>NC_088396.1:42462076-42807967 GCF_034236695.1 Oncorhynchus nerka
TAGGTTATATAGTGAGAGCAGTCAGTGTACTGTAGCTAGGTTATATAGTGAGAGCAGTCAGTGTACTATAGCTAGGTTATATAGTGAGAGCAGTCAGTGTACTGTAGCTAGGTTATATAGTGAGAGCAGTCAGTGTACTGTAGCTAGGTTATATAGTGAGAGCAGTCAGTGTACTGTAGCTAGGTTACATAGTGAGAGCAGTCAGTGTACTGTAGCTAGGTTACATAGTAAGAGCAGTCAGTGTGCTGTAGCTAGGTTATATAGTGAGAGCAGTCAGTGTACTGTAGCTAGGCTATATAGTCAGAGCAGTCAGAGTACTGTAGCTAGGTTATATAGTGAGAGCAGTCAGTGTACTGTAGCTAGGCTATATAGTCAGAGCAGTCAGAGTACTGTAGCTAGGTTACATAGTGAGAGCAGTCAGTGTACTGTAGCTAGGCTACATAGTGAGAGCAGTCAGTGTGCTCTAGCTAGGTTACATAGTGAGAGCAGTCAGTGTATTGTAGCTAGGCTACATAGTGAGAGCAGTCAGTGTACTGTAGCTAGGTTACATAGTGAGAGCAGTCAGTGTACTGTAGCTAGGTTATATAGTGAGAGCACTCAGTGTACTGTAGCTAGGTTACATGTGGGGGACAGTCAGTGTACTGTAGCTAGGTTACATAGTGAGAGCAGTCAGTGTACTGTAACTAGGTTACATAGTGAGAGCAGTCAGTGTACTGTAGCTAGGTTACATAGTGAGAGCAGTCAGTGTACTGTAGCTAGGTTACATAGTGAGAGCAGTCAGTGTACTGTAGCTAGGTTATATAGTGAGAGCACTCAGTGTACTGTAGCTAGGTTACATGTGGGGGACAGTCAGTGTACTGTAGCTAGGTTACATAGTGAGAGCAGTCAGTGTACTGTAGCTAGGTTATATAGTGAGAGCAGTCAGTGTCTGTAGCTAGGTTACATAGTGAGAGTAGTCAATGTACTGTAGCTAGGTTATAGTGAGAGTAGTCAGTGTACTGTAGCTAGGTTACATAGTGAGAGCAGTCAGTGTACTGTAGCTAGGCTATATAGTGAGAGCAGTCAGTGTACTGTAGCTAGGTTATATAGTGAGAGCAGTCAGTGTACTGTAGCTAGGCTATATTGTGAGAGCAGTCAGTGTACTGTAGCTAGGTTACATAGTGAGAGCAGTCAGTATACTGTAGCTAGGCTATATAGTGAGAGCAGTCAGTGTACTGTAGCTAGGTTATATTGTGAGAGCAGTCAGTGTACTGTAGCTAGGTTACATAGTGAGAGCAGTCAGTGTACTGTAGCTAGGTTATATAGTGAGAGCACTCAGTGTACTGTAGCTAGGTTACATGTGGGGGACAGTCAGTGTACTGTAGCTAGGTTACATAGTGAGAGCAGTCAGTGTACTGTAACTAGGTTACATAGTGAGAGCAGTCAGTGTACTGTAGCTAGGTTACATAGTGAGAGCAGTCAGTGTACTGTAGCTAGGTTACATAGTGAGAGCAGTCAGTGTACTGTAGCTAGGTTATATAGTGAGAGCACTCAGTGTACTGTAGCTAGGTTACATGTGGGGGACAGTCAGTGTACTGTAGCTAGGTTACATAGTGAGAGCAGTCAGTGTACTGTAGCTAGGTTATATAGTGAGAGCAGTCAGTGTCTGTAGCTAGGTTACATAGTGAGAGTAGTCAGTGTACTGTAGCTAGGTTATATAGTGAGAGTAGTCAGTGTACTGTAGCTAGGTTACATAGTGAGAGCAGTCAGTGTACTGTAGCTAGGTTATATAGTGAGAGCAGTCAGTGTACTGTAGCTAGGTTATATAGTGAGAGCAGTCAGTGTACTGTAGCTAGGCTATATTGTGAGAGCAGTCAGTGTACTGTAGCTAGGTTACATAGTGAGAGCAGTCAGTATACTGTAGCTAGGCTATATAGTGAGAGCAGTCAGTGTACTGTAGCTAGGTTATATTGTGAGAGCAGTCAGTGTACTGTAGCTAGGTTATATAGTGAGAGCAGTCAGTGTACTGTAGCTAGGTTATATAGTGAGAGCAGTCAGTGTGCTGTAGCTAGGCTATATAGTCAGAGCAGTCAGAGTACTGTAGCTAGGTTATATAGTGAGAGCAGTCAGTGTACTGTAGCTAGGCTACATAGTGAGAGCAGTCAGTGTGCTCTAGCTAGGTTACATAGTGAGAGCAGTCAGTGTATTGTAGCTAGGCTACATAGTAAGAGCAGTCAGTGTGCTGTAGCTAGGTTACATAGTGAGAGCAGTCAGTGTACTGTAGCTAGGCTACATAGTGAGAGCAGTCAGTGTACTGTAGCTAGGTTACATAGTGAGAGCAGTCAGTGTATTGTAGCTAGGCTACATAGTGAGAGCAGTCAGTGTACTGTAGCTAGGTTACATAGTGAGAGCAGTCAGTGTACTGTAGCTAGGTTACATAATGAGAGCAGTCAGTGTACTGTGCTAGGTTACATAGTGAGAGCAGTCAGTGTCACTGTAGCTAGGCGACATAATGAGAGCAGTCAGTGTACTGTAGCTAGGTTACATAGTGAGAGCAGTCAGTGTACTGTAGCTAGGTTATATAGTGAAGCAGTCAGTGTACTGTAGCTAGGTTACATAGTGAGCAGTCAGTGTACTGTAGCTAGGTTATATAGTGAGAGCACTCAGTGTACTGTAGCTAGGTTACATGTGGGGGACAGTCAGTGTACTGTAGCTAGGTTACATAGTGAGCAGTCAGTGTACTGTAACTAGGTTACATAGTGAGAGCAGTCAGTGTACTGTAGCTAGGTTACATAGTGAGAGCAGTCAGTGTACTGTAGCTAGGTTACATAGTGAGAGCAGTCAGTGTACTGTAGCTAGGTTACATAGTGAGAGCAGTCAGTGTACTGTAGCTAGGTTATATAGTGAGAGCACTCAGTGTACTGTAGCTAGGTTACATGTGGGGGACAGTCAGTGTACTGTAGCTAGGTTACATAGTGAGAGCAGTCAGTGTACTGTAGCTAGGTTATATAGTGAGAGCAGTCAGTGTCTGTAGCTAGGTTACATAGTGAGAGTAGTCAGTGTACTGTAGCTAGGTTATATAGTGAGAGTAGTCAGTGTACTGTAGCTAGGTTACATAGTGAGAGCAGTCAGTGTACTGTAGCTAGGCTATATAGTGAGAGCAGTCAGTGTACTGTAGCTAGGTTATATAGTGAGAGCAGTCAGTGTACTGTAGCTAGGCTATATTGTGAGAGCAGTCAGTGTACTGTAGCTAGGTTACATAGTGAGAGCAGTCAGTATACTGTAGCTAGGCTATATAGTGAGAGCAGTCAGTGTACTGTAGCTAGGTTATATTGTGAGAGCAGTCAGTGTACTGTAGCTAGGTTATATAGTGAGAGATGTCAGTGTACTGTAGCTAGGTTATATAGTGAGAGCAGTCAGTGTACTGTAGCTAGGCTATATAGTCAGAGCAGTCAGAGTACTGTAGCTAGGTTATATAGTGAGAGCAGTCAGTGTACTGTAGCTAGGCTACATAGTGAGATCAGTGTGCTCTAGCTAGGTTACATAGTGAGAGCAGTCAGTGTATTGTAGCTAGGCTACATAGTAAGAGCAGTCAGTGTGCTGTAGCTAGGTTACATAGTGAGAGCAGTCAGTGTACTGTAGCTAGGCTACATAGTGAGAGCAGTCAGTGTACTGTAGCTAGGTTACATAGTGAGAGCAGTCAGTGTATTGTAGCTAGGCTACATAGTGAGAGCAGTCAGTGTACTGTAGCTGGTTACATAGTGAGAGCAGTCAGTGTACTGTAGCTAGGTTACATAATGAGAGCAGTCAGTGTACTGTAGCTAGGTTACATAGTGAGAGCAGTCAGTGTACTGTAGCTAGGCGACATAATGAGAGCAGTCAGTGTACTGTAGCTAGGTTACATAGTGAGAGCAGTCAGTGTACTGTAGCTAGGTTATATAGTGAGAGCAGTCAGTGTACTGTAGCTAGGTTATATAGTGAGAGCAGTCAGTGTACTGTAGCTAGGTTACATAGTGAGAACAGTCAGTGTACTGTAACTAGGTTACATAGTGAGAGCAGTCAGTGTACTGTAGCTAGGTTACATAGTGAGAGCAGTCAGTGTACTGTAGCTAGGTTACATAGTGAGAGCAGTCAGTGTACTGTAGCTAGGTTATATAGTGAGAGCACTCAGTGTACTGTAGCTAGGTTACATGTGGGGACAGTCAGTGTACTGTAGGCTAGGTTACATAGTGAGCAGTCAGTGTACTGTAGCTAGGTTATATAGTGAGAGCAGTCAGTGTCTGTAGCTAGGTTACATAGTGAGAGTAGTCAGTGTACTGTAGCTAGGTTATATAGTGAGAGTAGTCAGTGTACTGTAGCTAGGTTACATAGTGAGAGCAGTCAGTGTACTGTAGCTAGGTTATATAGTGAGAGCAGTCAGTGTACTGTAGCTAGGTTATATAGTGAGAGCAGTCAGTGTACTGTAGCTAGGCTAAATTGTGAGAGCAGTCAGTGTACTGTAGCTAGGTTACATAGTGAGAGCAGTCAGTATACTGTAGCTAGGCTATATAGTGAGAGCAGTCAGTGTACTGTAGCTAGGTTATATTGTGAGAGCAGTCAGTGTACTGTAGCTAGGTTATATAGTGAGAGCAGTCAGTGTACTGTAGCTAGGTTATATAGTGAGAGCAGTCAGTGTACTGTAGCTAGGCTATATAGTCAGAGCAGTCAGAGTACTGTAGCTAGGTTATATAGTGAGAGCAGTCAGTGTACTGTAGCTAGGCTACATAGTGAGAGCAGTCAGTGTGCTCTAGCTAGGTTACATAGTGAGAGCAGTCAGTGTATTGTAGCTAGGCTACATAGTAAGAGCAGTCAGTGTGCTGTAGCTAGGTTACATAGTGAGAGCAGTCAGTGTACTGTAGCTAGGCTACATAGTGAGAGCAGTCAGTGTACTGTAGCTAGGTTACATAGTGAGAGCAGTCAGTGTATTGTAGCTAGGCTACATAGTGAGAGCAGTCAGTGTACTGTAGCTAGGTTACATAGTGAGAGCAGTCAGTGTACTGTAGCTAGGTTACATAATGAGAGCAGTCAGTGTACTGTAGCTAGGTTACATAGTGAGAGCAGTCAGTGTACTGTAGCTAGGCGACATAATGAGAGCAGTCAGTGTACTGTAGCTAGGTTACATAGTGAGAGCAGTCAGTGTACTGTAGCTAGGTTCTATAGTGAGAGCAGTCAGTGTACTGTAGCTAGGTTACATAGTGAGAGCAGTCAGTGTACTGTAGCTAGGTTATATAGTGAGAGCACTCAGTGTACTGTAGCTAGGTTACATGTGGGGGACAGTCAGTGTACTGTAGCTAGGTTACATAGTGAGAGCAGTCAGTGTACTGTAGCTAGGTTACATAGTGAGAGCAGTCAGTGTACTGTAGCTAGGTTACATAGTGAGAGCAGTCAGTGTACTGTAGCTAGGTTACATAGTGAGAGCAGTCAGTGTACTGTAGCTAGGTTATATAGTGAGAGCACTCAGTGTACTGTAGCTAGGTTACATGTGGGGACAGTCAGTGTACTGTAGCTAGGTTACATAGTGAGAGCAGTCAGTGTACTCTAGCTAGGTTATATAGTGAGAGCAGTCAGTGTCTGTAGCTAGGTTACATAGTGAGAGTAGTCAGTGTACTGTAGCTAGGTTATATAGTGAGAGTAGTCAGTGTACTGTAGCTAGGTTACATAGTGAGAGCAGTCAGTGTACTGTAGCTAGGCTATATAGTGAGAGCAGTCAGTGTACTGTAGCTAGGTTATATAGTGAGAGCAGTCAGTGTACTGTAGCTAGGCTATATTGTGAGAGCAGTCAGTGTACTGTAGCTAGGTTATATAGTGAGAGCAGTCAGTGTCTGTAGCTAGGTTACATAGTGAGAGAGGTCAATGTACTGTAGCTAGGTTATATAGTGAGAGTAGTCAGTGTACTGTAGCTAGGTTACATAGTGAGAGCAGTCAGTGTACTGTAGCTAGGTTATATAGTGAGAGCAGTCAGTGTCTGTAGCTAGGTTACATAGTGAGAGTAGTCAATGTACTGTAGCTAGGTTATATAGTGAGAGTAGTCAGTGTACTGTAGCTAGGTTACATAGTGAGAGCAGTCAGTGT
This sequence comes from Oncorhynchus nerka, assembly GCF_034236695.1. NCBI lineage: Eukaryota > Metazoa > Chordata > Actinopteri > Salmoniformes > Salmonidae > Oncorhynchus > Oncorhynchus nerka. The sequence continues at coordinate 42,468,167 of NC_088396.1, forward strand.
ACTGTACTGGCTATATAGTGAGCAGTCAGTGTACTAGCTAGGTTATATAGTGAGAGCAGTCAGTGTACTGTAGCTAGGTTATATTGTGAGAGCAGTCAGTGTACTGTAGCTAGGTTACATAGTGAGAGCAGTCAGTGTACTGTAGCTAGGTTATATAGTGAGAGCACTCAGTGTACTGTAGCTAGGTTACATGTGGGGGACAGTCAGTGTACTGTAGCTAGGTTACATAGTGAGAGCAGTCAGTGTACTGTAACTAGGTTACATAGTGAGAGCAGTCAGTGTACTGTAGCTAGGTTATAGTGAGAGCAGTCAGTGTACTGTAGCTAGGTTACATAGTGAGAGCAGTCAGTGTACTGTAGCTAGGTTATATAGTGAGAGCACTCAGTGTACTGTAGCTAGGTTACATGTGGGGGACAGTCAGTGTACTGTAGCTAGGTTACATAGTGAGAGCAGTCAGTGTACTGTAGCTAGGTTATATAGTGAGAGCAGTCAGTGTCTGTAGCTAGGTTACATAGTGAGAGTAGTCAGTGTACTGTAGCTAGGTTATATAGTGAGAGTAGTCAGTGTACTGTAGCTAGGTTACATAGTGAGAGCAGTCAGTGTACTGTAGCTAGGCTATATAGTGAGAGCAGTCAGTGTACTGTAGCTAGGTTATATAGTGAGAGCAGTCAGTGTACTGTAGCTAGGCTATATTGTGAGAGCAGTCAGTGTACTGTAGCTAGGCTACATAGTGAGAGCAGTCAGTATACTGTAGCTAGGCTATATAGTGAGAGCAGTCAGTGTACTGTAGCTAGGTTATATTGTGAGAGCAGTCAGTGTACTGTAGCTAGGTTATATAGTGAGAGCAGTCAGTGTACTGTAGCTAGGTTATATAGTGAGAGCAGTCAGTGTACTGTAGCTAGGCTATATAGTCAGAGCAGTCAGAGTACTGTAGCTAGGTTATATAGTGAGAGCAGTCAGTGTACTGTAGCTAGGCTACATAGTGAGAGCAGTCAGTGTACTGTAGCTAGGTTACATAGTGAGAGCAGTCAGTGTATTGTAGCTAGGCTACATAGTGAGAGCAGTCAGTGTACTGTAGCTAGGTTACATAGTGAGAGCAGTCAGTGTACTGTAGCTAGGTTACATAATGAGAGCAGTCAGTGTACTGTAGCTAGGTTACATAGTGAGAGCAGTCAGTGTACTGTAGCTAGGCGACATAATGAGAGCAGTCAGTGTACTGTAGCTAGGTTACATAGTGAGAGCAGTCAGTGTACTGTAGCTAGGTTATATAGTGAGAGCAGTCAGTGTACTGTAGCTAGGTTATATAGTGAGAGCAGTCAGTGTACTGTAGCTAGGTTACATAGTGAGAACAGTCAGTGTACTGTAACTAGGTTACATAGTGAGAGCAGTCAGTGTACTGTAGCTAGGTTACATAGTGAGAGCAGTCAGTGTACTGTAGCTAGGTTACATAGTGAGAGCAGTCAGTGTACTGTAGCTAGGTTATATAGTGAGAGCACTCAGTGTACTGTAGCTAGGTTACATGTGGGGGACAGTCAGTGTACTGTAGCTAGGTTACATAGTGAGAGCAGTCAGTGTACTGTAGCTAGGTTATATAGTGAGAGCAGTCAGTGTCTGTAGCTAGGTTACATAGTGAGAGCAGTCAGTGTACTGTAGCTAGGTTATATAGTGAGAGTAGTCAGTGTACTGTAGCTAGGTTATATAGTGAGAGCAGTCAGTGTACTGTAGCTAGGTTACTATAGTGAGAGCAGTCAGTGTACTGTAGCTAGGTTACATAGTGAGAGCAGTCAGTGTACTGTAGCTAGGCTATATAGTGAGAGCAGTCAGTGTACTGTAGCTAGGTTATATTGTGAGAGCAGTCAGTGTACTGTAGCTAGGTTATATAGTGAGAGCAGTCAGTGTACTGTAGCTAGGTTATATAGTGAGAGCAGTCAGTGTACTGTAGCTAGGCTATATAGTCAGAGCAGTCAGAGTACTGTAGCTAGGTTATATAGTGAGAGCAGTCAGTGTACTGTAGCTAGGCTACATAGTGAGAGCAGTCAGTGTGCTCTAGCTAGGTTACATAGTGAGAGCAGTCAGTGTATGTAGCTAGGCTACATAGTAAGAGCAGTCAGTGTGCTGTAGCTAGGTTACATAGTGAGAGCAGTCAGTGTACTGTAGCTAGGCTACATAGTGAGAGCAGCTGGGGACTGTAGCTAGGTTACATAGTGAGAGCAGTCAGTGTACTGTAGCTAGGCTACATAGTGAGAGCAGTCAGTGTACTGTAGCTAGGTTACATAGTGAGAGCAGTCAGTGCACTGTAGCTAGGTTACATAATGAGAGCAGTCAGTGTACTGTAGCTAGGTTACATAGTGAGAGCAGTCAGTGTACTGTAGCTAGGCGACATAATGAGAGCAGTCAGTGTACTGTAGCTAGGTTACATAGTGAGAGCAGTCAGTGTACTGTAGCTAGGTTATATAGTGAGAGCAGTCAGTGTACTGTAGCTAGGTTATATAGTGAGAGCAGTCAGTGTACTGTAGCTAGGTTATATACTGAGAGCACTCAGTGTACTGTAGCTAGGTTACATGTGGGGGACAGTCAGTGTACTGTAGCTAGGTTACATAGTGAGAGCAGTCAGTGTACTGTAACTAGGTTACATAGTGAGAGCAGTCAGTGTACTGTAGCTAGGTTACATAGTGAGAGCAGTCAGTGTACTGTAGCTAGGTTACATAGTGAGAGCAGTCAGTGTACTGTAGCTAGGTTACATAGTGAGAGCAGTCAGTGTACTGTAGCTAGGTTATATAGTGAGAGCACTCAGTGTACTGTAGCTAGGTTACATGTGGGGGACAGTCAGTGTACTGTAGCTAGGTTACATAGTGAGAGCAGTCAGTGTACTCTAGCTAGGTTATATAGTGAGAGCAGTCAGTGTCTGTAGCTAGGTTACATAGTGAGAGTAGTCAGTGTACTGTAGCTAGGTTATATAGTGAGAGTAGTCAGTGTACTGTAGCTAGGTTACATAGTGAGAGCAGTCAGTGTACTGTAGCTAGGTTATATAGTGAGCAGTCAGTGTACTGTAGCTAGGTTACATAGTGAGAGCAGTCAGTGTACTGTAGCTAGGTTACATAGTGAGAGTAGTCAGTGTACTGTAGCTAGGTTACATAGTGAGAGCAGTCAGTGTACTGTAGCTAGGTTATATAGTGAGAGCAGTCAGTGTCTGTAGCTAGGTTACATAGTGAGAGTAGTCAGTGTACTGTAGCTAGGTTATATAGTGAGAGTAGTCAGTGTACTGTAGCTAGGTTACATAGTGAGAGCAGTCAGTGTACTGTAGCTAGGTTATATAGTGAGAGCAGTCAGTGTACTGTAGCTAGGTTACATAGTGAGAGCAGTCAGTGTACTGTAGCTAGGTTACATAGTGAGAGTAGTCAGTGTACTGTAGCTAGGTTACATAGTGAGAGCAGTCAGTGTACTGTAGCTAGGTTATATAGTGAGAGCAGTCAGTGTCTGTAGCTAGGTTACATAGTGAGAGTAGTCAGTGTACTGTAGCTAGGTTATATAGTGAGAGTAGTCAGTGTACTGTAGCTAGGTTACATAGTGAGAGCAGTCAGTGTACTGTAGCTAGGTTATATAGTGAGAGCAGTCAGTGTACTGTAGCTAGGTTATATAGTGAGAGCAGTCAGTGTACTGTAGCTAGGCTAAATTGTGAGAGCAGTCAGTGTACTGTAGCTAGGTTACATAGTGAGAGCAGTCAGTATACTGTAGCTAGGCTATATAGTGAGAGCAGTCAGTGTACTGTAGCTAGGTTATATTGTGAGAGCAGTCAGTGTACTGTAGCTAGGTTATATAGTGAGAGCAGTCAGTGTACTGTAGCTAGGTTATATAGTGAGAGCAGTCAGTGTACTGTAGCTAGGCTATATAGTCAGAGCAGTCAGAGTACTGTAGCTAGGTTATATAGTGAGAGCAGTCAGTGTACTGTAGCTAGGCTACATAGTGAGAGCAGTCAGTGTGCTCTAGCTAGGTTACATAGTGAGAGCAGTCAGTGTATTGTAGCTAGGCTACATAGTAAGAGCAGTCAGTGTGCTGTAGCTAGGTTACATAGTGAGAGCAGTCAGTGTACTGTAGCTAGGCTACATAGTGAGAGCAGTCAGTGTACTGTAGCTAGGTTACATAGTGAGAGCAGTCAGTGTATTGTAGCTAGGCTACATAGTGAGAGCAGTCAGTGTACTGTAGCTAGGTTACATAGTGAGAGCAGTCAGTGTACTGTAGCTAGGTTACATAATGAGAGCAGTCAGTGTACTGTAGCTAGGTTACATAGTGAGAGCAGTCAGTGTACTGTAGCTAGGCGACATAATGAGAGCAGTCAGTGTACTGTAGCTAGGTTACATAGTGAGAGCAGTCAGTGTACTGTAGCTAGGTTCTATAGTGAGAGCAGTCAGTGTACTGTAGCTAGGTTACATAGTGAGAGCAGTCAGTGTACTGTAGCTAGGTTATATAGTGAGAGCACTCAGTGTACTGTAGCTAGGTTACATGTGGGGGACAGTCAGTGTACTGTAGCTAGGTTACATAGTGAGAGCAGTCAGTGTACTGTAGCTAGGTTACATAGTGAGAGCAGTCAGTGTACTGTAGCTAGGTTACATAGTGAGAGCAGTCAGTGTACTGTAGCTAGGTTACATAGTGAGAGCAGTCAGTGTACTGTAGCTAGGTTATATAGTGAGAGCACTCAGTGTACTGTAGCTAGGTTACATGTGGGGACAGTCAGTGTACTGTAGCTAGGTTACATAGTGAGAGCAGTCAGTGTACTCTAGCTAGGTTATATAGTGAGAGCAGTCAGTGTCTGTAGCTAGGTTACATAGTGAGAGTAGTCAGTGTACTGTAGCTAGGTTATATAGTGAGAGTAGTCAGTGTACTGTAGCTAGGTTACATAGTGAGAGCAGTCAGTGTACTGTAGCTAGGCTATATAGTGAGAGCAGTCAGTGTACTGTAGCTAGGTTATATAGTGAGAGCAGTCAGTGTACTGTAGCTAGGCTATATTGTGAGAGCAGTCAGTGTACTGTAGCTAGGTTATATAGTGAGAGCAGTCAGTGTCTGTAGCTAGGTTACATAGTGAGAGAGGTCAATGTACTGTAGCTAGGTTATATAGTGAGAGTAGTCAGTGTACTGTAGCTAGGTTACATAGTGAGAGCAGTCAGTGTACTGTAGCTAGGTTATATAGTGAGAGCAGTCAGTGTCTGTAGCTAGGTTACATAGTGAGAGTAGTCAATGTACTGTAGCTAGGTTATATAGTGAGAGTAGTCAGTGTACTGTAGCTAGGTTACATAGTGAGAGCAGTCAGTGTACTGTAGCTAGGCTATATAGTGAGAGCAGTCAGTGTACTGTAGCTAGGTTATATAGTGAGAGCAGTCAGTGTACTGTAGCTAGGTTATATTGTGAGAGCAGTCAGTGTACTGTAGCTAGGTTACATAGTGAGAGCAGTCAGTGTACTGTAGCTAGGTTATATAGTGAGAGCACTCAGTGTACTGTAGCTAGGTTACATGTGGGGGACAGTCAGTGTACTGTAGCTAGGTTACATAGTGAGAGCAGTCAGTGTACTGTAACTAGGTTACATAGTGAGAGCAGTCAGTGTACTGTAGCTAGGTTACATAGTGAGAGCAGTCAGTGTACTGTAGCTAGGTTACATAGTGAGAGCAGTCAGTGTACTGTAGCTAGGTTATATAGTGAGAGCACTCAGTGTACTGTAGCTAGGTTACATGTGGGGGACAGTCAGTGTACTGTAGCTAGGTTACATAGTGAGAGCAGTCAGTGTACTGTAGCTAGGTTATATAGTGAGAGCAGTCAGTGTCTGTAGCTAGGTTACATAGTGAGAGTAGTCAGTGTACTGTAGCTAGGTTATATAGTGAGAGTAGTCAGTGTACTGTAGCTAGGTTACATAGTGAGAGCAGTCAGTGTACTGTAGCTAGGCTATATAGTGAGAGCAGTCAGTGTACTGTAGCTAGGTTATATAGTGAGAGCAGTCAGTGTACTGTAGCTAGGCTATATTGTGAGAGCAGTCAGTGTACTGTAGCTAGGTTACATAGTGAGAGCAGTCAGTATACTGTAGCTAGGCTATATAGTGAGAGCAGTCAGTGTACTGTAGCTAGGTTATATTGTGAGAGCAGTCAGTGTACTGTAGCTAGGTTATATAGTGAGAGCAGTCAGTGTACTGTAGCTAGGTTATATAGTGAGAGCAGTCAGTGTACTGTAGCTAGGCTATATAGTCAGAGCAGTCAGAGTACTGTAGCTAGGTTATATAGTGAGAGCAGTCAGTGTACTGTAGCTAGGCTACATAGTGAGAGCAGTCAGTGTGCTCTAGCTAGGTTACATAGTGAGAGCAGTCAGTGTATTGTAGCTAGGCTACATAGTAAGAGCAGTCAGTGTGCTGTAGCTAGGTTACATAGTGAGAGCAGTCAGTGTACTGTAGCTAGGCTACATAGTGAGAGCAGTCAGTGTACTGTAGCTAGGTTACATAGTGAGAGCAGTCAGTGTATTGTAGCTAGGCTACATAGTGAGAGCAGTCAGTGTACTGTAGCTAGGTTACATAGTGAGAGCAGTCAGTGTACTGTAGCTAGGTTACATAATGAGAGCAGTCAGTGTACTGTAGCTAGGTTACATAGTGAGAGCAGTCAGTGTACTGTAGCTAGGCGACATAATGAGAGCAGTCAGTGTACTGTAGCTAGGTTACATAGTGAGAGCAGTCAGTGTACTGTAGCTAGGTTATATAGTGAGAGCAGTCAGTGTACTGTAGCTAGGTTATATAGTGAGAGCAGTCAGTGTACTGTAGCTAGGTTACATAGTGAGAACAGTCAGTGTACTGTAACTAGGTTACATAGTGAGAGCAGTCAGTGTACTGTAGCTAGGTTACATAGTGAGAGCAGTCAGTGTACTGTAGCTAGGTTACATAGTGAGAGCAGTCAGTGTACTGTAGCTAGGTTATATAGTGAGAGCACTCAGTGTACTGTAGCTAGGTTACATGTGGGGGACAGTCAGTGTACTGTAGCTAGGTTACATAGTGAGAGCAGTCAGTGTACTGTAGCTAGGTTATATAGTGAGAGCAGTCAGTGTCTGTAGCTAGGTTACATAGTGAGAGTAGTCAGTGTACTGTAGCTAGGTTATATAGTGAGAGTAGTCAGTGTACTGTAGCTAGGTTACATAGTGAGAGCAGTCAGTGTACTGTAGCTAGGCTATATAGTGAGAGCAGTCAGTGTACTGTAGCTAGGTTATATAGTGAGAGCAGTCAGTGTACTGTAGCTAGGCTATATTGTGAGAGCAGTCAGTGTACTGTAGCTAGGTTACATAGTGAGAGCAGTCAGTATACTGTAGCTAGGCTATATAGTGAGAGCAGTCAGTGTACTGTAGCTAGGTTATATTGTGAGAGCAGTCAGTGTACTGTAGCTAGGTTATATAGTGAGAGCAGTCAGTGTACTGTAGCTAGGTTATATAGTGAGAGCAGTCAGTGTACTGTAGCTAGGCTATATAGTCAGAGCAGTCAGAGTACTGTAGCTAGGTTATATAGTGAGAGCAGTCAGTGTACTGTAGCTAGGCTACATAGTGAGAGCAGTCAGTGTGCTCTAGCTAGGTTACATAGTGAGAGCAGTCAGTGTATTGTAGCTAGGCTACATAGTAAGAGCAGTCAGTGTGCTGTAGCTAGGTTACATAGTGAGAGCAGTCAGTGTACTGTAGCTAGGCTACATAGTGAGAGCAGCTGGGGACTGTAGCTAGGTTACATAGTGAGAGCAGTCAGTGTATTGTAGCTAGGCTACATAGTGAGAGCAGTCAGTGTACTGTAGCTAGGTTACATAGTGAGAGCAGTCAGTGCACTGTAGCTAGGTTACATAATGAGAGCAGTCAGTGTACTGTAGCTAGGTTACATAGTGAGAGCAGTCAGTGTACTGTAGCTAGGCGACATAATGAGAGCAGTCAGTGTACTGTAGCTAGGTTACATAGTGAGAGCAGTCAGTGTACTGTAGCTAGGTTATATAGTGAGAGCAGTCAGTGTACTGTAGCTAGGTTACATAGTGAGAGCAGTCAGTGTACTGTAGCTAGGTTATATACTGAGAGCACTCAGTGTACTGTAGCTAGGTTACATGTGGGGGACAGTCAGTGTACTGTAGCTAGGTTACATAGTGAGAGCAGTCAGTGTACTGTAACTAGGTTACATAGTGAGAGCAGTCAGTGTACTGTAGCTAGGTTACATAGTGAGAGCAGTCAGTGTACTGTAGCTAGGTTACATAGTGAGAGCAGTCAGTGTACTGTAGCTAGGTTACATAGTGAGAGCAGTCAGTGTACTGTAGCTAGGTTATATAGTGAGAGCACTCAGTGTACTGTAGCTAGGTTACATGTGGGGGACAGTCAGTGTACTGTAGCTAGGTTACATAGTGAGAGCAGTCAGTGTACTCTAGCTAGGTTATATAGTGAGAGCAGTCAGTGTCTGTAGCTAGGTTACATAGTGAGAGTAGTCAGTGTACTGTAGCTAGGTTATATAGTGAGAGTAGTCAGTGTACTGTAGCTAGGTTACATAGTGAGAGCAGTCAGTGTACTGTAGCTAGGCTATATAGTGAGAGCAGTCAGTGTACTGTAGCTAGGTTATATAGTGAGAGCAGTCAGTGTACTGTAGCTAGGCTATATTGTGAGAGCAGTCAGTGTACTGTAGCTAGGTTACATAGTGAGAGCAGTCAGTATACTGTAGCTAGGTTATATTGTGAGAGCAGTCAGTGTACTGTAGCTAGGTTATATAGTGAGAGCAGTCAGTGTACTGTAGCTAGGTTACATAGTGAGAGCAGTCAGTGTACTGTAGCTAGGTTACATAGTGAGAGCAGTCAGTGTACTGTAGCTAGGTTACATAGTGAGAGCAGTCAGTGTACTGTAGCTAGGCTATATAGTGAGAGCAGTCAGTGTACTGTAGCTAGGTTACATAGTGAGAGCAGTCAGTGTACTGTAGCTAGGTTACATAGTGAGAGCAGTCAGTGTACTGTAGCTAGGTTATATAGTGAGAGCAGTCAGTGTACTGTAGCTAGGTTATATAGTGAGAGCAGTCAGTGTACTGTAGCTAGGTTATATAGTGAGAGTAGTCAGTGTACTGTAGCTAGGTTACATAGTGAGAGCAGTCAGTGTACTGTAGCTAGGCTATATAGTGAGAGCAGTCAGTGTACATTACATTTACATTTAAGTCATTTAGCAGACGCTCTTATCCAGAGCGACTTACAAATTGGTGCATTCACCTTATGACATCCAGTGGAACAGTAGTGCATCTAAATATTTTAAGGGGGGTGAGAGGGATTACTTTATCCTATCCTAGGTATTCCTTAAAGAGGTGGGTTTTCAGGTGTCTCCGGAAGGTGGTGATTGACTCCGCTGTCCTGGCGTCGTGAGGGAGTTTGTTCCACCATTGGGGGGCCAGAGCAGCGAACAGTTTTGACTGGGCTGAGCGGGAACTGTACTTCCTCAGTGGTAGGGAGGCGAGCAGGCCAGAGTTGGATGAACGCAGTGCCCTTGTTTGGGTGTAGGGCCTGATCAGAGCCTGGAGGTACTGAGGTGCCGTTCCCCTCACAGCTCCGTAGGCAAGCACCATGGTCTTGTAGCGGATGCGAGCTTCAACTGGAAGCCAGTGGAGAGAGCGGAGGAGCGGGGTGACGTGAGAGAACTTGGGAAGGTAGCTAGGTTACATAGTGAGAGCAGTCAGTGTACTGTAGCTAGGTTACATAGTGAGAACAGTCAGTGTACTGTAGCTAGGTTATATAGTGAGAGCAGTCAGTGTACTGTAGCTAGGTTATATAGTGAGAGCAGTCAGTGTACTGTAGCTAGGTTACATAGTGAGAGCAGTCAGTGTACTGTAGCTAGGTTACATAGTGAGAGCAGTCAGTGTACTGTAGCTAGGCTACATAGTGAGAACAGTCAGTGTACTGTAGCTAGGTTACATAGTGAGAGCAGTCAGTGTACTGTAGCTAGGTTATATAGTGAGAGCAGTCAGTGTACTGTAGCTAGGTTACATAGTGAGAGCAGTCAGTGTACTGTAGCTAAGTTACATAGTGAGAGCAGTCAGTGTACTGTAGCTAGGTTATATAGTGAGAGCAGTCAGTGTACTGTAGCTAGGTTACATAGTGAGAGCAGTCAGTGTACTGTAGCTAGGTTACATAGTGAGAGCGGTCAGTGTACTGTAGCTAGGTTACATAGTGAGAGCAGTCAGTGTACTGTAGCTAGGTTATATAGTGAGAGCAGTCAGTGTACTGTAGCTAGGTTACATAGTGAGAGCAGTCAGTGTACTGTAGCTAAGTTACATAGTGAGAGCAGTCAGTGTACTGTAGCTAGGTTACCTAGTGAGAGCAGTCAGTGTACTGTAGCTAGGTTATATAGTGAGAGCAGTCAGTGTACTGTAGCTAGGTTACATAGTGAGAGCAGTCAGTGTACTGTAGCTAGGTTACCTAGTGAGAGCAGTCAGTGTACTGTAGCTAGGTTATATAGTGAGAGCAGTCAGTGTACTGTAGCTAGGTTACCTAGTGAGAGCAGTCAGTGTACTGTAGCTAGGTTACATAGTGAGAGCAGTCAGTGTACTGTAGCTAGGTTACCTAGTGAGAGCAGTCAGTGTACTGTAGCTAGGTTACGTAGTGAGAGCAGTCAGTGTACTGTAGATAGGTTACATAGTGAGAGCAGTCAGTGTACTGTAGCTAGGTTATATAGTGAGAGCAGTCAGAGTACTGTAGCTAGGTTATATAGTGAGAGCAGTCAGAGTACTGTAGCTAGGTTATATAGTGAGAGCAGTCAGTGTACTGTAGCTAGGTTACATAGTGAGAGCAGTCAGTGTACTGTAGCTAGGTTATATAGTGAGAGCAGTCAGTGTACTGTAGCTAGGTTACCTAGTGAGAGCAGTCAGTGTACTGTAGCTAGGTTACGTAGTGAGAGCAGTCAGTGTACTGTAGCTAGGTTACATAGTGAGAGCAGTCAGTGTACTGTAGCTAGGTTACCTAGTGAGAGCAGTCAGTGTACTGTAGCTAGGTTACGTAGTGAGAGCAGTCAGTGTACTGTAGCTAGGTTACATAGTGAGAGCAGTCAGTGTACTGTAGCTAGGTTATATAGTGAGAGCAGTCAGAGTACTGTAGCTAGGTTATATAGTGAGAGCAGTCAGAGTACTGTAGCTAGGTTATATAGTGAGAGCAGTCAGTGTACTGTAGCTAGGTTACCTAGTGAGAGCAGTCAGAGTACTGTAGCTAGGTTATATAGTGAGAGCAGTCAGTGTACTGTAGCTAGGTTACCTAGTGAGAGCAGTCAGTGTACTGTAGCTAGGTTATATAGTGAGAGCAGTCAGTGTACTGTAGCTAGGTTATATAGTGAGAGCAGTCAGTGTACTGTAGCTAGGTTATATAGTGAGAGCAGTCAGTGTACTGTAGCTAGGTTACATAGTAAGAGCAGTCAGAGTACTGTAGCTAGGTTATATAGTGAGAGCAGTCAGTGTACTGTAGCTAGGTTACATAGTGAGAGCAGTCAGTGGACTGTAGCTAGGTTATATAGTGAGAGCAGTCAGTGTACTGTAGCTAGGTTATATAGTGAGAGCAGTCAGTGTACTGTAGCTAGGTTACCTAGTGAGAGCAGTCAGAGTACTGTAGCTAGGTTACCTAGTGAGAGCAGTCAGTGTACTGTAGCTAGGTTACGTAATGCTTTAGAACAAGACAAGTGGAAACTGATTGACTGGAGTAACAAATTGTATTGATAAGATCCTTTCCGATTCAATGGCAACACTGCAGAGACCCAGATCAATTGAAACCCTTCTATCTGCCTGTTTTTTTTTTTTTGTTTGTTTTTTTCACCTTTATTTAACTAGTCAAGTCAGTTAATAACACATTCTTATTTTACGATGACGGGCTACCCCGGCCAAACCCTCCCCTAACCCGGACAACGCTGGACCAATTGTGCGCTGGAGCAATAGCCCGGGACTGAACCAGGGTCTGTAGTGACTCCTCTAGCACTGAGATGCAGTGACTTAAACCGCTGCGCCACTCAGGAGCCTGATGAAGATAGATTGAGAATGACAGAGACAAGTCTAAGGAGAGAACACTAGACTGACAGCGGGACCATAGTTTTAACACTCACTGCAGTCTGTTGTGCCCCAGCATGGACATCGACCCAGTCACTTCCTAGTTCACAGACACGATGCGCTAAACTCCCAGACCAGACATCATCATACTGTCTATTGATGGTTATTAATGACGATGAAACACAGGGAGGATGTGGGAGTAATGATCATCATACTGTACTGGGGTTGTACTGCAACTGCATCCTACCATAGCACCATCTTTCCTACGTAGTGCACTGACCCTGTTCAAAAGGAGTGCACTATATAGGTAATAGGGTGTCATTTGGGACAAATCCTATGTTTCCACAGTAGGATGGATTTCCTGTCAATCGTGCACTGCAGCATTTTACTGTCATCTTCAGAATACAACTATCACGCTTATAACACAATACTCTCTGTCCCACGTCACATTTTACTGTCTTCTTCAGAATACAACTATCACGCTTATAACACAATGCTCTCTGTCCCACGTCACATTTTACTGTCTTCAGAATACAACTATCACGCTTATAACACAATGCTCTCTGTCCCACATCACATTTTACTGTCTTCAGAATACAACTATCACGCTTATAACACAATGCTCTCTGTCCCACATCACATTTTACTGTCTTCAGAATACAACTATCACGCTTATAACACAATACTCTCTGTCCCACGTCACATTTTACTGTCTTCAGAATACAACTATCACGCTTATAACACAATGCTCTCTGTCCCACATCACATTTTACTGTCTTCAGAATACAACTATCACGCTTATAACACAATACTCTCTGTCCCACGTCACATTTTACTGTCTTCAGAATACAACTATCACGCTTATAACACAATGCTCTCTGTCCCACATCACATTTTACTGTCTTCAGAATACAACTATCACGCTTATAACACAATACTCTCTGTCCCACGTCACATTTTACTGTCTTCTTCAGAATACAACTATCACGCTTATAACACAATGCTCTCTGTCCCACATCACATTTTACTGTCGTCTTCAGAATAACACTCATTTTACTGCATGAGGCTCTGTGTCCCACTACAATGAGTAATCCATGTATACACTCAGTCTATCTGGCCCACAGATGTCATACTACACAATACATCATAACACAGAGGCAGTCATCCCAGTGGAGCAATTAGCAAGATGCAGACAAGAGATAAGAGACAAGAGATGAAGCCCAGTCCTTTTACAACAATATCACTGTTCCTGTGTCAAATGGAACCCTGTTCCCTATATAGTGCACTACATAGGGAATAGGCTGCTGTTTGGGCGGCACCCAGAGTGGTTATATAGTGCACTACCTATGGAATGTAGTGCACTACGTAGGGAATAGGCTGCTGTTTGGGCACCAAAAAGCGTGGTTATATAGTGCACTACCTATGGAATGTAGTGCACTACATAGGGAATGGGCTGACGTTTGGGCGTAGTGCACTACCTATGGAATGTAGTGCACTACATAGGGAATAGGCTGCCGTTTGGGAGGCACCCAGAGTGGTTATATAGTGCACTACATATGGAATGTAGTGCACTACATAGGGAATAGGCTGCCGTTTGCGTGGCACCCAGAGTGGTTATATAGTCCACTACATAGGGAATGGGCTGCCGTTTGGGCGACTGCCTGAGTGGTTCCGAGTGATTCTAGTAAAACATGAAGTTCCTTTCTTCTTAAGCACTCAGACACACATCGCTGAATTTGGTCCCCACACCTCCACTCCAGACAGCATGCAGAGCTAAATGACTTGGAGGTTGGCAGGGGAGGAGGTCTCTTGCTCTGTGCCTGGAACAACTCGTTCACTCACACTCACTCTCTCCCTCATTTCCAGGATGACAGTTGGTTGGAGGGACACTGTTCCTGGAAGGTCTCTTTCTGTCCACACTGAAAGACTCAGTGGTGCAGGAGGGTCACTCAGTGGTACAGGAGGGTCACTCAGTGGTACAGGAGGGTTACTCAGTGGTACAGGAGGGTCACTCAGTGGTACAGGAGGGTCACTCAGTGGTACAGGAGGGTCACTCAGTGGTGCAGGAGGGTCACTCAGTGGTGCAGGAGGGTCACTCAGTGGTACAGGAGGGTCACTCAGTGGTACAGGAGGGTCACTCAGTGCTATAGGATGGTCACTCATTGGTCTAATGGTCACTAAGTAGTGTTGTCATGGTCATTGAGTGTTGCCATGGCCATTTAGTGTAATTCAGTAGTGTGATGGTCACTGATGGTCAACCAAGCTACTTGCTCTAGATAACCCTACTCAGCTTCCTGACTGCTGCTGTGTGTGTCACTGTGTGACCACCAGCATATCAAACCAGGTTATCTGCAGTGGTTTCACTGTTACATAAAGAGTCCCTTCACGGTCACATAACACCTATCCCCTCCTCACCAGCACTATTGATAATTTGCCACCATCGTCTCAGCAAGTGTGCTTAGTGCACTGGTAAGGACCATGGTGTTTTCTAAAGCATATCATGTTCACAGTAGTCTTTCTACAAATCTCTGCAGCCCTTAGTTTGTGTGTGAGGGTTTAAGTCCTTTGGACACCCTGGTTTAGGTCCTGGTTTAGGTCTTGGTTTAGGTCCCCTGGACACCCTGGTTTAGGTCCTGGTTTAGGTCCTTTGGACACCCTCCTCAACGGAACGACTTGATTAGTGTAGTGTCAACAACGCAGCCACTGCCAGCTAGCCTACAAAGTCAACAACGCAGCCACTGCCAGCTAGCCTACCTCAGCAGTACTGTATCATTTTAATCATTTTAGTCAATTAGATTCTTGCTACGTAAGCTTAACTTTCTGAACATTCGAGACGTGTAGTCCACTTGTCATTCCAATCTCCTTTGCATTAGCGTAGCCTCTTCTCTAGCCTGTCAACTATGTGTCTGTCTATCCCTGTTCTCTCCTCTCTGCACAGACCATACAAACGCTCCACACCGCGTGGCCGCGGCCACCCTAATCTGGTGGTCCCAGCGCGCACGACCCACGTGGAGTTCCAGGTCTCCGGTAGCCTCTGGAACTGCCGATCTGCGGCCAACAAGGCAGAGTTCATCTCAGCCTATGCCTCCCTCCAGTCCCTCGACTTCTTGGCACTGACGGAAACATGGATCACCACAGACAACACCGCTACTCCTACTGGTCTCTCTTCGTCCGCCCACGTGTTCTCGCACATCCCGAGAGCTTCTGGTCAGCGGGGTGGTGGCACCGGGATCCTCATCTCTCCCAAGTGGTCATTCTCTCTTTCTCCCCTTACCCATCTGTCTATCGCCTCCTTTGAATTCCATGCTGTCACAGTTACCAGCCCTTTCAAGCTTAACATCCTTATCATTTATCGCCCTCCAGGTTCCCTCGGAGAGTTCATCAATGAGCTTGATGCCTTGATAAGCTCCTTTCCTGAGGACGGCTCACCTCTCACAGTTCTGGGCGACTTTAACCTCCCCACGTCTACCTTTGACTCATTCCTCTCTGCCTCCTTCTTTCCACTCCTCTCCTCTTTTGACCTCACCCTCTCACCTTCCCCCCCTACTCACAAGGCAGGCAATATGCTCGACCTCATCTTTACTAGATGCTGTTCTTCCACTAACCTCATTGCAACTCCCCTCCAAGTCTCCGACCACTACCTTGTATCCTTTTCCCTCTCGCTCTCATCCAACACTTCCCACACTGCCCCTACTCGGATGGTATCGCACCGTCCCAACCTTCGCTCTCTCTCCCCGCTACTCTCTCCTCTTCCATCCTATCATCTCTTCCCTCTGCTCAAACCTTCTCCAACCTATCTCCTGATTCTGCCTCCTCAACCCTCCTCTCCTCCCTTTCTGCATCCTTTGACTCTCTATGTCCCCTATCCTCCAGGCCGGCTCGGTCCTCCCCTCCCGCTCCGTGGCTCGACGACTCATTGCGAGCTCACAGAACAGGGCTCCGGGCAGCCGAGCGGAAATGGAGGAAAACTCGCCTCCCTGCGGACCTGGCATCCTTTCACTCCCTCCTCTCTACATTTTCCTCCTCTGTCTCTGCTGCTAAAGCCACTTTCTACCACTCTAAATTCCAAGCGTCTGCCTCTAACCCTAGGAAGCTCTTTGCCACCTTCTCCTCCCTCCTGAATCCTCCTCCTCCTCCCCCCCCTCCTCCCTCTCTGCAGATGACTTCGTCAACCATTTTGAAAAGAAGGTCGACGACATCCGATCCTCGTTTGCTAAGTCAAACGACACCGCTGGTTCTGCTCACACTGCCCTACCCTGTGCTCTGACCTCTTTCTCCCCTCTCTCTCCAGATGACATCTCGCGTCTTGTGACGGCCGGCCGCCCAACAACCTGCCCGCTTGACCCTATCCCCTCCTCTCTTCTCCAGACCATTTCCGGTGACCTTCTCCCTTACCTCACCTCGCTCATCAACTCATCCCTGACCGCTGGCTACGTCCCTCCCGTCTTCAAGAGAGCGAGAGTTGCACCCCTTCTGAAAAAACCTACACTCGATCCCTCCGATGTCAACAACTACAGACCAGTATCCCTTCTTTCTTTTCTCTCCAAAACTCTTGAACGTGCCGTCCTTGGCCAGCTCTCCCGCTATCTCTCTCAGAATGACCTTCTTGATCCAAATCAGTCAGGTTTCAAGACTAGTCATTCAACTGAGACTGCTCTTCTCTGTATCACGGAGGCACTCCGCACTGCTAAAGCTAACTCTCTCTCCTCTGCTCTCATCCTTCTAGACCTATCGGCTGCCTTCGATACTGTGAACCATCAGATCCTCCTCTCCACCCTCTCCGAGTTGTGCATCTCCGGCGCGGCCCATGCTTGGATTGCGTCCTACCTGACAGGTCGCTCCTACCAGGTGGCGTGGCGAGAATCTGTCTCCTCACCACGCGCTCTCACCACTGGTGTCCCCCAGGGCTCTGTTCTAGGCCCTCTCCTATTCTCGCTATACACCAAGTCACTTTGCTCTGTCATAACCTCACATGGTCTCTCCTATCATTGCTATGCAGACGACACACAATTAATCTTCTACTTTCCCCCCGCTGATGACCAGGTGGCGAATCGCATCTCTGCATGTCTGGCAGACATATCAGTGTGGATGACGGATCACCACCTCAAGCTGAACCTCGGCAAGACGGAGCTGCTCTTCCTCCCGGGGAAGGACTGCCCGTTCCATGATCTCGCCATCACGGTTGACAACTCCATCGTGTCCTCCTCCCAGAGCGCTTAGAACCTTGGCGTGATCCTGGACAACACCCTGTCGTTCTCAACTAACATCAAGGCGGTGGCCCGTTCCTGTAGGTTCATGCTCTACAACATCCGCAGAGTACGACCCTGCCTCACACAGGAAGCGGCGCAGGTCCTAATCCAGGCACTTGTCATCTCCCGTCTGGATTACTGCAACTCGCTGTTGGCTGGGCTCCCTGCCTGTGCCATTAAACCCCTACAACTCATCCAGAACGCCGCAGCCCGTCTGGTGTTCAACCTTCCCAAGTTCTCTCACGTCACCCCGCTCCTCCGCTCTCTCCACTGGCTTCCAGTTGAAGCTCGCATCCGCTACAAGACCATGGTGCTTGCCTATGGAGCTGTGAGGGGAACGGCACCTCAGTACCTCCAGGCTCTGATCAGGCCCTACACCCAAACAAGGGCACTGCGTTCATCCACCTCTGGCCTGCTCGCCTCCCTACCACTGAGGAAGTACAGTTCCCGCTCAGCCCAGTCAAAACTGTTCGCTGCTCTGGCCCCCCAATGGTGGAACAAACTCCCTCACGACGCCAGGACAGCGGAGTCAATCACCACCTTCCGGAGACACCTGAAACCCCACCTCTTTAAGGAATACCTAGGATAGGATAAAGTAATCCTTCTCACCCCCCTTAAAAGACTTAGATGCACTATTGTAAAGTGGCTGTTCCACTGGATGTCATAAGGTGAAAGCACCAATTTGTAAGTCGCTCTGGATAAGAGCGTCTGCTAAATGACATAAATGTAATGTAAATGGAGGTCCTGGTTTAGGTCCCCTGGACACCCTGGTTTGGGTCCTGGTTTAGGTCCACTGGACACCCTGGTTTGGGTCCTGGTTTAGGTCCACTGGACACCCTGGTTTGGGTCCTGGTTTAGGTCCACTGGACACCCTGGTTTAGGTCCTGGTTTAGGTCCCCTGGACACCCTGGTTTAGGTCCCCCTGGACACCCTGGTTTAGGTCCTGGTTTAGGTCCCCTGGACACCCTGGTTTAGGTAACCTGGACACCCTGGTTTAGGTCCTGGTTTAGGTCCCCTGGACACCCTGGTTTAGGTCCTGGTTTAGGTCCCCTGGACACTCTGGTTTAGGTCCTGGTTTAGGTCCACTGGACACCCTGGTTTGTATCAGTGGGGGTGAGACAGGTCCCGGAGCCCTGAGACAGAACAGGGCTCCGGGCAGCCGAGCGGAAATGGAGGAAAACTCGCCTCCCTGCGTTCCTGGCATCCTTTCACTCCCTCCTCTCTACATTTTCCTCCTCTGTCTCTGCTGCTAAAGCCACTTCTACCACTCTAAATTCCAAGCATCTGCCTCTAACCCTAGGAAGCTCTTTGCCACCTTCTCCTCCCTCTTGAATCCTCCTCCCCCTCCCCCCCCCTCCTCCCTCTCTGCAGATGACTTCGTCAACCATTTTGAAAAGAAGGTCGACGACATCCGATCCTCGTTTGCTAAGTCAAACGACACCGCTGGTTCTGCTCACACTGCCCTACCCTGTGCTCTGACCTCTTTCTCCCCTCTCTCTCCAGATGACATCTCGCGTCTTGTGACGGCCGGCCGCCCAACAACCTGCCCGCTTGACCCTATCCCCTCCTCTCTTCTCCAGACCATCTCCGGTGACCTTCTCCCTTACCTCACCTCGCTCATCAACTCATCCCTGACCGCTGGCTACGTCCCTCCCGTCTTCAAGAGAGCGAGAGTTGCACCCCTTCTGAAAAAACCTACACTCGATCCCTCCGATGTCAACAACTACAGACCAGTATCCCTTCTTTCTTTTCTCTCCAAAACTCTTGAACGTGCCGTCCTTGGCCAGCTCTCCCGCTATCTCTCTCAGAATGACCTTCTTGATCCAAATCAGTCAGGTTTCAAGACTAGTCATTCAACTGAGACTGCTCTTCTCTGTATCACGGAGCGCTCCGCACTGCTAAAGCTAACTCTCTCTCCTCTGCTCTCATCCTTCTAGACCTATCGGCTGCCTTCGATACTGTGAACCATCAGATCCTCCTCTCCACCCTCTCCGAGTTGGGCATCTCCGGCGCGGCCCACGCTTGATTGCGTCCTACCTGACAGGTCGCTCCTACCAGGTGGCGTGGCGAGAATCCGTCTCCTCACCACGTGCTCTCACCACTGGTGTCCCCCAGGGCTCTGTTCTAGGCCCTCTCCTATTCTCGCTATACACCAAGTCACTTGGCTCTGTCATAACCTCACATGGTCTCTCCTATCATTGCTATGCAGACGACACACAATTAATCTTCTCCTTTCCCCCTTCTGACGACCAGGTGGCGAATCGCATCTCTGCATGTCTGGCAGACATATCAGTGTGGATGACGGATCATCACCTCAAGCTGAACCTCGGCAAGACGGAGCTGCTCTTCCTCCCGGGGAAGGACTGCCCGTTCCATGATCTCGCCATCACGGTTGACAACTCCATTGTGTCCTCGTCCCAGAGCGCTAAGAACCTTGGCGTGATCCTGGACAACACCCTGTCGTTCTCAAATAACATCAAGGCGGTGGCCCGTTCCTGTAGGTTCATGCTCTACAACATCCGCAGAGTACGACCCTGCCTCACACAGGAAGCGGCGCAGGTCCTAATCCAGGCACTTGTCATCTCCCGTCTGGATTACTGCAACTCGCTGTTGGCTGGGCTCCCTGCCTGTGCCATTAAACCCCTACAACTCATCCAGAACGCCGCAGCCCGTCTGGTGTTCAACCTTCCCAAGTTCTCTCACGTCACCCCGCTCCTCCGCTCTCTCCACTGGCTTCCAGTTGAAGCTCGCATCCGCTACAAGACCATGGTGCTTGCCTACGGAGCTGTGAGGGGAACGGCACCTCAGTACCTCCAGGCTCTGATCAGGCCCTACACCCAAACAAGGGCACTGCGTTCATCCACCTCTGGCCTGCTCGCCTCCCTACCACTGAGGAAGTACAGTTCCCGCTCAGCCCAGTCAAAACTGTTCGCTGCTCTGGCCCCCCAATGGTGGAACAAACTCCCTCACGACGCCAGGACAGCGGAGTCAATCACCACCTTCCGGAGACACCTGAAACCCCACCTCTTTAAGGAATACCTAGGATAGGATAAAGTAATCCTTCTCCCCCCCTCCCTCCCCCCCCCCCTTAAAAGACCTAGATGCACTATTGTAAAGTGGCTGTTCCACTGGATGTCATAAGGTGAAAGCACCAATTTGTAAGTCGCTCTGGATAAGAGCGTCTGCTAAATGACTTAAATGTAATGTAATGTAATGTAAAAGATGCAGGCACAGAGCTAAAGGGTATGACTGTGTCTGGCAGGCCATCTGTAAGGTAGCAGTGCATTGTGAGAGCTGGGTAAACATTGCCTTAAATAGAGGACACAACGCACTGGTAACAAGAGATAGACATGCCTTCCTCCGCATGTTCTCCTACGGAATAGAATATATTGTGGTGTGTGTGTGTGTATTTTTTTGTATGTGCATGTTCAGATGTATAGGTCTGTATGTGTGTGTGTGTTAGCATGTGTTTCTGTGTAGATATACATCCATGTGAGTGAGGCGATCACAGAGAAGCAAAGACACTGCACAGAAAATGGTAAAAGCTTTAAACTGTACAGGCTTGCCCCCTATTGGAGGATAGTATTCATACCAAATAAAGGGAAAATAAATGTATAATGGCTGTATAATGGCTTTTAAAAATAAAAAATGTCACTAATAGAGGCCAGCAATTCCTTCAACAATACATAATATTATTTTCAAAAGATTACTGCTTATTATGTGTTGTATTTGACAGCTACAGAAAAAGCTCCAGCCTGAGACCATGGATGCTACACTATAGTCCTATTGCAGCTAAGAGGATTGCAGAGAAAGAAGCCATGCACGGTGAGAGGCAGAATAGGTCTTCACCTTGATTCATTCTCCTCTCAACAACTGTGGCTGTCACTTTCTTCACATCACCATTGTTACGTATCAGTGAGAATCGAAATAAGGTTTTGTTTCCCATTCCTTCTTTCTGAGTCAAGTATAAAATACTTCATTTCAGGAGACCTTGAATCCTTTCAATAGCTCCCACATGCTAACACAAGACACGCAGACCCACAGAAGCACAGAAGCGAGTGTGTGTGTGCTTGCATGTGTGTGTGCTTGCGTGTGTGTGTGTGTGTGTGTGTGTGTGTGTGTGTGTGTGTGTGTGTGTGTGTGTGTGTGTGTGTGTGTGTGTGTGTGTGTGTGTGTGTGTGTGTGTACACACCTCTGCA
Organism: Oncorhynchus nerka; assembly: GCF_034236695.1. NCBI lineage: Eukaryota > Metazoa > Chordata > Actinopteri > Salmoniformes > Salmonidae > Oncorhynchus > Oncorhynchus nerka. Next base: position 42,489,649 of record NC_088396.1, read on the forward strand.
CAAAAGGTGGGATTTTGCGGCTAGCCTCAGCACCTGTCTGTGTATAAAACATTCCTTCTATATGCAGACTATTCATTGCATTTAGAGGGAGAGAGAAATGCATTGAATTGCTAACTTTACACTGCAATCTCTAATGGTACTAGAGATAGCAAAGGAAAAGGAAGAAGGTTGAAAGAAATGCATTATTCCTCTCTCAAATTAAAGTTACAATTTAAAAAAATAAAACCTCATGTACTGTATTCTTGCAAAACATTGTCTTTCCAACATTGCCTTCTCCTGGTAACATATGCAACTGCACTCACCTATACAATGAATTGAATTCCGTTTACAAGGATCGTATTTATTTCAAAATACCAATCTAAAGTTACTTTCCATACAAAATATACATCTATAAAATACAAAAACATTACTGTCGTTTGCTCCCAATGATGTGATATCTACAGCAATCCAAAATTATTTCAGTTACAGCTATTTGAAATTCCTCAATTTCGCCACCTGCTGTCTATACATGGGTGTCTTAGTATGGATATCACTCTACTATGGTCATGTCCGAAATCTGTCTTGCATACTACTTACTAAAACAAAATACTGTGTATTAATCATACCACATACTATTTAGAACGCTATATTTTGGTAAAAACGAATGCCCTAAGCAACAAATATCAACATACTACATCGATACTGAGAATCCGTCATTTAATGCGCAAACTTTATTCCAGCTATTTGTTCAATTTGGTACATGTCACTTTAAGTGGATTTATCAGCTGTTGTCAAATTTACGTAGTTCTCGAAAGACTGTTGTGTTTCTCAATAGTGTGCAACCAGCGAATTCTACTAGAGCAGGGCTTGGCAACTGGTGTCCCACAGCCCTCTGATCAGTTTCCTCAGGAAAGCAGTCGGGGTCTCAATTTACTATTGCACGTTATAATAATAGAATACACGCGGTGCAATTTGGAACTGTGGTTGTGCATCAGCAGTTTCTCTCTTGTTATGTCAGTCATGATAGTCCGTCAATATAGCTCATTGTCAGCTAGATTTTTTTTAGATTGCTAAATTAGTTTAGCATCCTGCTATCTAAACGTGTTATCGTGGTCGAATAACCACCTGTCTCTCATTCGTGCTGAAGATTAGTGCTTTTTGAGGTCGGTTTGTTTTCAGTTTGATAATAAAAATAATAATCATGGTTTTCCATTTCGGTTTCGATTATTTGTGTTGAACACAGAATAAAACAAACAGCACAAGTCCCATGGTGGTAGTGACTGCCCATTACTGCCTATCATTTATTTCATTTTTTACAAGTCTTTACTTTAATAAAATATTTCAGTTGTGTATATAACATTTGTTTCATTTGATGACTTCATTATTTCATTCCAAATCATCACTATAGAGCTGCTGTCTTGACAAAATCACTATTTTAGTAGTTCTTCACATGAAATAAAGCATACTTTTATGACTGCTGAACACCAACTATCAATCACTTGGACTTAGATCATGTATTTTCAGGTAGAGATATCTTGTGAACAACACCTGCTCTCTATATCCCCTCACTATCCTGCATTCTGCCTCTTCCGTGGCAAGCATACAGTACAAGAAGCAGAGACAGGACAAGTAGATTCTCAATGGATTGTGGTTAATTGCTACGTTTTATGCGCTAAACTATGCAGAATATTGGCCTGATGGAAACTCCCTACTACATCGCACAGTTCAGGCTGGATCTGATTTATCTCTTGAAAAGCTGCGCAACGTGCGCATTGAGCTCACAGAAAAAAAATGAACGAAATGGAATTCAAATAATTGAACCAATGTTTTTCAAAAACCAAAAGATAACTGAAATTTCGGTTAATCGCTCAGCACTAGCCCCAAGTCTCACTCATATCATATTTTAAAAAATTCTCTCCACTCTATAGCAGGATGTTTAGAATTGCAGGAAATTAGCTGTAAAACAGCTCATTTTCCTCTCCACCCCATGCCAAAATGAGTATTATTGCACAAAATGAGTTATAAATTGCGAAATCTTCTCTCCGCCACATGGCAAAATGTGTAGAATTGAAGCCAACTTGCTTTACATCTGCAACATTTTCTCTATACCACATGGCAAAATGTGTAGAATTCCATGAAATGAACTCTAAAACGTGTGTGTTGTCTCTTGTGTGGGTTGTCTCTTGTGTGTGTACACAGCTGGCTGGTGTTCAACCATGGCAAAATTGGTTTGACTTTGGATAGCCAATGGCTGGGTCACATTAGGGACCGTCAATAAATTACACAATGTAAATGAGACAATATTTTCATGTTGCACACCTTTTATTCATTCAAATGCTTTCAATATTTACAGTTGAAGTCAGAAGTTTACATACACCTTAGACAAATACAAAATAAATAAATTCAGTTTTTCACAATTCCTGACATTTAATCCTAGTATAGAATCCCTGTCTTAGGTCAGTTAGGATCACCACTTTATTTTAAGAATGTGAAATGTCAGAATAATAGCAGAGATAATTATTTATTTCAGCTTTTATTTATTTCATCACATTCCCAGTGGGTCAGAAGTTTACATACACTCAATTAGTATTTAGTAGCATTGCCTTTAAATTGTTTAACTTGGGTCAAAAGTTTCGGGTAGCCTTCCACAGGCTTCACCACAATAAGTTGGGTGAATTTTGGCCCATTCCTCCTGACAGAGCTGGAGTAACTGAGTCAGGTTTGTAGGCCTACTTGCTCACACACGCTTTTTCAGTTCTGCCCACAAATATTCTATAGGATTGAGGTCAGGGCTCTGTGATGGCCACTCCAATACCTTGACCTTAAGTCATTTTGATTTGGAAGTATGCTTGGACTCATTGTCCATTTGGAAGACCCACTTGCAACCAAGCTTTAACTTTAACCAAGCTTTAACTGATGTCTTGAGATGTTGCTTCAATATATCCACATAATTTCCCTTCCTCTTGTTGCCATCTATTTTGTGAAGTGCACCAGTCCCTCCTGCAGAAAAGCACCCCCACAACATGATGCTGCCACCCCCGTGATTCACAGTTGGGATGGTGTTCTTCGGCTTGCAAACCTCCCCCTTTTTCCTCCAAACATAACAATGGTCATTATGGCCAAACAGTTATATTTTTGTTTCATCAGACCAGAGGACATTTCTCCAAAAAGTACAATCTTTGTTCCCATGTGCAGTTGCAAACCGTGGTCTGGCTTTTTTTATGGCGGTTTTGGAGCAGTGGCTTCTTCCTTGCTGAGCGGCCTTTCAGGTTATGTCAATATAAGACTCGTCTTACTGTGGATATAGATACTTTTGTATCTGTTTCCTCCATCTTCACAAGGTCATTTGCTGTTGTTCTGGGATTTATTTGCACTTTTCACACCAAAGTATGTTAATCTCTTGGAGACAGAACGCGTCTCCTTCCTGAGCGGTATGACGGCTGCGTGGTCCCATGGTGTTTATACTTGCGTACTATTGTTTGTACAGACGAACGTGGTACCTTCAGGCATTTAGAAATTGCTCCCAAGGATGAACCAGACATGTGGAGGTCTACAATATTTTTTGAAGGTCTTGGCTGATTTCTTTAGATGTTCCCATGATGTCAAGCAAAGAGGCACTGAGTTTAAAGTAGGCCTTGAAATACATCCACAGATACACCTCCAATTGACTAAAATTATATCAATTAGCCTATCAGAAGCTTCTAAAGCCATGACATAATTTTCTGGAATTTTCCAAGCTGTTTAAAGGCACAGTCAACTTAGTGTTTGTAAACTTCTGACCCACTGGAATTGTGATACCTTGAATTATAAGTTAAATAATCTATCTGTTAACAATTGTTGGAAAAATTACTTGTGTCATGCACACAGTAGATGTCCTAACCGACTTGTCAAAACTATAGTTGTTTTACAAGAAATTTGTGGAATGGTTGAAAAACGAGTTTTAATGACTCCAACCTAAGTGTATGTAAACGTCCGACTTCAACTATATGTATGAACTTCTACAATTTATAGTTGGTTTGAGGTTTTTAAGTCATTTACATTTGAAGCTATTTGAATTTTAACATATTGTCCCCTGAACATTGTGTAATTCATCGATGTTCCTTCATAAGTGAAACAAAGTTTACTACGGGCATTACGATTAGTCTTGTGCAGCTGCTTTCCGATTTGATAATGACTTGTGTGCTGCCAGCTGTGGGCATGTGAGCAGGATTGAAATAAGCACAGCCTTCCTTTACATTGTGACAAACTCAGGTACAAAACTCCACAATAGGTTAATGAACAAACTAAACAGAAAATAATCCCTGCATTTTAACACAGGAGTTTTATCCTGCTGAAAGACAGGTGTTTTTATATGTTGAGCGTCGAATAGATCACAGCACCCCCTTCCTGTACCTATGGACAATAATATGAGTTAATCACAAAGAACATACTAAACAGCTAAATAATCATTTGAATAAAGTGCTATTCGTACGTGATTTGACCCTGATGTGACTCTGTTGGGATCTGAAAAAGGCAAGAAATGCCAATTGTTACGCTTCAATTTACATTCTAGGAAACATTGTACGTTTCCAAACCCACTACTCACCACCAAGCCTGGGTTCACCCAAAGCAACTTCGGAGTAATGAACTTCCTCATTGCCATCTTGCCCCCCCTGGAACTCTGAAACATACAAAATGTCTAGATGTTCATCAGTTATCTCAACCACAGAGATCCTATTAAGAGTTCTTCTATGTAATTCTATGATCTCAACCTCCTCCTTTCTCTACCCTTAGGCCTCTCTCTCATACCTCTGTTATACAATATATCTATATATCTTATGTATTGTACATCATATCAGTCCCAAAGTAAAGAAAGAGATACCTTGGTGTGCTAGTGGATCAGTGATGTTACCATAGACTGGGTCATTCTTCTGGGTAAGTGGTAGGGATGTCACAGCTTTGAAAAAAGACATCATAGAAAAATATTTGTACACAATTTTTGGCAAAAACCTCAAATGTAGCAACCCGACAAGTTTGGTCTGGAGTCGAGTCAGCCCTGTTACTGTAGTTATAGTCATTATTAGAGTAGAGTCAGCCCTGTTACTGTAGTTATATTCATTATTAGGAGTAGAGTCAGCCCTGTTACTGTAGTTATAGTCATTATTAGGAGTAGAGTCAGCCCTGTTGCTGTAGTTATAGTCATTATTAGGAGTAGAGTCAGCCCTGTTACTGTAGTTATATTCATTATTAGGAGTAGAGTCAGCCCTGTTACTGTAGTTATAGTCATTATTAGAGTAGAGTCAGCCCTGTTACTGTAGTTATATTCATTATTAGAGTAGAGTCAGCCCTGTTACTGTAGTTATATTCATTATTAGGAGTAGAGTCAGCCCTGTTATTGTAGTTATAGTCATTATCAGGAGTAGAGTCAGCCCTGTTGCTGTAGTTATAGTCATTATCAGGAGTAGAGTCAGCCCTGTTACTGTAGTTATAGTCATTATTAGAGTAGAGTCAGCCCTGTTACTGTAGTTATAGTCATTATCAGGAGTAGAGTCAGCCCTGTTACTGTAGTTATATTCATTATTAGAGTAGAGTCAGCCCTGTTACTGTAGTTGTAGTCATTATCAGGAGTAGAGTCAGACCTGTTACTGTAGTTATAGTCATTATCAGGAATAGAGTCAGCCCTGTTACTGTAGTTATAGTCATTATCAGGAGTAGAGTCAGCCCTGTTACTGTAGTCATTATCAGGAGTAGAGACTGCCCTGTTACTGTAGTTATAGTCATTATCAGGAGTAGAGTCAGCCCTGTTACTGTAGTCATTATCAGGAGTAGAGTCAGCCCTGTTACTGTAGTTAGAGTCATTATCAGTCTTTACCTGGGTCTGTCTTCTTCCTCTTCAGGTGGAACACCAGAGCACCAATCAGTATCCCGGCAACAACCAACGCTGTACAGGCCACAATGATCGAAATCTGCAAGGTGTCGTCTGTTGGAAACCGAGTATGAAAGAGAACATGCTAAAAATGAGACAGCTGAGGACTTACTATGACTTTTGCTATGACTCCAAAGACATCACAGTATAGTGGGGGGCAAACTGCAATGTAGAGACATTGATTTGGTTATTGGTTTTATATTGCTTATGATCATGATGTCTCACTGAATCTACTCATTCAGAGGATGTGATCTACTGTGACCTACTATAATCAACTATGGTCATTAGTAACCTTTCAGAGGCGATGGTAACACTAGGCCTGGTATCCCAGATCTTCCACCAGCACCACGGAGTCTGAGGGGAACACTCGCTCTGAGCATGTCATCTCTGAACACCGCACACTGCCAGTCCAGCTGGTCCCTTTGGAGGCTGGGCAGGGTCACACTGAGGGTCCAGTTGGGTTGACTCTCTGTAAGGATGTCCTTTTTGACCACTAGCCCCGTCCTCCCCTCCATCCTCAGCCAGGCCAGGGTCACAGGGTCACCGTTCACCTCCGACACTTCACACTTCAGCACCACCGACTGGCCACCAGGGGGGCCTCTAGATGCAGAGACTGGGCCAGAGAACAGAAAACATAACTGAACGTTCCCCTCTGAGAGAACAGTCTACCGTAATAATAACAATAATAATGTAGGCCTAGTATATATCTGGATAATGAAACATGTCATTTTGTGGTTGACAATCAGAGAACCAACATTAGGTTACTTGAGCAGAGAGTGTTTGTTCTCTCATTGAACGCTGTTAAAAGACAAAAGCAAAGTTACCTTGAATGGTTGTGAGTTGAACATAAGACATAAGGTTTTTATTAAAATTACATCTGAACACTCCTCCATCCTCAAATTCCACTGGTGAAAGTCTCAGGGGAAAATCTTTTTGTTTGAACGTGGGAGATGAGAACCGGTCAATTTCTAGTCTATCATCTGATGTCAGAGTAGCAGGTGCTTCCGCTGGAGATGAGCCCTTGGTCCAGGAGGCTTTTCTGTGCGAGGATGAAGACCTGCACATCATCTCCACCTCACTGTTGTTGCTGCTCTCTCTGAACAAAGTTACTGGCTTGTTGAATGTGCCTGGAAAAAATAAACATTGTGGGAAAACACTATGACGAAGAATATCTACAACAATCAAGTTAATCTACACATGATGAGTGAACCTGCAGTTACTGTTAATTAATTAATATATTACTGATAATATCCATGAATCTAGCTAACTTACTTGTCTCAACATTCAAGGTATTATAAATTTCATATAACAATGTTCCATTCTGTTTGAGAGTGCAGTTGCATCTCCCCGTACTGCTCTGATCAACACTATGGATGACCATGTGGACAGTGTTGTTGTAAAACAACGTGGTGTTAGATGTGGGATCTCCTTCTCTTTCCCACTGAAGTGTGGTTCCTTCTGGTAGGCTGGACAGCTCACAACTAAAACTCACATCAGAACCCAGACGAAATGAAGGCCATTCAAAGGGTGTAACTGCAAACAAAATAATTGGTTAACATTTACAAATCAAACATCCTTGTTGGCATATCCAGTACGTGTTTTTAGTGATATCAAACACAAAAGGAACATGCTTGTGTTTGACTCCAATTCGGATTTTGAAAAAGTGACAATAAACATATTGAAACACAATACCTTTGAAAGCAAACACCTGAAACCTCGTCACAATAACTGAAACTGGTTTGGTTTGCATGAACACAAACTCTCCAGCATTTTCAAAGTTTGTCCTCATGGAAAGACCATATCCACTGCCTTTTGAAAAACCCAATGTGTTCGATACAGATTCCCAAGTGGATGAAATGATATGGGCTATTGTGGTGTTTGAGTGTCTGCCGTCATGTGAGGTCCATATCCATTGGAATCGGTGCTCTGTCCCTAGAACCACGGGGGAAACTGGGACAGTCACTCTTCCTCTGGACACGGCAAGGAAAAAGATGTTCTTTGACAATACTGTGGAGAGTAGAAATGTGTCAAAATCTATATAATATAATTTACCTTTCTCTATTAAAGGTCACAGCAAATCCCCCCCCCCCCTCTTTCTCCAAATCTATATAATATAATTCACCTTTCTCTATTAAAGGCTACAGCAGACCCCCCCCCCCCTCTTTCTCCAAATCTATATAATATAATTCACCTTTCTCTATTAAAGGCTACAGCAGACCCCCCTCTTTCTCCAAATCTATATAATATAATTCACCTTTCTCTATTAAAGGCTACAGCAGACCCCCCTCTTTCTCCAAATCTATATAATATAATTCACCTTTCTCTATTAAAGGCTACAGCAACCCCCCTTTCTCCAAATCTATATAATATAATTCACCTTTCTCTATTAAAGGCTACAGCAGACCCCCCTCTTTCTCCAAATCTATATAATATAATTCACCTTTCTCTATTAAAGGCTACAGCAACCCCCCTTTCTCCAAATCTATATAATATAATTCACCTTTCTCTATTAAAGGCTACAGCAGACCCCCCCCTCTTTCTCCAAATCTATATAATATAATTCACCTTTCTCTATTAAAGGCTACAGCAGACCCCCTCCCATCTTTCTCCAAATCTATATAATATAATTCACCTTTCTCTATTAAAGGCCACAGCAGACCCCCCTCTCCAATGACTGGTCGATAGCTTTATCATTGTACTTGTATGCCAAACTTGAAAATGGAGTTTTCTTTTTATTTTACACTCAAAAATGATCTTGATAATTGAACCAGAAACCCGTTACTCACCTTCAGCTGAGGATCCTTGACCGTATGCTGATGTCCACACCAGGATCCACAACAACCTCATACTCATAGAGCCTCTGTCCTTCCCCATGTTACTGTAACTGCCTGTTCTGTCCCCCTCTTTGCTCAGTAGCAAACTCACATCATTACTGAGGGCCCTGTTAAGTTTCTACAGGAAATGACTGAAGAAAAGAAGAAGTCCAAATAAAACTACAGATTATGTAATGCAAAATAAACTGACTGCACATCTGAGGATACTTCATGACCCTATACTGTGTGTCAGACTGGGGTTAAGGGCTAGAACAGAAGCTGGAAAACAGAACACTGAACTTGCTACATTATGGCCAGTATCTTACAAAAGTCCTTTTATCATTCTCTATTACTAATACCTTCCCCATTACTGGATGCTGAAATAAGCTGAGACGTTGTTGCCAAGGGAATGTTGGAACATAACTAACAAAATGACAGTTACCGAAAGTGTACGCTTAATAATCCATTATAAACTAATGTCTTGAATTACTTACACAAGAGACACCATTCATAAATTCTACAGCACATCGACAGAGTCATGTCATATGTGTTTAACTAACAACGACTCAACAATCCCTGCCTCCTGGGGATGCTATGATGTCCAAAAGTTATGGACGGAGATAGAAAGTTGTCTGTCAGAAGTATTACAATGTAAATGTACTTCTAACACGTTTGTCTGCATATTCCAAGATGAGACATATGAGGGTGCAGTGAGATACAAGATGGGTTGGACGATACTTTTCTCCTCAATCATCTTGAAAAAACATATACTTTAAAACTGGAAGTGAACCAATACTCCATCATTAACACAATGGAAAGGTCAAACACTTTATTATCTAAATGTTAAGTGTGTGGGCGGTGGAGAGAAACTAAATAGTGCAGTTTGAGGCCATGTGGCAGAGTGATACGGGCGCTGGAGATGGGGGTGTGAACAGGTGGGTCTGGCCAGCGGTGATGTTGTGGATGTTGGTGATGGGGGTGTGATCAGGTGGTTCTGGCCAGCGGTGATGTTGTGGATGTTGGTGATGGGGGTGTGATCAGGTGGTTCTGGCCAGCGGTGATGTTGTGGATGATGGGGGTGTGATCAGGTGGTTCTGGCCAGCGGTGATGTTGTGGATGTTGGTGATGGGGGTGTGATCAGGTGGTTCTGGCCAGCGGTGATGTTGTGGATGTTGGTGATGGGGGTGTGAACAGGTGGATCTGGCCAGCGGTGATGTTGTGGATGTTGGTGATGGGGGTGTGAACAGGTGGTTCTGGCCAGCGGTGATGTTGTGGATGATGGGGGTGTGATCAGGTGGTTCTGGCCAGCGGTGATGTTGTGGATGATGGGGGTGTGAACAGGTGGTTCTGGCCAGCGGTGATGTTGTGGATGAGGGGGTGTGATCAGGTGGTTCTGGCCAGCGGTGATGTTGTGGATGTTGGTGATCTAAATTTGTCAGTTGTTTGAAGACTAACGTGGAGATGAATCCACGTGTAGGCTAGATATATATGCCTCTGTCCCAAATGAATGAGAAAGATATGCACTGTCTAATTCAGTCATTTTAGAAGGTACCTGCAGTATCTTTTCCATTTCTTCGGGGTTAGGTTGGATGCCTCTGTTCTTTTCTATGGAGAGTATCCAAGAGGGAGTGTTTTCTTACCTTTTGGTGTTCAACAGCAGAACCAGTATTACTAGGGTGGTACCCCCCTGTCCCCTCTGACCACCGTCGCTGTGCTTGGCTCTAAGAAACAGAGACCTCTGTTAGATTATATTCTACAAGAAAGCCTCTCAAGTACAAATGATAACCTCTGTCCTTTGTTACAATAAGCCTAAACAGAGGTCCGGAGATGAACAGTCGTTTTAGATGATGCTGGGTTTGGAGCATATGGGGTCAGATTGCAGAGTCTATAAAATCACAAGTTGTTACCTGTCATTGAAGACACTGTTGTCTGTGTGGGCATTGTGAGGTCAGGGAGGCTGTCGCTCTGAACAAGCCCTCTGAACACCACACACTGCCAGTGCAGCTGGTCCATACGGAGGCTGGGGGGGGGTTCACACTGAGCGTCCTGTTGGGGTGACTCTCTATCAGGATGTCCTGTTTGACCAGCAGCCCCCTCCTCCCCTTCATCCTCCGCCTGACCAGGGTCACCGCTCACCACCGACACCTCAGCACCACCAGATGATTCATGACGGACACGCCACTAGGGGGCACTGTGGAGACAAATGGAAGACAGCGGGGATCAGTTATCTGTTCTCGCAAATGCAAGTAGAATCCATTTATTCTAAGAAATGTAGCTTGGATATGCTCACCCTTTATGTTTACCACATTAACAGAGGCGACGAGGAGGTTTTTAAAATGGAAATGGACAATGGACCATAAAATGGACCATCTTCCAACTCCACTGGTGAGATGTAAAGAGCGAAGAAGTGGCCACTGAAGCCCCAATATGAAAACCCTCATTAAACGTCAGGTTGGATCCGTATATTTTAGATGTCACGACTGGAAACTCTTGCTGTAGATAGTTGTGTCCAAGACCACGATGCATGACTGTGGGTGTACTCCGCATAGCCGTGGGTGTACTCTGCATGGCCGTGGGTGTACTCTGCATGGCTGTGGGTGTACTCTGCATGGCCGTGGGTGTACTCTGCATAGCCGTGGGTGTACTCTGCATGGCTGTGGGTGTACTCTGCATGGCCGTGGGTGTACTCCGCATAGCCGTGGGTGTACTCCGCATGGCCGTGGGTGTACTCTGCATAGCCGTGGGTGTACTCTGCATGGCCGTGGGTGTACTCTGCATGACCGTGGGTGTACTCTGCATGGCCGTGGGTGTACTCCGCGTGGGTGTACTCAAATCAAATCAAATCAAATTTATTTATATAGCCCTTCGTACATCAGCTGATATCTCAAAGTGCTGTACAGAAACCCAGCCTAAAACCCCAAACTGCAAGCAATGCAGGTGTAAAAGCACGGTGTACTCTGCATGACCGTGGGTGTACTCTGCATGACCGTGGGTGTACTCTGCATGACCGTGGGTGTACTCTGCATGACCGTGGGTGTACTCTGCAAGACCGTGGGTGTACTCCGCATGACCGTGGGTGTTCTCCGCATGACCGTGGGTGTACTCTGCATGACCGTGGGTGTACTCTCCTACAAAGCAGTGTCACCACGTGAGATTGCGGAGATTGGGGAAAACCAAAGCTGTGTTCAGGCAGAAGGGAAAGTTACATTTAATTTAAATCCAAAGTCTTCTGGCCATTACTAGTGCATCTTATTGTAAATGTAACAAATACCTTCAACATTTAAAATGAGACCAATATAATTGATTGTTAATAACTAATGATCAGGAGGACAATATTCTGACTTCACCTAAATGTTTATATTTCAGTTAGATAAGAATCCATTTTGTACCTTCCTCAGTTCTGACAGCATTAGAAATACTATTTAACGGTGTTCCATTCTGTCTGAGATTACAGTAGCATCTCCCCTCACTGCTCTGATCAACACTATGGATGACCATGAGCACAGTGTAGTTGTAGAATAACTTGGTGTCAGACGTGGGATCTCCATCTCTTTCCCACTAAAGTTTGGTGCCTTTTGGTAGGCTGGACACCTCACAACTCACATCAGAGCCCAGACAAAATGAAGGCCAAAAGAAAGGTGCCACAAAAAAATGTTATTTAAAAATGGGCATATATAGTTACATATTAACTGAATGAAGAAAGAAAGTGAAGAAAGAAGGTATTTGCAGAACCTGGTTTTCAAAACTATTTCGTCACCGGAAACTATTTTGTCATTATGGAAAATTCACAATGGATTGTCTGTACAAAAGAGACAAGAATTGAGACATACTCTGGTTAAGTTCTTGCAAACAAAAAAGTCCCTGCGCTTTCAAACTTCACTGTGATGTCATAGCCTTTGCTGTGGAAGACGTAGTCACTGAAGGCTGGATTGACCACTAGACAAGAGGAGACAACCCTGTTACTGTAGATAAAGTCTTGCCTCAACATTCAAGGTTTTATAAACTCCGTATAACAATGTTCCATTCTGTTTGAGAGTGCAGTTGCATCTCCCCGTACTGCTCTGATCAACACTATGGATGACCATGTGGACAGTGTTGTTGTAAAACAACGTGGTGTTAGATGTGGGATCTCCTTCTCTTTCCCACTGAAGTGTGGTTCCTTCTGGTAGGCTGGACAGCTCACAACTAAAACTCACATCAGAACCCAGATGAAATGAAGGCCAATTATGAAGGCAAGCCCCATGCCCTATCTGTGGACATAGAACAGAACTATGTTCTTCTATGGTGACAAACCAATGCCACTTTATCCGCTTAGTGTCATACATACAATACCAGTCAATAGTTTGGACACACCTATTCATTCAAGGGTTTTTCTTTATTTTACTATTTTCTACATTGTATAATAATAGTGAAGACCTCAAAACTATGAAATAACACATATGGAATCATGTAATAACCTAAAAAGTATTAAGCATATCAAAATATATTTTATATATTCTTGAAAGTAGCCACCCTTTGCCCTGATGACAGCTTTGCACACACTTTGCATTCTCTCAACCAGCTTCACCTGTAATGCTTTTACAGTCTTGAAAGAGTTCCCACACATGCTGGGCACTTGTTGGCTGCTTTTCCTTCACTCTGCGGTCCAACTCATCCCAAACCATCTCAATTCAGTTGAGGTCGGGTGATTGTGGAGGCCAGGTCATCTGATGCAGCACTCCATCACTCTTCTTCTTGGTCAAATAGCCCTTACACAGCCTGGAGGTGTGTTGGGTCATTGTCCTGTTGAAAAACAAATGGTAGTCCCACTAAGCGCAAACCAGATGGGATATCCTATTGCTACAGAATGCTGTGGTAGCCATGCTGGTTAAGTGTGCCTTGAATTCTAAAATCACTGACAGTGTCACCAGCAAAGCACCCCCACACCTCCTCCATGCTTCGTGGTGGGAACCATACATGCAGAGATCATCCGTTCACCTACTCTGCGTCTCACAAAGACAACGGTTAGAACCAAAAATCTAAAATTTCGACAGATTTCCACCGGTCCAAAGTCCATTGCTCGTGATTCTTGGCCCAAGCAAGTCTCTTCTTATTATTGGTGTCCTTTAGTATTGGTTTGTTTGCAGCAATTCAACCATGAAGACCTGATTCACACAGTCTCCTCTGAACAGTTGATGTTGAGATGTGTCTGTTACTTGAACTCTGTGAAGCATTTATTTGGGCTGCAATCTGAGGTGCAGTTAACTCTAATGAACTTATCCTCTGCAGCAGAGGTAACTCTGGGTCTTCCTTTCCTGTTGTGGTCCTCATGAGAGCCGGTTTCATCATAGCGCTTGATGGTTTTTGCGACTGCACTTGAAGAAACTTTCAAAGTTCTTGAAATGTTCTGGATTGACTGACCTTCATGTCTGTAATGGTGGACTGTTTGCTTATTTGAGCTGTTCTTGCCATAATATGGACTTGGTCTTTCACCAAATAGGGCTCTGTTCTGTATACCACCGCTACCTTGTTACGAAACAACTGATTGGCTCAAAAGCATTAAGGGAAGAAATTACACAAATGAACTTTTATTAACAAGTCACACCTGTTAATTGAAATACATTTATAGTGAATACCTCATGAAGCTGTTTGAGAGAATACCAAGGGTATCCACCAAAGAAAAGGTGGCTACTTTGAAGAATCTCAATATAAAATATATTTTAATTTGTTTTAACACTTTTTTGTTTACTACGTGATTCCATGTGTTATTTCATAGTTTTGATGTCTTCACTATTATTCTACAATGTTGAAAATAGTAAAGAAAAACCCTTGAATGAGTAGGTGTGTCCAAACTATTGACTGGTACTGTGCATTGAGCGAATAAAACATTAGGAACACCTGCTCTTTCCGTGACATAGATTGACCAGGTGAAAGCTATGATCCCTTATCCACTTCAATCATTGTAGATCAGAGTTTTCCCAAACTCGGTCGTTAGTTTTTTTCCCCCCAACACTACACACCTTAGGTGTAACAGTACCAGTACAGAGTCAATGTGGAGGCTATATACAGGGGTAACAGTACAGACTCAATGTGGAGGCTATATACAGGGGGTACCGGTACAGAGTCAATGTGGAGCCTATATACAGGGGTAACAGTACAGACTCAATGTGGAGGCTATATACAGGGGGTACCGGTACAGAGTCAATGTGGAGGCTATATACAGGGGTAACAGTACAGACTCAATGTGGAGGCTATATACAGGGGGTACCGGTACAGAGTCAATGTGGAGGCTATATACAGGGGGTACCGGTACAGAGTCAATGTGGAGGCTATATACAGGGGGTACCGGTACAGAGTCAATGTGGAGGCTATATATAGGGGGTACCGGTACAGAGTCAATGTGGAGGCTATATACAGGGGTAACAGTACAGACTCAATGTGGAGGCTATATACAGGGGTACCGGTACAGAGTCAATGTGGAGGCTATATACAGGGGGTATCGGTACAGAGTCAATGTGGAGGCTATATACAGGGGGTACCGGTACAGAGTCAATGTGGAGGCTATATACAGGGGTAACAGTACAGACTCAATGTGGAGGCTATATACAGGGGGTACCGGTACAGAGTCAATGTGGAGGCTATATACAGGGGGTACCGGTACAGAGTCAATGTGGAGGCTATATACAGGGGGTACCGGTACAGAGTCAATGTGGAGGCTATATACGGGGGGTACCGGTACAGAGTCAATGTGGAGGCTATATACAGGGGTAACAGTACAGACTCAATGTGGAGGCTATATACAGGGGGTACCGGTACAGAGTCAATGTGGAGGCTATATACAGGGGGTACCGGTACAGAGTTAATGTGGAGGCTATATACAGGGGGTACCGGTACAGAGTCAATGTGGAGGCTATATACAGGGGGTACCGGTACAGAGTCAATGTGGAGGCTATATACAGGGGGTACCGGTACAGAGTCAATGTGGAGGCTATATACAGGGGGTATCGGTACAGAGTCAATGTGGAGGCTATATACAGGAGGTACCGGTACAAAGTCAATGTGGAGGCTATATACAGTGGGTACCGGTACAGAGTCACTGTGGAGGCTATATACAGTGGGTACCAGAACAGAGTCAATGTGGAGGCTATATATAGTTGGTACCGGTACAGAGTCAATCTGGAGGCTATATGCATGGGGCACCGGTACAGAGTCAATGTGGAGGCTATGTACAGGGGGTATTTTATTCATTTTTGAACATTTATTTCACCTTTATTTAACCAGGTAGGCTAGTTGAGAACAAGTTCTCATTTGCAACTGTAACCTGGCAAAGAAAAAGCATAGCAATTCGACACATACAACAACACAGAATTAGACATGGAATAAACAAAACAGAGCCAATAATACAGGAGAACAAAAGAAAACAAAAAGTCTATATACAGTGAGTGCAAATGAGGTAAGATAAGGGAGTTAAAGGCATTAAATAGGCCATGGTGTCGAAGTAATTATAATATAGCAATTAAACACTGGAATGCTAGATGTGCAGAACATGAATGTGCAAGTAGAGATACTGGGCTGCAAAGGAGCAAGATAAATAAATAAATACAGCATGGGGATGAGGTAGGTAGATAGATGGGCTGTTTACAGATGGGCTATGTACAGGTGCAGTGATCTGTGAGCTGCTCTGACAGCTGGTGCTTAAAGCTAGTGAGGGAGATATGAGTCCCCAGCTTCAGAAATGTTTGCAGTTCGTTCCAGTCATTGGCAGCAGTGAACTGGAAGGAAAGACGACGATTGGCTTTGGGGGTGACCAATGAGATATACCTGCTGGAGCGTGTGCTACTAGTGGATACTATGGTGACCAGCGAGCTGAGATAAGGCGGGGCTTTACCTAGCAGAGACTTGTTGATAACCTGTAGCCAGTGGGTATGGCGACGAGTATGAAGCGAGGACCAACCAACGAGAGGGGAGGTTAGTTAACACAGTGTCCAAAGAGGGGCCTGAAGTATACAGAATGGTGTCGTCTGCGTAGAGGTGTACCAGAGACTCACCAGCAGCAAGAGCAACATCATTGATGTATACAGAGAAGAAATCCCCTCCGATTTGACACACTGAACTCTATCAGAGAAGTAGTTGGTGAACCAGGCGAGGCAATCATTTGAGAAACCAAGGCTGTCGAGTCTGCCAATAAGAATGTGATGATTGACAGTGTCGAAAGCCTTGGCCAGGTCGATGAATACGGCTGCACAGTAATGTCTCTTATCGATTGCATTTATGATAGTGTAGAAGTTACGGTGGGTTTCAAAATGGTCGGTGATCTGTTTGTTAACTTGGCTTTCGAAGACTTTAGAGATGCAGGATAGGATAGATATAGGTCTATAGCAGTTTGGGTCTAGAGTGTCACCCCCTTTGAATAGGGGGATGACCGCGGCAGCTTTCCAATCTTTGGGAATCTCAGACGATACGAAAGAGAGGTTGAACAGGCTAGTAATAGGGGTTGCAACAATTTTGGCAGATGATTTAAGAAAGAGAGGGTCCAGATTGTCTAGCCCGGCTGATTTGTAGGGGTCCAGATTTTGCAGCTCTTTCAGAACATCAGCTATCTGGATATGGGTGAAGGAGAAATGGTGGGGGCTTGGGCGGGTTGCTGTGGAGGGTACCAGGCAGTTGACCGGGGTAGGGGTAGCCAGGTGGAAAGCATGGCCAGCCGTAGAGAAATGCTTATTGAAATTCTCAATTATAGTGGATTTGTCGGTTGTAACAGTGTTTCCTAGCCTCAGAGCAGTGGGTAGCTGGGATGAGATGCTCTTATTCTCCATGGACTTTACAGTGTCCCAGAACGTTTTTGAGTTTGTACTGCAGGATGCTAATTTCTGTTTAAAAAAGCTAGCCTTAGCTTTCCTAACTGCCAGTGTACATTGGTTCCTAACTTCCCTGAAAAGTTGCATACCACGGGGGCCATCCGCTGCTAATGCAGAACGCTACAGGATGTTTTTGTGTTGGTCAAGGGCAGACAGATCTATTCCTGGTTCTACATTTTTTGAATGGGGCATGTCTATTTAAGATGGTGAGGAAGGCACTTTTAAAGAATAACCAGGCATCCTCTACTGTCGGGATGAGGTCAATGTCGTTCCAGGATACCCCGGCCAGGTCGATTAGAAAGGCCTGCTCGCAGAAGTGTTTTAGGGAGCATTTGACAGTGATGAGGGGTGGTCGTTTGCTCGCAGACCCATTACGGATGCAGGCAATGAGGCAGTGATCGCTGAGATCTTGGTTGAAAACAGCAGAGGTGTATTTGGAGGGTGAGTTAGTTAGGATGATATCTATGAGGGTGCCCGTGTTTACGGATTTGGGGTTATATCTGGTAGGTTCATTGATAAGTTGTGTGAGATTGAGGGCATCTAGCTTAGATTGTAGGATGGCCGGGGTGTTAAGCATGTCCCAGTTTAGGTCACCTAGCAGCACGAGCTCAGAAGATAGATGGGGGGCAATCAAATCACATATGGTGTCCAGGACACAGCTGGGGGCAGAGGGGGTCTATAGCAAGCGGCAACAGTGAGAGACTTGTTTCTGGAAAGGTACATTTTTAGAAGTAGAAGCTCAAATTGTTTGGGTACAGACCTGGATAGTAAGACAGAACTCTGCAGGTTATCTTTGCAGTAAATTGCAACACCGCCCCCTTTGGCAGTTCTATCTTGTCGGAAAATGTAGTTAGGAATGGAAATTTCAAGGTTTTTGGTGGTCTTCCTAAGCCAGGATTCAGACACGGCTAGGACATCCGGATTGGTGGAGTGTGCTAGAGCAGTGAATAAAACAAACTTAGGGAGGAGGCTTCTAATGTTAACATGCATGAAACCACGGCTTTTACGGTTGCAGAAGTCAACAAATGAGAGAGTCTGGGAGATGGGAGTGGAGGTAGACACTGCAGGGCCTGGATTAACCTCTACATCACCAGAGGAACAGAGGAGGAGTAGGATAAGGGTACGGCTAAAGGCTAACAGAACTGGACGCCTAGTACGTTCAGAACAGAGAGTAAAAGGAGCAAATTTCTGGGCACGGTAGAATATATTCAAGGCATAATGTACAGACAAAGGTATAGTAGGATGTGAATACAGTGGGGGTAAACCTGTGCATATAGTGATAATGAAAGAGATATTGTCTCTAGAAATAGCATTTAAACCAGGTGAAAAATATATATACATGGGACACGACAAGACAAAGGGCAAATACGTCTGACTGCTACGCCATCTTGGATCAACGATGCCGCTGTTCTATCCTGCCGGCACATCGTATTACCAGCCAGCTGTATGTTGAAGGTGTCGTCGTTCAGCCACGACTCTGTGAAGCATAAGATGTTACAGTTTTTAATGTCCCGTTGGTAGCTTAATCTTCCTCGTAAGTCAGCGATGTTATTGTCCAAAGATTGCACGTTTGCAAGCAGAATGGATGGAAGTTTATTCGATCGCCTGCAAATTCTCAGAAGGCAGCCGGACCCCACTTTCACCGCCTCCTCTTCAAGCAGATCACGGGGATCGGGGCCTGTTCCCGAGGAAGTAGCGTATCCTTTGCATCGGGGCTCGCCAGAGTCGTGTAATGAAAAAGAGGATTCTGCTAGTCCGTGGTGAGTAATCGCAGTCCTGATGTCTATGAGTTATTTTCGGTTATAAGAGACGGTAGCGGAAACATTATGTACAAAATAAGTTACAAACAATGCAAATAAGTGAACAAAAAACCACAATCGGCTGTGGACACGTGAAACATCTGCCATCTTCTCCGGCGCAATGAATCATGTATGCATATAGACACATCTGAAACTGGTGTATATTATCAAACTTCAAAAACTTGTCCGGATTTTCTGTTACTTCCTTTTCAATATGGGGTCAATCAAATGTATCATAATATATCAACAGGGTTATGTAACATAGCTGAGAGAAGAACTGTATCATAATATATCAACAGGGTTATGTAACATAGCTGAGAGAAGAACTGTATCATAATATATCAACAGGGTTATGTAACATAGCTGAGAGAAGAACTGTATCATAATATATCAACAGGGTTATGTAACATAGCTGAGAGAAGAACTTGAACTTGAAATTTAGAGAGATCTGATTGTACAATATCTAAGTAAGCAGGAAGACTGGCTTTTTTGTCTTTTCCCACCTCCAATCATCACTGAAAAGCCACCTCATTGGCTAACAAGATTCCGATCCCTCCCCCATTCCATCTCCACAGGACTTCTTATTAGTTCTGACACCCCACACAGCTTTCTGCGAACCCATGTAACCCTGGCCCCCTTCTTAAAAGGCCTCATTGCCAAACAACCCACATCCCCATGAAGCCACTGCCCATGCCCCTTCCTTTCTCTATCCCGGGGCCTCTCTCATACATGCCTGGCCTAACACGTATTGTTTTCCCTAGAACTGGGCCTGTGAAGTAAGGGAATTTCCGGAGGTGAGTGTGCATCTGTATGTTTGTTTGTGTGTGTGATCACGTTTGTTTATGTAGCGACCACACGCCAGTGAGAAGGAGCAACCTGGTTTCAGAGCATTTCGTATTATTCTGTACGTAAATCCGAGACACTCCATTTAGGGGAAAGGGGGATACCTAGTCAGTTGACAACTGAATGCATTCAACTGAAATATGTCTTCCACATTTAACCCAACCCCTCTGAATCAGAGAGGTGTGGGGTGCTGCCAATTTAGTATGATATGTTATGTTTCGTATGGTCTGTATTAATTTGTGGATGTCAGTCATCAATTTCATATGATACGTTACAAATTACAATTTGTATGATATGTTACAAATTACAATTTGTTGTTGCTAATGTTGGCTAGGCTAGGGGTTAATGTTAGGAGTTAGGTTAAAAGGATAGCTAAGAGGGTTTGCCTTAAGTAATCTTGTCTTATGTAACCATACCAAACGTTACATATCAATTATCATTTGAATGTCTCCGATGTACTTTTACTGTGTTACGTCTAGTCTATGAGACCAGGCTGGAAAGAGAGCCTGAATTGAAGTAAAAGCCGTAAAGTAGCAGGAATCTTTCTGAGTGGAAGAGAACACTTCTATTCCTGTTGTTTTCTGCTGTAGCTCAGTGGCATGGCCCATCGTCTGTTTGAAGGTAAGGAGCATGCTACCTCCTACTGGAAGTACAGGGTCTCTCCCTCAGCTCAGCTCATTGAAGAAGTCATGTCCTTCCTAAAGAAAAAGGTAAGAGTGACATACATGTTTCACAGAATACAAAATACTATTTGTTTGTTCTTATTTTCATGCAATATGTACAGTATGAGTTCAAATCATATAGTTACTGTCTGTGGATGTAAAATATTTTCAATGACAAATAGTAGTGCAGAATTAAATTACAGAATTATATTGCTGCATGTTTTATTCCTGCTTTTCAATGTTTTACTAATAAACTGGACAGTCTCTTGCCTTAAAAAATATTCACATATACTAATGATGTCTCATACCTATGTGTGATGATCATGTGTCTTGTCCTGACAGAGGGGCGTGCAGCCCTGTGACCTGGCAGTAGACGTAGGCTGTGGGTCGGGTCAAGGGACCGTGCTCCTGGCCCCTCACTTCTCCTCAGTGGTGGGGACCGACATCAGCCCTGCCCAGTTGGAGGTGGCCCAGGAGCACACCACCGCCCCTAACATCTCCTACAGGTCAGAGCCCCAGAGAGGTGGAGGTCTTCAGGAGGATAGGGTTGTATTTCATTGTAGTGACACTGACACTGATTCAAACCCTCTGATTCAAACACATTATAGTCACAGAATGAGTTTTGGTATAAGTAGTATTTATAGGGTAGTGTAGAGGGTAGATTTTATGTACAGATTTATTTATTTCTGGGGCATTTCTCTGAGACCTAACAAGAGTCCTAGTATAATGCAGATAATAAACTGAGTGGTTCATGAATGCTGATTGGCTGACAGCCGTGGTATATCAGACCGTACACAACGGGTATGATAAAACACGGCTCTAATTGCGTTGGTAACCAGTTTATAATAGCAATAAGGCACCTCAGGGGTTTGTGGTATATGGTCAATATACCACAGCTAAGGGCTGTATCCAGGCACTCTGCGTTGTGTCGCGCTTAAGAACAGTCCTTAGCTGTGTTATTTTGGGCACATAACACACCCCCTTGTGCCTTATTGCTTAACTAAACCAGTGTGATGGGAGAAGGAACAATAGGGTTAGTCCTTTGCTGAAGGGGACACGGTGAAATTAGGCCAAGGGCCAAGACAGACAATGGGACCCTTGTCTGCTCAAACTCATGCATTTCTCCCTCTAGTGAGCAAACAAAGAAGCTACAGCTACTAATACTGTTCTGGAACACATCTACACGTACAGTAGATGTTCCCAGTTAGGACTGAATGAAGGGAGTCCTATCCATGGAACCAAAACACAACATTGTGTGTGAATTCTAGTCTGGTTCCAGATTTGTTAGTGCATTTTTGTCAACTCCTATTGTGACAATAATCTTAGGAGTTGGCAAAACAGCACTAAGTGATCTGGTACCATTCTGTCGGATATCTTTAAATTACAACATGACCTTGTGTTTGTATGTATGTATCCCTGTGTCAGTATGTCTCACGTCTCTGTGTAGACAGTGCCAGGCTGAGGAGCTGCCGTTTGCAGACAGCTCAGTGGACCTGGTGACGGCCATGTCTGCCTTCCACTGGTTTGACCGGCCGCGGTTCCTCCAGGAAGCCCACAGGATCCTGAAGGCTAAAGGTTGCCTGGCCCTACTCAACTACACCATGGATATGAAGCTTGACTATGGAGACTGCTCCCACACACTCAACACAGTCTGCAAAGAGGTCTGGCAACGTTATCAAATAGAATACACGTGTATTATACAAACACATAATGATAAGTCCATCATGTACATGTTTGTTTTTTCAACATTTGTATATTTTTTCTATCTTATCAGTTTTATGCTGCACTCCTGCCCTATCGTAACCCCTGCCTGGGCCCTTGCTCTGTTGCTCTTTACAAACAGTGCTACAGTTCCATCCCCTACACAGAGAAAGAGTGGTGAGGCTCGGATACATCCACTGCCCTCGTTGCTATTACCTATGTACTTACAAGAAGTGTTTGATTTGATGTACAAGATGGGTTGGGTATACTCTAAGGTAATGCTAATGCTGTGTTGTTAGGCAGGAGTGTATGTGGGTGAAGAAGTCCATGACTCTGTCCAACTACATGGGTATGATAGAGTCCTTTTCCAGCTACCAGGCTCTACTAAAGAAAGACCCAGAGGAAGCCAGCAGACTGTCAACTGACATCACCCACAGGTTGGTCCCTGACACAATCCCTAGTTGATGCTGGTCAAAAACGTAAAGGTAACATTTCATGTTACATCTCACATCCATCTCTCCCCCTCTCTCGTTCCCTCTCTTCTCTGCAGACTGTTGGCTGTGATGGGGGTGACCTCCCCAGAGACTGAGCTTGTGGTTGGAGTAAGGTATTTCTTCCTGCTAGCCTGCAAGTCAGAGGACTAGCTACCGATCGCTGACTGAGACTACACTGTGTTCCCTTTGAAACGGGACACTCTAAGATGTGCTACTACTTATCTGTCTTGATTGTGTTATTGACTGTACGCTTCTCAACTGTGGTGTTTGATTTTGTCACACTGCTTTGCTTTATCTGGTCGCAGTTGTAAATAAGAACTTGTTCTCAACTGGCCATCCTGGTTAAATAAAGGTGAAATAAAATTGATTCATGGTGAACATGAGAAATTATAGAATAAGTGATTACATTTGTATTATAACTTTCCAATGATTGGCATCTCATTTGTTATATTTGTCACTCTGGCAACAGTTTTGTTTACTTTACAAGCACACGAACCTAGCCCAGTGGTATGAGTGATACCAGATTTGTGTGTGTGTGTGTGTGCAGAGTAGAGGATTCCTAGCAGAGGGATCTCTTTATGGCTAAAAGTACTGGTACCTAGCACAGCACTTTCAGTATCCAGTTTTCCTTCACGGATACAAGCTTCTATAGATTACTTTTCAGAATGTGTGGGTGTTTCTAAGTCCTAAACTCCAATGGCGGTCTCTTTAGCTACACAATCTGGTCATGATAATGTATTGTTGCCAAAACATAATTTTTCACACCAGATTACATGACATTTGAATAAATGCTACCTGCACTCTGCTGACTAAGATGCTGTTCCAACTATGGTCACTAGAGGTCATTGTTTGAATGTTCTATTCTCAGCCAGGCCAATCTTTTTGAAGAAAACACATTTTAATTATATCTCTATTTGAGCAAAATAAGTAGTTTTGTTATGATCACAAGAAAATCTTAATAATTATGGTCTAGAGCCCCACAAATCTGAATGTTCTATCATAAAGTGAGAACAATTATATGGCTTCTACTTAGAAATGCTACAAGAGTAAATGAATAGATGACATTCACTGCTATAAACCTGTCTCCAATACAATCACATCATTTACACAGACCTACTTCGGACCTTCGTGTGAAAAGGCATTCCATTGTCTGTTTCGTCAACGACAACAATGCATTCCAAAGGCTTGTGCTAACCAGATGATCCCAATAATTTAAGTAGCCTAGTAAACGAAGACCCCTATGGTATGATATTCTTGATTTATTTAACCTTTATTTAACTAGTTATATTACGAACCGTCTGGGACTTGTTGTTGTTTCCCTGTTTACTATTCAAAGATATTTTACTTATTAAGTCAAAGACAAAATTACCTGCAAATATATTAGCATAACTAGGCTACACAGAACCATGGCGGACGTATTAAAACGTGTCCCAGTCCAACATACCTAGCCCTCGTCGTCTTCCACCGGATCGAGTACTCACCTGTGAGAAAATGGAATAGCCCAACTCTAAAAAATAAAATAAAAAACACTAACGATTTTCTGTTAAAAAAAAATCACATGACATCAGTTTGACAGGTTGTCAGGAAATAGAAAGCTGTGAAAATGACCAAACATGTTTCTGATTAGATTTCAGTTCGGCTTCGACGCATATTATATGTGGTTGAAATACTATCAGCTTTTATGATGCTAATAAAGATAGCGTCTCTACAGACAGTATATAACTGCCCATTCAAATCTTCTCAATATGCTAAAATAAATAAATCATTTTTCTACAAGAAAATAATGAAAGAAAAACTCAATGTAGCCTATACATATTACAAGAATTATAGGGCACTGGGGGTAACTAGTCCCCCCCAAGAACAATGTCATATTGCTGACATAAAAAAGCTACAAGAAAATATTTGATAAACTTACCACAAAATAATTTTGTTGAAATATCTCCAATGTTGTGATGACAAGGAGGACTTTTTGTTGAGCAAGAACAGTGGCAGCCAAGGTAAAGTTTGGGGGAAATAATTTGGTGACATGTGTTTTAATGTGAATTACAGGGGGGGGCGATTGCCCCCAGTAGCCTATATTTATGGATTTTCTAAGGTATTGTTTGCTCGTTATGCAAGAGTACACATGACACTAGTGTCAACTTTCCACATGGCAGAAGAGTACACATGACACTAGTGTCAACTTTCCACATGGCAGAAGAGTACACATGACACTAGTGTCAACTTTCCACATGGCAGAAGAGTACACATGACACTAGTGTCAACTTTCCACATGGCAGAAGAGTACACATGACACTAGTGTCAACTTTCCACATGGCAGAAGAGTACACATGACACTAGTGTCAACTTTCCACATGGCAGAAGAGTACACATGACACTAGTGTCAACTTTCCACATGGCAGAAGAGTACACATGACACTAGTGTCAACTTTCCACATGGCAGAAGAGTACACATGACACTAGTGTCAACTTTCCACATGGCAGAAGAGTACACATGACACTAGTGTCAACTTTCCACATGGCAGAAGAGTACACATGACACTAGTGTCAACTTTCCACATGGCAGAAGAGTACACATGACACTAGTGTCAACTTTCCACATGCCAGAAGAGTACACATGACACTAGTGTCAACTTTCCACATGCCAGAGGAGTTAACTGGTCATATCATGGTTTCTCTTTGTACATCCATGACCTGCAATAACAGCCCACTGGGCAAAAAACAAGCTTTCCCTTCATTTCCCTCCATTTTTGCTGTGTATTTATCCTGGTTTTCTTATCCTTTTTCATTCTGTGACTTGTCTGAGTGGAGATCAATCACTCTGACAGTCAGAATAATAACATTGTGTATTCGTACAGCAGACCGACACGTCGTGAATAGATCTCCAGTATGCAAAGCTACTTGCTCAATGGCTTCACAAAAGGTGTTGTGTGTTGTATAGCCCACCTCAAGGCTGAACACTAATTACTATCATTATCATCATCAAATCAAATTGTATTTGTCACATGCGCCAAAAACAACAGGTGAAATACTTACTTTACAAGCCCTTGACCAACAATGCAGTTTTAAGAAAAAAAAGTGTTAAGAAAGTATTTACTAAAATATACTGTTA
Organism: Oncorhynchus nerka; assembly: GCF_034236695.1. Classification (NCBI taxonomy): domain Eukaryota; kingdom Metazoa; phylum Chordata; class Actinopteri; order Salmoniformes; family Salmonidae; genus Oncorhynchus; species Oncorhynchus nerka. The sequence goes on from NC_088396.1 coordinate 42,515,794, forward strand.
AAATTAATTAAAATGGTTTAAATAAAAATAATCATTAAGGAGCAACAAAAGGGTCAATGTGCGGGGGCACTGGTTAGTCAAGGTAATTGAGGTAATATGTACATGTAGGTAGAGGTAAAGTGACTATGCATGTATAGACAGTGGCAACAGTGTAAAAATGGGGTTGGGGGGAACAATGCAAATAGTCTGGGTAGCCATTTGATTAGCTGTTAAGGAGTCTTATGGCTTGGGGGTTGTTAAGAAGCTTTTTGGACCTAGACTTGGCGCTCCAGTACCGCTTGCCATTCGGTAGCAGAGAGAAAATTCTAGGACTAGGGTGACTAGGGAGTCTTAGGCAATTTTTGGGGCCTGGTATAGATGTCCTGGATGACAGGAAGCTTGGCTCCAGTGATGTACTGGGCAGTACACGCCCAGTACTGGCCGAGCAGTTGCCAGTCAGGCTGCTCTACCATAACAGGCGGTGATGCAACCAGGCGGTGATGCTCTCAATGGTGCAGCTGTAGCACTTTTTGAGGACCCATGCCAAATCTTTTCAGTCTCCTGAGGGGGAACAGGCACTGTCGTGCCCTCTTCACAACAAGGATCCTGTATGACATGATCTCTGCTCTTGGGTGGACCCACCCCAGATGAACATGTGTGACTCAGACCACTCCACCTCTGGTCTTCTACAACTGGGTACTATATATATATATATATTTTTTTTTTACCTTTATTTAACTAGGCAAGTCAGTTAAGAACAAATTCTTATTTTCGATGACGGCCTAGGAACGATGGGTTAACTGCCTGTTCAGGGGCAGAACGACAGATTTGTACCTTGTCAGCTCGGGGGTTTGAACTTGCAACCTTCCGGATGCTAGTCCAACGCTCTAACCACTAGGCTACCCTGCCTACCCTGAGTCAGTCAGGCCTCTCGTAAAGCCTGGTCCTAGACCAGCAGATACAGTCATCACAACCATGATGTGATATGATAGGCAGAGTAAACTCTGGTCCTAGACCAGCAGATACGGTCCTCATCAGGTCTTGACAACATGACCTTGTATGACAGACAGATGTCACTTTGCTAAAGAGCAGTCCCATTCTAGTGGAAACACTGACTTTCTTGCAAACACATTGAGGAACATATTTTTGACTTCTCACATATCAGCCAAATTCGCAGTAGGGATCTGTCTACGACAGTGGCGGTCGGTGCCGTTTAAGGAAAGATATTATTTTTTATGAGCATGGCCTTATTTCTATTACAGCATATTGGATGACTGTCATTCATATTCCATTCACCCGGCTCATTGTAACATCGCTAGGTTTAGGCTACTGCATGATACTCTAATTTTCCCTGTTCCCATCATGAGGTTGTTACAACCTAGCCTATGAATGAAAGTTTACAACGTAGGTGCACAGGTTGAAAGAATTTTGAGTAATCAAGGTAACAGATATTCACACATTCAATGCCGCCTTGCACACTCTTGCCTGCATCTAGCTGATCTAGGGTGTAATCATTACTCCAACAGTTGCAGATTAGATTTTCCATTGGACAAATTCAGGTATGTTTATCCCCATTTCGTTCCGTTTGCTTCTTTTTAAGAATCGTTTTCAACAAAATCGGTGAAATGAATACATCCCTGATCACACGCAAAAACAGTTCACTTTCATAGCAGCCACCTACAAACAGCATAATCAGTTTGCTCCTTCTATATATCATTCCTTCTAACAACTATCTACACACTCTCCTCCTCTCACATTTTCCCTTTGTTTGTGGACTACAATGCACAACACATCAGCTGTCTGTGGCCAGGCAAAAAAAGTATATTTCCAAGCCAAACCATGTCATGACTGTTAACCGCTATGCACAGCCTACATCATTGTCACCTCATAGTCAACATAGCTACTGGAACTAACGTGTCGGTAAACCCGGTACAATCATGCAGTACAGTGTACAGTCAGAATGCAGTTTAGCAGTTACACCGGTGGGCCCCGGTGGCAATAAATTAATACAATCGAAAGCTTACCTTGACTTGGAATAGTTCCAGTGTTGGATAGCCATTGCCAGCTAGCTAACATAACATCCCTCTCTATTTGAGCAGGGTGTTTGAGTAGGCTAAACTAGCTAGCTGCATTCAGCTAGCTAAATTAAAGAAAAAATACAACCAAATATAGCTCTCTCTCTCTTGCTTCTCCTTAAGTTTGGAAGAAATTAATTTGTTCAAAACTGTTTAACTATTGTCTTTTTCTCTCTTTGTGTCAACTACTCACCACATTTTATACACTGCAGTGCTAGCTAGCTGTAGCTTATGCTTTCAGTACTAGATTCATTCTCTGAACCTTTGATTGGGTGGACAACAATGTCAGTTCATGCTGCAAGAGCTGTGAAAGGTTGAAGGACATCCTCTGGAAGTTGTCATAATTACTGTGTAAGTCTATGGAAGGAGGTGAGAACTAAGAGCCTCCTAGGTTTTGTATTGAAGTAAATGTACCCAGAGGAGGACAGAAGCTAGCTGTCCTCTGGCTACACCATGGTGCTACCCTACAGTGCTGCTGAGGCTACTGTATGTAGACCTTCACTGCAAAACAGTGTGTTTTAATCAATTATTTGGTGACGTGATTATATTTGGTATAGTTTTATCTAAAAAGGATAACTTTTTAAATGTTTCAATATTTAAATTTTTATGAAATTCAATGAGGAGGATGGTCCTCCCCTTCCTCCTCTGAGGAGCCTCCACTGGTCTAAGCCCAGATCTGACCTTATATTGAGCAATCCTTAAGCAACAATGGCCTATAGCTCCTATTTAAATGTCTGTAAACTGAAGCCTGGCGTGGATGGAGAGCAGCTTGGGAGACTGCTGGTGGCTTTCATTTCTAGGAAACGATTTTGGCTGCAGTGTTGACTGTCTGACTCACTGGAGGGCTTGTTTCTAATATAACGGGTCAAATCCAGATTGGGGTATAAATAATGAATCTAGCCTGAGAAATGGGTTTCCCAAGCCTGCCAGCATGCTTACAGTGTGCTGAAATGTTACAATGGTGTACTAACCAGCATAAGTACCTTAGGCAAACAGTTTCAGGCAAAACACTGTTTTTGATTGCCAAAAGCTTGAGGAGTTTTTGGTGGATGACAGAGACTATGGCAGCATCCCAAATTAGACCTGTTTTAGAAATAGGGTGCTGTTTGGGACCCATACAATATGAAATAAGTGGCCTGTTACCATAATCCAAAACACACAGCGAATACTCAGTAGCAGAAATGGTGTTGGTGTTCTTCCACCTAGAAACAAAGTGCTTTATTTAGGCATTGAGTTGTCCATTGTTAAGTTCATGTCGTACGTTTTTCTTCTCCCTCTGATTTCAATGATACAATATCATGGAAGGTTTCTCACAGATTGACATTATTGCCAAGTCTCTATACAAATAGTGGCCCTACTTCATAAACTTAAAAAACTTCTGTCTTATCTAACTTTGCTGTTGAAGTATTAAACACCTGAGTTGCCTATACCGTTCACAAGACTGAGTAACTCTTGAAGTTCCTAGGGTCTACACAGAGCTAGGTCTATCTGCTTTTAGTTTTAATGCACCATGTTACTGCACATTTCAAAATACAAAATGGTTGCTGATAATGGGCCTCTGTACACCTATGTAGATATTCCATTAAAAATCAGCCGTTTCCAGCTACAGTAGTCATTTACAACATTAACAATGTCTACACTGTATTTCTGATTAATTTGATGTTATTTTAATAGACAGAAAATGTACTTTTGTTGAAAAACAAGGACATTTCTAAGTTGCCCCAAACTTTTGAATGGTAGTGTACATTTAATCTTGATGTTCTGGTTCCGTTCAGGCAATTTAAAGTATTGATTGGGGACTTATTTGTGGAGCAATGTAACTGTTTTTCAGGGTGATATGTGATGTTTAATTTGTGCTTCCCATGACTGTATTTTTGTATTTTAATGTGTATATATTGTGTATATATGTGTATATATCGTGGCCGATGCCTCCCCCCGAGCCCAGATGAGCGACCTAATGCGCATCTCCAGGGCGGGCTCCTAACTGATGTATCCACCCTCTCCATCATAGACAAAGTGGTCATGGATCACTTCTTACGAGCGCTATCCCACGACATGAAGAGGGCAGTGAGTCTACTCGCGCCCCAGACCTTGGAGGGCCTCTTGCGAGCAGTGGAGACTCATCAGAACACCGAGGCCCTGCTGAAGGGGAGCCGGGCCCATTCGGGGACCCGTCCGAGGGGACGGAAGAACACTCCCACCGCTGTATACCCGAACCGACAGAAAGGGGTTTAGGGGATACGATCTATGATCCCTTTTTCCCCCCCAGCTTGACCCCTTGAAGTATTCACATGTGAAACCGTTGCCCTATATCACACACAAACAAACATACACATTTTCCCTGCTTAGAGCGGGTGGACATGCAGCACAGCAAGCTGCTTCTTTTATCTTTTCCATTTCTGCCTTTATTTTTACCAAACACTGTGATGGACTCAAGGGGCATGGAGAGGCATATTTTCCTAAGGCAGGGTAATTTACTGTCTCTGTGATGGTTTTTACAGATGGAGGTAATTATGTCCCCCATGGTGCCCACGCAGTCAGGACAAGCTCATGTGACATCCGCTCTTTCTACATCTGATTACACACACAGATACACAAGTGTTGTCACACACACACACACACACACACACAGATCTTTTGATCAGATCTTTTTATTGAACCTGTATTTTAACAAGAAATATTGAGACCTAGGTCTCTTTTACAAATGTGCCCTGTATAATACAACATACAGTACCTTCAGAAAGTATTCAGACCCCTTTACCTTTATCCACATTTTGTTACATTACAGCCTTTGTCAGATATGTGTAAATGGCTGCAAGGGAGTCAGGCGCAGGAGAGCAGATATTGGGTGGCAAACGGAGCCTTTTATTTAGGCGAACCAAAAGCACACGGCACAACGAACACGCAATACAATGCGGGTTGACATAGCCCAGCGCAACCAGTCTAACGTGCACATACATGAAACAGATAAACAATATCACACAAAGACATGGGTCAAACAGAGGGTTAAATACACAACACATAATGAGGGAAATGAGAACCAGGTGTGTGTGAAAACGAGACAAAACAAATGGAAAATGAAAAATGGATCGGCGATGGCTAGCAGACCGGCGATGTCGACCGACGAACACCGCCGGAACAAGGAGAGGCATCGACTTCGGCAGAAGTCGTGACAGCCTTATTATAAAATGTATTACATTTTTTAAAATCCTCATCAATCTACACAGACTACCCAATGACGACAAAGTCAAAACAGGTTTTTAGAAATCTTTGCAAATGTATTAAAAAACAGAAATACCTTATTTACACAAGTATTCAGGCCCTTTGCTATGAGACTCGAAATTGAGCTCAGGTGAATCCTGTTTCCATTGATCATATTTGAGATGTTTCTACAACTAGATTGGAGTCCACCTGTGATAAATTCAATTAATTGGACATGATTTGGAAAGGCACAAACCTGTCTATATAAAGGTCCCACGGTTGACAGTGCACGTCAGAGCAAAAACCAAGCCATGAGGTCGAAGGAATTGCCCGTAGAGCTCCGAGACAGGATTGTGTCGAGACACAGATCTGGTGAAGGGTACCAAAACATTCTGCAGAATTTAAGGTCCTCAAGAACAAAGTGGCCTCCATCATTCTTAAATGGAAGAAGTTTGGAACCACCAACTTTCGTCCTAGATCTGGCCGCCTGAGCAATTGGGGCAAAAGGACCTTGGTCAAGGAGGTGACCAAGAAGCCGATGGTCATTCTGACAGAGCTCCAGAGTTCTTCTGTGGAGATGGGAGAACCTTCCAGAAGGACAACCATCACTGCAGCACTCCACCAATTAGGCATTTATGGTAGAGTGGCGAGACGGAAGCCACTCCTCAGTAAAAGACACCTAAAGGACTCTCAGACCATGGAAACATCTAGGCAAATTCCATTTGTGGGGGCTGGGCTTGGGAACATTTAAAATTGTGATTGACAACTCAGTGTGCCGTGACAAAGCATGGATATTTCTGTCATAACTTTACAAAATATAGGCTATTTACATGTTTTATATTCACATGTGCAAGAAAATCATGGATATGTTCCTTCCATATATTTTCAAAAAAGTACATTTACATAATGTTCAGCCATATGTCTTCGCCTGTCAAATATGTCCATACAATTCATCTTGACCTTCCAGAACACAATACACACGCTTTCCACTGCCAATGAGGCTAAAGACATCTTGGAGAAGAACATTAAACCCAACACACAAGGGTACGAGCCAACAGATGGAACCCCTTGACTGGCTTGTTATTCAGGTATGCTATCCATGCAAAATCATGCAGCCTAGCCTATGATGCTGCCCTCCGCATTAAACAATGATGAGGATACCCCTTATGTAAACAAATCAAAAATACATGGAATATCCCTTTGAGCATGATGAAGTTTTTAATTACACTTTGGATGGTGTATCAATACACCCAGTCACTACAAAAATGCATGTGTCCTTCCTAACTCAGTTGCCTTCAAGGAAGGAAACTGCTTAGGTGACTTTAAAACAGTTACAGAGTTTAATGGCTGTGATATGAGGATTGAGGATGGATCAACAACATTGTAGTTACTACAAAATACTAACCTAATTGACAGAGTGGAATGAAGGAAGCCTGAACATTATACAAATATTCCAAAACATGCATCCTGTTTGCAATAAGGCACTAAAGTAAAACTGCAAAAAAATGTGACACAGAAAAAAAAAATCTGAATACAAAGCATTATGTTTGGGAGCAATTCCCACTCTTCATATATCCAAGCATGGTGGTGGCTGCATCATGTTATGGGTTTGCTTGTCATCGGCAAGAACAAGGGAGTTTATGATAAATAGAAACGGAATAGAGCTAAGCACGTGAAAAACCCTAAAGAAAAACCTGGTTCAGACTGCTTTCCAACCAACTCTATTCATATTTCAATAGGACAATAACCTAAAACACAAGGACAAGTATATACTGGAGTTGCTTACCAAAACGACATTGAATGTTCCTTAGTGGCTTAGTTACAGTTGACTTAAATCAGCTTGAAAATATTTGGCAAGACTTGAAAATGGCTGTCTAGTAATGATCAACAAGCAACTTGATACAGTTTGATTAATTTAAAAAAGAATAATGGGCAAATATTGTACAATCCAGGTGTGCAAAGCTCTTAGAAACTTACCCCAAAAGACTCACAGCTGTAATCACTGGCAAATGTGAATTTAACATGTAATGTCTCATGGTGATTCTAACATTTATTAGATATATCTATTTTTTGTATAATATCAGTTTCAGGTCAACATAAACAAAGTGTACATATATTTAAACTTCAAAATGAAACAAGGTAACATACATGTATAACATATCTTAATAACAAACAAACACCAAAACAATGACAGGAAACAAAAACATACAGAAGCAATAAGACTTATACTGTACATTGACTTGGACTTCTCTGCTCTTAATTTTTCATTACAATAATATACTTTTTTTCTCATTCATCTTTTATTTTCCTTACATACCATTAATAATTGGACTGTCGCAAAATGTGTGGCTGTAGTGTGTAATATACCTCTAACAGAGTATAGAGGCCTATGCAACAAGATATTCATTTTCTACAAGAAAGTGACCAGGGGCCAGTTGACCCATAATTTCATTGAAGTTTTATATTGACACTTCTTACGGTATCTGCAAGATTAGGGGGAAGAGATAGCAAAAAGGTGTCCAATATTGTATAGAAATCCCCGTCCTTGCTACTAAATATAGCACTAATGTTCTCCAGTGGTAACACTTTAAAGATCTCACAATACCACTGATTTATTGTTCAGGCCTGGTCTTTTATCCAGTTAAGAAGAATGCATTTGCGGGCCACAAATAGTCTTTTTTTTAAGAAGATTGAGCTGTGCTAAGGTAAGTCAGGGCCTGTTCCCAACGACAGCCAATACAAATCGCCATGGGTCCATTCTTATAAGACAGTGGTTCCAACCTTTTATAGTCCCGTACCGCTTCAAACATTCAACCTCCAGCTGCGTACCCCCTCTAGCACCAGGGTCAGTGCAAATGTTGTTTTTGGCCATCATTGTAAGCCTGCCACACACCATGCAATACATTTAATTAAACATAAGAATGAGTGAGAGTTTTGTGGGAAGTGACAAAGAGCTCTTATAAAACCAGGGCACAATTAATAATATAATAATAATAATCAATGTTGCTCTTTATTTAACTATCTTACATATAAAACCATATTTGTTCATCAAAAATTGTGAATAACTCACCACGGGTTAATGAGAAGGTTGTGCTTGAAAGGATGCACATAACTCTGCACATAATGTTGAGTTGTATTGGAGAGAGTCAGTCTTTTTCCACACACAGTCTTTGCCTGTATTTAGTTTTCATGCTAATGAGGGCCGAGAATCCACTCTCACATAGCTATGTGGTTGCAAAGGGCATCAGTGTCTTAACTGCCAATTTTCCAAGGCAGGATACTCTTGAGCGCAGCCCAATCTAGAAATCTGGCAGTGGCTTCTGATTAAATTACATTTTCACAGAACCGCTTGTTAAGATAGCAGTAAGAGGACTGGAGGCAGAACATGAAAGGGATAGCGAATGCAGTTGTTTATGTCATCCGTTTCGGGAAAGTACCTGCGTAATTGCGCACCCAGCTCAATCAGGTTCTTCGCTATATCACATTTGACATTGTCCATAAGCTTGAGTTCATTTGCACACAAAAAATCATACAATGATGGAAAGACCTGTGTGTTGTCCTTGTTAATGCAGACAGAGAAGAGCTCCAACTTCTTAATCATAGCCTCAATTTTATCCCGCAAATTGAATATAGTTGCGGAGAGTCCCTGTAATTGTAACGGCCGTGGTTGGTGGAAGAAGAGGACCAAGGTGCAGCGTGGTATGTGTCCATATCTTTTAATAAAGAACTTGAACACTGAACAAAAACAATAAACCGAAAACAGTTCTGGCAAGTGCAGACACACAACAGAAAACAATCACCCACAACTCAAGGGTGAAAAACAGGCTACCTTTATTTATTTTATTTTTTTTATTTCACCTTTATTTAACCAGGTAAGCAAGTTGAGAACAAGTTCTCATTTACAATTGCGACCTGGCCAAGATAAAGCAAAGCAGTTCGACACATACAACGACACAGAGTTACACATGGAGTAAAACAAACATACAGTCAATAATACAGTAAAAAAAAACAAGTCTATATACAATGTGAGCGAATTAGGTGAGAAGGGAGGTAAAGGCAAAAAAGGCCATGGTGGCAAAGTAAATACAATATAGCAAGTAAAACACTGGAATGGTAGTATTGCAATGGAAGAATGTGCAAAGTAGAAATAAAAATAATGGGGTGCAAAGGAGCAAAATAAATAAATAAATTAAATACAGTTAGGAAAGAGGTAGTTGTTTGGGCTAAATTATAGGTGGGCTATGTACAGGTGCAGTAATCTGTAAGATGCTCTGACAGTTGGTGTTTAAAGCTAGTGAGGGAGATAAGTGTTTCCAATTTAAGAGATTTTTGTAGTTCGTTCCAGTCATTGGCAGCAGAGAACTGGAAGGAGAGGCGGCCAAAGAAAGAATTGGTTTTGGGGGTGACTAGAGAGATATACCTGCTGGAGCGTGTGCTACAGGTGGGAGATGCTATGGTGACCAGCGAGCTGAGATAAGGGGGACTTTACCTAGCAGGGTCTTGTAGATGACATGGAGCCAGTGGGTTTGGCGACGAGTATGAAGCGAGGGCCAGCCAACGAGAGCGTACAGGTCGCAATGGTGGGTAGTATATGGGGCTTTGGTGACAAAACGGATAGCACTGTGATAGACTGCATCCAATTTGTTGAGTAGGGTATTGGAGGCTATTTTGTAAATGACATCGCCAAAGTCGAGGATTGGTAGGATGGTCAATTTTACAAGGGTATGTTTGGCAGCATGAGTGAAGGATGCTTTGTTGCGAAATAGGAAGCCAATTCTAGATTTGACTTTGGATTGGAGATGTTTGATATGGGTCTGGAAGGAGAGTTTACAGTCTAACCAGACACCTAAGTATTTGTAGTTGTCCACGTATTCTAAGTCAGAGCCGTCCAGAGTAGTGATGTTGGACAGGCGGGTAGGTGCAGGTAGCGATCGGTTGAAGAGCATGCATTTAGTTTTACTTGTATTTAAGAGCAATTGGAGGCCACGGAAGGAGAGTTGTATGGCATTGAAGCTTGCCTGGAGGGTTGTTAACACAGTGTCCAAAGAAGGGCCGGAAGTATACAGAATGGTGTCGTCTGCGTAGAGGTGGATCAGAGACTCACCAGCAGCAAGAGCAACATCATTGATGTATACAGAGAAGAGAGTCGGTCCAAGAATTGAACCCTGTGGCACCCCCATAGAGACTGCCAGAGGTCCGGACAGCAGACCCTCCGATTTGACACACTGAACTCTATCAGAGAAGTAGTTGGTGAACCAGGCGAGGCAATCATTTGAGAAACCAAGGCTGTCGAGTCTGCCGATAAGGATGTGGTGGTTGACAGAGTCGAAAGCCTTGGCCAGATCAATGAATACGGCTGCACAGTAATGTTTCTTATCGATGGCGGTTAAGATATCGTTTAGGACCTTGAGCGTGGCTGAGGTGCACCCATGACCAGCTCTGAAACCAGATTGCATAGCAGAGAAGGTATGGTGAGATTCGAAATGGTCGGTAATCTGTTTGTTGACTTGGCTTTCAAGACCTTAGAAAGGCATGGTAGGATAGATATAGGTCTGTAGCAGTTTGGGTCAAGAGTGTCCCCCCCTTTGAAGAGGGGGATGACCGCAGCTGCTTTCCAGTCTTTGGGAATCTCAGATGACAAGAAAGAGAGGTTGAACAGGCTAGTAATAGGGGTGGCAACAATTTCGGCAGATAATTTTAGAAAGAAAGGGTCCAGATTGTCTAGCCCGGCTGATTTGTAGGGGTCCAGATTTTTCAGCTCTTTCAGAACTTCAGCTGAATGGATTTGGGAGAAGGAGAAATGGGGAAGGCTTGGGCGAGTTGCTGTTGGGGGTGCAGTGCTGTTGACCGGGGTAGGAGTTGCCAGGTGGAAAGCATGGCCAGCCGTAGAAAAATGCTTATTGAAATTCTCAATTATGGTGGATTTATCAGTGGTGACAGTGTTTCCTATCTTCAGTGCAGTGGGCAGCTGGGAGGAGGTGTTCTTATTCTCCATGGACTTTACAGTGTCCCAGAACTTTTTAGAGTTAGTGTTGCAGGAAGCAAATTTCTGCTTGAAAAAGCTAGCCTTGGCTTTTCTAACTGCCTGTGTATAACGGTTTCTAGCTTCCCTGAACAGCTGCATATCACGGGGGCTGTTCGATGCTAATGCAGAACGCCATAGGATGTTTTTGTGTTGGTTAAGGGCAGTCAGGTCTGGGGAGAACCAAGGGCTATATCTGTTCCTGGTTCTAATTTTCTTGAATGGGGCATGTTTATTTAAGATTGTTAGGAAGGCATTTTTAAAAATATCCAGGCATCCTCTACTGACGGGATGAGATCAATATCCTTCCAGGACACCCCGGCCAGGTCGATTAGAAAGGCCTGCTCGCTGAAGTGTTTCAGGGAGCGTTTTACAGTGATGAGTGGAGGTCGTTGACCGCTGACCCATTACGGATGCAGGCAATGAGGCAGTGATCGCTGAGATCTTGGTTGAAGACAGCAGAGGTGTATTTAGAGGGGAAGTTGGTTAGGATGATATCTATGAGGGTGCCCGTGTTTAAGGCTTTGGGGGTACCTGGTAGGTTCATTGATAATTTGTGTGAGATTGAGGGCATCAAGTTTAGATTGTAGGATGGCTGGGGTGTTAAGCATGTTCCAGTTTAGGTCGCCTAGCAGCACGAGCTCTGAAGATAGATGGGGGCAATCAGTTCACATATGGTGTCCAGAGCACAGCTGGGAGCAGAGGGTGGTCTATAGCAGGCGGCAACGGTGAGAGACTTGTTTTTAGAGAGGTGGATTTTTAAAAGTAGAAGTTCAAATTGTTTGGGTACAGACCTGGATAGTAGGACAGAACTCTGCAGGCTATCTTTGCAGTAGATTGCAACACCGCCCCTTTAGCAGTTCTATCTTGTCTGAAAATGTTGTAGTTTGGAATTAAAATTTCTGAATTTTTGGTGGTCTTCCTAAGCCAGGATTCAGACACAGCTAGAACATCCGGGTTGGCAGAGTGTGCTAAAGCAGTGAAAAGAACAAACTTAGGGAGGAGGCTTCTAATGTTAACATGCATGAAACCAAGGCTATTACGGTTACAGAAGTCATCAAAAGAGAGCGCCTGGGGAATAGGAGTGGAGCTAGGCACTGCAGGGCCTGGATTCACCTCTACATCGCCAGAGGAACATAGGAGGAGAAGAATAAGGGTACGGCTAAAAGCAATAAGAATTGGTCGTCTAGAACGTCTGGAACAGAGAGTAAAAGGAGGTTTCTGGGGGCGATAAAATAGCATCAAGGTATAATGTACAGACAAAGGTATGGTAGGATGTGAGTACAGTGGAGGTAAACCTAGGTATTGAGTGATGAAGAGAGAGATATTGTCTCTAGAAACATTGAAACCAGGAGATGTCATTGCATGTGTGGGTGGTGGAAATAATAAGTTGGATAAGGTATAGTGAGCAGGACTAGAGGCTCTGCAGTGAAATAAGCCAATAAACACTAACCAGAACAGCAATGGACAAGACATATTGACATTAAGGAGAGGCATCCTTAGTCGAGTGATCAAAAGGGTCCAGGGAGTGGAGAGGTTGGTTTGGGGGTCACGGCGATTTAGACAGCTAGCCAGGACATCGGTAGCAAGCTAGCATAGGATGGAGGTCTGTTGTTAGCCACCTCTTGCGTTCCGTCAGTAGATTAGTGGAGTTCCGTGTTGTAGAGGGGATTAGTCCAAATCACACAACAACAAAAAAATAAAAACAATAGATATAGTTATAGAGGCCCAAGAAGAAACATGTTAATAATAAAAATAAATAAATTACCTAAGTATGGTTCTCAATCAGGGACAACGATTGACAGCTGCCTCTGATTGAGAACCATACCAGGCCAAACACAGAAATAGCTAATCATAGAAAAACTAATGTCACCTATCTGGGTGATGTTTTTTCTCGACTGAATGATTCAGATCATTCAGTCGAGAAAAAAACATCACCCAGATAGGTGAACGTGAAAATAAGTGAATAAATGAAAGTTATGGTCAGTAAAGAAAACTTTAAGCTCATCTCTCAATTTAAAAGAAATTGTAAATACTTTGCCGCTTGATAAACAGCGCACTTCTGTATGTTGTAAAAGCGTTACATGGTCGCTGTCCATATCATTGCATAGTGCAGAAAATACAAGAGAGCTCAGGGGCCTTGCTTTAACAAAGTTAACCATTTTCACTGTAGTGTCCAAATTGTCTTGCAAGCTGTCAGGCATTCCCTTGGCAGCAAGAGCCTCTCGGTGGATGCTGCAGTGTACCCAAGTGGAGTCGGGAGAAACTGCTTACAGGAGCGTTATCACTCCACTATGTCTCCCTGTCATGGCTTTTGTGCCATCAGTACAGATACCAACATGAGCAGCAGCCCCATTTGGCTACATACGAACCATTAGTGGAATACCTGCGAGAGAGTAAAGGTTAATGTGATTGGATATAAATTATTTGACTAGGCTACCTGTATTTGACATTGTGTTGTTATTTCGCTGAACACTAGAGGGTTGAATTTTATTTTTGGCAGTGAAACGAGTCAGGTGAGAAAAAAACCTCACCCAAATGTATCGCCCCGTTGGAAAATATAAATGGACTGTTTGAAAATGTGAAGAAAAAAAAATCACATTTTTATTTGGCGTACTCCCGACGGCATTGCGCACGAGTACCCCAGTTTGGGAATACCTTTATAGGACATACAGTATGAACATGCCCTCCAGCTCCATTTGGACATTGTCCCGAAAAATGTTAATGAATGAGTAAGTCCAAAACAGATGGCTATGAGTGCCCTTTTCCTTCTTACACTTACAACAGGTATCGGAGAATTCTGCTTTAATTGTATTACCTATCATGGGAGTGCTATGAATCCTTTGCAAAATCTTCTATTGCACCGTGTTGCAGGTGAACAGTTGTCTTGCTTCGAGCCTTTGTCCAATTACGATTTTCTGGGCCTCTTCCCAGCTCCCTTTCCAATACCCTAATCAGAATACTTACTTTCAACATTCGAGTGTATGGCAGCATAAAATGAAGAGATAATGTGTTTAGGTCTTTTAGCTTCAACAGGAGATTGCCCACTGGGGTTCGTAGAGGGTTGAACATCATCTTGGATTCAATTAAATGTCTTACTTGCAGATACCCCAAAAATGTTCTGTGTGGTACAGCAAATGTTTGTTGGATTTGCTAAAACGACCTTGTTATTAATAAGGGGAGAAAGTAATCCTTTCTCCTAAGATGTTTGCAAATCTCTCTCCAGATCTTAAAGGTGCTGTTAAGAGTCAGGTTATGTTTCCCTTCTGTACTGACTGAGTTTATATCACCAGTCATAACACTGATTAATGAGTACAGAGATGTGAAACAGGAGTTGTTACTGACCCAATTAGAGCAATGTTAATCTCTGAGCAATTCTGAAATTATGTGAGCATGACATGCCCAGTTATAAAATAGTAAATTAATTAGTGCCAGGCCTCCTAAATTATATGGTAGCTGCAGTTTACTCATTTTCAACCTTGATCTTTTTCTGTCATATAGTCTGAGAGGTATTTAAATCAAATCAAATGTTATTTGTTACATGCGCCTTACAGTGAAATGCTTACTTACAAGGCATTAAGCTACTTCTCAGAGTTCAGTCTGTCAAATCGGAGGGCCTGTTGTCTGGACCTATGGCAGTCTCTATGAGGGTGCCACAGGGTTAAATTCTCAGGCTGACTCTTTTCTCTGTATATATTAATGATGTCACTCTTGCTGCTGGTGATTCTCTGATCCCCCTCTATGCAGATGACACCATTCTGTATACATCTGGCCCTTCTTTGGACACTGTGTTAACAAACCTCCAAATGAGCTTCGACGCTATACAACACTCCTTCTGTGGCCTCCAACTACTCTTAAATGCTAGTAAAATGAAATGAATGCTCTTCAACCGATCGCTGCCTGCACCCGCCCTCCCAACTAGCATCACTACTCTGGACGGTTCTCGAATTAGAATATGTGGACAACTATAAAGCACCTTATGCCACCCACCACTGCGACCTCTATGCTCTAGTCGGCTGGCTGGCCCTCGAAACATATTCGTCGCCAGACCCACTGGCTCCAGGTCATCTATAAGTCTTTGCTAGGTATAGCTCCGCCTTATCTCAGCTCACTGGTCACCATAGCAACACCCACCCATAGCACGCGCTCCAGCACGTATATTTCACTGGTCATCCCCAAAGCCAACACCTCCTTTGGCCAACTTTCCTTACAGTTCTCTGATGCCAATGACTGGAACGTATTGCAAAAATCACTGAAGTTTGAGACTTATATTTCCCTCACTAACTGACTGTCAGAGCAGCTTACCGATCGCTGCAGCTGTACACAGCCCATCTGTAAATAGCCCATTCAACCAACTACCTACCTCATCCCCATATTTGTTTTTGTTTTTCTGCTTTTTTGCACACCAGTATATCTACTTGCACATCCTCATCTGCACATATATCACTCCAGTGTAAGTTCCTAATGTCACGAATCCCACCGAAGGTTGTTCCTCTTCCTGTTCGGGCGGCGCTCTGCGGTCGTCGTCGCCGGCCTACTAGCTGCCACCGATCCGCTTTTCTGTTTCAGTTTGTTTTGTATGATTAGTCTCACCTGTTTCTTGTTTGGGTTTTGATTTGGGCCATTTAAACCAGGTATGCCCGCCTGCTTTTGTGCGGGCTTGTTTTTCTGTTCATGTGTGTGTGGATTCTCGTGGACTCTTTTCCCTGGACTGTTTGGTCCTGCTTTTGGGCTGGTTTAAGTGATGTGCCTTAGTGTTTGGAGTCACCGTTACTTGTTGTCCTGGAATAAACGACCACGATTGAACGACTTCTGCTCTCTGCGCCTGACTCCTCCACCCACTACTCCTAGAAGCCGTGAACGAAGCCCGCACCATTCCTATGGAGTCAGCAGGAGCAGTGACCACTCCTCTTCCATCAATGGAGGAGCGTGTCCTCCATCATACGGCCATCCTCCATCAGATCGGTTCGGCGATGGACCAAATGATGGAGAGAATGGAGCGATGGGAGAGGAGTTGTCTCCCGACTTCAACCCCCGCTCCTCCACCGAAGACGCAACCCACTCCTCCTCCGGCGGCGTACGGTCCCAGCGCGTTGCGTCTCGTGGCCCCCAGGGAGTACGATGGAGCGGCGGCTGGGTGCCAGGGGTTTTTGCTCCAGCTCGAGCTATACCTGGCCGCCGTTCGTCCGACTCCCTTGGGTGAGGAGAGTGTGAGCCTGTAACATAAGGCTGTAACATCAACATCATGTAAACTCAAACTCAAACTCAAACATAACAAAATGTGGAAAAAGGGAAGGGGTCTGAATACTTTCCGAATGGACTGTAAAACAACTTTTGGAAAGTTCATATTCTGAGCTAGCCATTAAAAAAGTATGTTGAACAGATATAATTGAATCTGGAAAACCCTCTAACTGCAACAGAATATATGGAAAATTATGACCTTGTCATCCCATAATACAGTGTTCACAGATCTGTATATTTTACATGACTGGGAATATAGATATGCATCCTTTGGTCACAGGACCTCAGGATCTCGTCACGGTATTTCTGTGCATTCAAATTTCCATCAATAAAATGCAAATGTGTTCGTTGTCCGTAGCTTATGCCTGCCCATACTATAACCCCACCACCATGTGGCACTCTGTTCGCGACATTGACATCAGCAAACCGCTCGCCATACACATGGTCTGCAGTTGAGAGGCCGGTTGGACATACTGCCAAATTCTCTAAAATGACATTGGAGAGGTGGCTTATGGTAGAGAAATTAACATTAAATTCTCTGGCAACAGCTCTGGTGGACATTACTGCAGTCAGCATTTCAATTTCACGCTCCCTCAAATCTTGAGACATCTCTGGCATTGTATTGTGTAACAAAACTGCACATTTTAGAGTGGCCTTTTATTGTCCCCAGTACAAGGTGCAGCTGTGTAATGACCATTATGTTTAATCAGCTTCTTTGTATGCCACACCTGTCAGGTGGATGTATTAACTTGGCAAAGGAGAAATGCTCACTAACAGTGATGTAAACAAATTTGTGCACAAAATGTGAGAGACATTTTAATTTTTTTAAATGTATTTATTTTTACTCATGAAACATGGGACCATCACATATTGCGTCTATACTTTTGTTCAGTGTATTATGTTACTTAACGATGATAGCTCCTTGAATCTCTCAATCAACCAGAGACAATTACTGCTGGGAGGCTTGGTTGGAGACATGTTGGCCGGGTGGGGTTTGGGGGATGGGACGTTGGGGAATGGGATGGGACGTTGGGGAATGGGATGGGACGTTGGGGAATGGGATGGGACGTTGGGGAATGGGATGGGACGTTGGGGAATGGGATGGGACGTTGGGGAATGGGATGGGACGTTGGGGAATGGGATGGGACGTTGGGGGATGGGATGGGACGTTGGGGAATGGGATGGGACGTTGGGGAATGGGATGGGACGTTGGGGAATGGGATGGGACGTTGGGGAATGGGATGGGACGTTGGGGAATGGGATGGGACGTTGGGGAATGGGATGGGACGTTGGGGAATGGGATGGGACGTTGGGGGATGGGACGTTGGGGAATGGGACGTTGGGGAATGGGATGGGACGTTGGGGGATGGGACGTTGGGGAATGGGATGGGACGTTGGGGGATGGGACGTTGGGGGATGGGATGGGACGTTGGGGGATGGGACGTTGGGGAATGGATGGGACGTTGGGGATGGGACGTTGGGGGATGGGATGGGACGTTGGGGAATGGGATGGGACGTTGGGGGATGGGACGTTGGGGGATGGGATGGGACGTTGGGGGATGGGACGTTGGGGAATGGGGATGGGACGTTGGGGAATGGAATGGGACGTTGGGGGATGGGATGGGACGTTGGGGAATGGGATGGGACGTTGGGGGATGGGATGGGACGTTGGGGGATGGGACGTTGGGGGATGGGACGTTGGGGAATGGGATGGGACGTTGGGGGATGGGACGTTGGGGGATGGGACGTTGGGGGATGGGACGTTGGGGGATGGGACGTTGGGGGATGGGACGTTGGGGGATGGGACGTTGGGGGTGGAGGCCCAATTCTTTTTTGTTTTCATGTCCTGTTTGTATTGAATTTATTATCACTTAAACTATATGTAATTTCTACTGTTTTTTTTTCTTGTTCTACGGGTACATGTTTATAAACATGTAATTTGAAATGGATAATGTACTTGTAACCCCCAACAAAAACGAACAATACAAATACAAATTTGGTCAATACGTTTCTTTTACATGAGAGTTCTGAATGAAAAAATAAATGAACATTAATGCCCATGTCAATATCAGCTCAAGCAATGCCATTACAATAGCCATCTTGAACAAGCTGGTCTACTAGCTCAACCATGTTTCCACCAGCTTGACCAATCTGGTATGGTCTTACTAGCTCAACCAGTTTGACCAAAATCCCTAGGCAGACAGGTTGCCTCCCACATTAGATGGGATTTCCAAGACTATGTCAAATACAGTGAAACCCAAGAAGTTCAAATATTGAATGCATTGAATAACACACTTATAAATGGCAAATAAATCATAAGGAATATTGTTTTGAAGTGTCTGTCCTCTATCTAGGAAAGTTTATGAAATTATACTTTTTTGGACACATATTTAACCCCTTATTTTTGTTGGCACAAAACTACCTCCATACTTTAATTTGTTTGTATGGGTTACCTTCAGACGAGCCCTGTGACTCCTGGGTCGTAGTGCAAAAAAACAATTGTGTTCGTGAGAGTGTTCCGACGCTACAGACAGAAGTTGGCACATCAGCTCTACCAACGTCAGACGAGTCCCGTAACATTTGTGGGGGTCGTACAGCCGTTCAGACACTACAGACATTTTAGTGAGAGAACCTATTTTCGGGATGTCTCATTGTCTGACAAACACCTCTGTAGCTCCACCACCTTCCACCGCATATGCAGAAGGCCGATATAGGCTGATGCAGTGGATTGAAATGCATATCTCTAGCTTAAACTGACAGATTTTGATGGGGATTTTTTGTATTATGTAATTTAGATAGTCTTTGGGATGATTAATTACCAATAATGTCAGGATTTGACCAGGGTTGTTCCGGTTTTGGTCAATAGATGCCCCCATTGTGCTTTTTGACCCTTTTGTTCCCTTGTTCCCAGTTATTATTTGCACCTGTGCCTCGTTTCCCTTGATTGTATTTAAACCCTTAGTTTTCCTCAGTTTTTGCTCTGTGTTTGAATGTTGGCACCCAGCCCCAGAAATGCTGTGAACATTTGTTGTGCCAGTTGGACGCTCTTGTGGTACGCTGTTTTTGTTTATTTATTTTTGATTATCTTTTGAGGCTTTTTCTGCTGTACCTACCACCTTGTGGATTTACCTTTTTGACTTAGAGGATTACCTTTGATCTCTTGGAATTACTTTTGATGTTGTGGATTTATATATTTGCCTGAACTTTCCTTTTTACTTTATTAAAACACTGTCTCAAGTACTGCTGTGTCTGCCTCATCTTCTGGGTTCTGCTGACTATTAGTGGCTCAGTTTGCGAAGTGACGGTTTCTCACACCGGAGACCCGAGTTCGTAACCGGGTCCTGACAAATAAAACAAGAACTGTCACCATCCAAGGTTTTGGGCTGTTTGCTGGTGGACCACTTTACCTCGATTTTCAGGAGTTCACATTCTATGTGAATGACTTTTTGGATACTGTTTCATGCATGTAGTTGTAAAATGTGACTGCAAGTTGTAACTGGAAACCATACTACTACTGAGATGTCCTGTACCAAAAAATAACAACATAATGATGTTTAAAAAATCATACTGGTTTTGACACTAATTCTTATCCAGTCCATTGGCCTGTGCAAGTGAGACAAAGCAATAAACATGTTTCTATCTTTCCAACATTGAATCAAAAACAAAATGTTCATGAGTAATTTCAGCATCTTGCTACGAAATAATGTGTTGCTTATTTTGCTAAACTGCTTTGACTTATTTTCTCCTGCGGAACAAATGTTCTCATTTCATATTTGCTCGGACAACAATAACGAACGGAACAATCACTGCAATTCTGTTTATGATACCGGGAGAAGTTGTTACAGCTGATAGTCAGCTTGTTTACATTTTCATTATATATTTGTAAGGCTATTTGGCGACCGAAGTTCAGTTTTCAATCTGTTGCAGTTGCAGCCAGAGCCTTTGCTTCCGAGCGTCGTTGATTATGGTTTAGACGGAGCCCTTTTCTCTGAGATAGCAGGTAAAGCACAACGGGCAGACATTAGCTAGCCAAGTGACATTTAATTCGATATTTATTTTTAAATGTCTCTGATAACGTGTTAGTTACCCTTTTGTATTTGTATGAATGTATCCAGTTGTCATCCCATTCTAAGCTTTTAACTAAAAGTTTGTGAATATGTCTAACGTCGGCTAGCTGGTAGCTAACTTTCTTCTTACCTAGCTAGGTAACGGTAGCTAGCGAACACCATAACCAAAGATCTCATCGTTCTATCTGTGATTGTGGCATAACTAGCCTGCTATATGTGGTTGAGCTGTAGCTAACTTGTTATTTGATAGAATATATCACGCTTAAGAGCTGGTTAACTGGATTGCTGTACTGATTAGTTAGCTAATTATTCATATGTCTAGGTACTTAGCTAGTTAACTATTTAGCTTAAAATGTTAGTTAGCTTGCTATGTCATTGCTTTTGTAGTTTACTAGCTAGCTATACAAAAACAGTGTAGTTAACTAGGTAAACAAGGTAAACAATGTTCCCACACTGTCACATAGGTAGCTAACCTCATATCTTTATCCCAACTAGTTACTCTTAGCTATCAGTATTTTCTAGATATGAACTAGCTAACCAGATTTTTTGGGGGTTGCTATCTGTTGCATGTCTCTCCTTCGTGCCGGCTACGTACTAACTGTTCACTGAACATCACTTTTTCTTTTTTTCGTTGTAATTGAAATGACAACGATGTCTGAAGCAGCATCATCCTGGCAGTGCTTATTATGGGAAAACAAATCGGTTTGTCGGACTTCCTGCATTGGTGCAATGCAGCTCTGCCCTTTGCCTGGCAGAAATCAGCAACTTGCTGAGCTCGTCCAAATGTTTACATGGTTCTGCGCATGCTTCAGATGAAAGCACTGCCAGTCCTTTGAAAAGTTTATGGAATTATACTTTCATGTGGACATATTGTCTCACAATCCTTTTATTCATCATTCTGGCATGTAGAGGTCGTGGAAGGAAACTTTCCTGATTCAAAAGATAATTTCTGCCCGACATAGAATTCTATAAAATTCTATGTCTGGTTTCCATACATTGATTTGGGGAAATGAACAACCTGCCAATCCAAGCTGTTGAATTATTTACATGGTCAGTCTGTAAACATGGCTAGGGCAATCGGCTTCTTCTAAGTAAGGTGTGAATGCATGCCGGTTCTGTGCAGGCTGAGCATGCCCTGTATTGCTGGCTGGCAAGCAACTTAACTTACATCCTGATCAAAGGTGTGAACAGCTGGGAAATTGAATACCTTTCAGTGTCAACTGAAACAGGTGGGGGTCAAACTGGGCACACACTTCATGGAAACATTGATATCTGATACCCAGGCAACCCTCTCTCACACACACTTCTCTGAACACAAGCCCTCACTCCACATTTTCCCTCGCAGGCTGAAGCAGCCTAGGGCGGCAAGATTTTGGGGTTGATATTCTGGTTTAGGTGCAGTCATCCCATGCCTGGGGGTTGTTCCTATTACTTTCAGAACAAGGAACATGATTTGATGGATCAATACAACATTATCATAGTCTGGTATCAATTTGGCCTACTTGTGAACTTCAAGAGCTGGCTTGACTGCAGTCCTCACTGTTATTATTGCAGCATAAATGCATGCAGAGTCGCAGACACATTCCATTCCTTTGTATGAAACTGAGTAGACTACTCAGTCAGTGATTCTTCAAGCCAAGCTGAACTATTGGAATTATTCTGGCTGGGTAGGTAGCTGTTCTAGCCAGCTATGACAGCCTAGCCCTCTCAAACTCAACTCTGGACTTCGAAGCCAGAAATTCCCTCTGTATTTCTTCATTGTTCCCCACTAATCAAGGACTGCTTTAGACCTGGGAAACCAGGTGGGTGCAATTAATTATTAGGTAAAACAGAAAATCAGTAGGCTCTGGACCTCGCAGGGTAGGAGTTGAGTACCCCTGGCCTAGCCACTAGCCAGCTATGACGGCCACTTGCTATGACGGCCACAGCTGAACTGAGAGAATAACCTCATCGGAATGACCACTTCGCACAGCCAGTCTCACAGCGGGTGAATGACTCATACAGAAGGCTAGTCTGACTGAACTACTGTGTACTGTTGTGCTTTTGCTTCCCTCCTGGCAGTTTGTCCTTGGCTGCCAAGCTGGCCATAGATTGCGTTGTGTTGACTGAAGAACTGGTGTTGAAACCTGCATGATGCCAACCATCTGCTCATATTCAGACTAAGTTGACCACTGGGAACACTTAGTAAACAAGCCGATTAAAGGAAAAACTGTCTAAAGACTGCCTACAGAGCTGTGCATGATCTCTCTCAATGTCAGCCTAATTGGAATTAGAACACCTAATCATTGTCAGCCTAATTGGAATTAGAACACCTAATCATTGTCAGCCTAATTGGAATTAGAACACCTAATCATTGTCAGCCTAATTGGAATTAGAACACCTAATCATTGTCAGCCTAATTGTAATTAGAACACCTAATCACCGTCAGCTATTTTATTATTTCCCGTTAATTAGCCTGGCTGTAATTAGTCTACTCATCCTGATCAATGGTGTGAACAGCTGGGAAGTGAATACCTCTCCCTCTTACAGTTTTAAGCATTCCTGTCATGGTATTTGTCTGTGTGGGACAAACTTGTATTAGGCTAGGACAAGCTCTATTCTGGGTCCATTAGGGCTGACTTATAAAATGGTTCCTGTTGGGACTTTTTCTGAAAACAACACCACCTGGCCTCTATGCCTATCCCCCAGCCTGGGCCCTGCCCAAGCCACTGGAACATTGCTTATATCTAGCCTATGCACACCTAAAGGGCATGCCAGGGGGAATAGGCTAGCTAGAATTGGTTGGTTGGTCTCTCCCCTGTGGTGGTAGACTAGAATGTAGCCTAGGCAAGTGATTGAGGAGAACAGAGAAGTTCAGCCCATTAAAACACAGAGGAGCTGTCAGACATGGGCTTTGTTTTAAAGTAATGCTTTAATTAAGTCTGACTTAAACACTATAAAACTGTCTAAAAACTCTATTTAGGTAACTCATCATGCACTGAAGAAAGGTAACTAGAAACATAAGTCTGATTTTGTAGTCAAGCATGACCGTCTAAACATTCTTGCTGCCAACTGTCAAGATAAGTGATTTTGGATTCATTCCATTAGTTGTGCCACTGTGCCAGTCTATCAAACATGTTTCACATCGCATGTAATTCCCATTGACAGCGAAGGTTCCAGTTGCATGAAGGAGTCACCAGCTATGTGGTTGAGGAGCCATTGTTGTTATCAGCAACTTCGATGCTGCAGTGACTTTTGGGATAATGAGGCGGGTCCCGGAGGTGCTGGGTGACTGGTGTCCTAATTCCACTGAGCCAGCAGGAGACAAAAGGGTATCTAATGGGGTACTTGTCACTAACACATTCAGTCACAATCTGGCGGCCAAAGTGGTTGTTGAGTGGCAGTATTCCTGTACGTGCTCTGGCAGGACTTTACTTTGTCTAATGAACTTGTGAACTGCAAACGAGTGTATTCAGGGATTTGAGTGCCAGGTTATTTCCTTTATTTTTTTTCATGTTGGGTGTGTCTATATATCCTACTGCTATTATTAATTGGTCATGTTGTATTGTAATATCACTACATGTGTCACAGTCACTGATCAACTGCTCTGTCATGTCATTGTGTGTTTTCAGGAGAGAGCGCGGGGCAGCCATGCTGACGTTGGCCAGTAAGCTGAAGAGGGACGAGGGGGTGAAGACTGGCCGGCCCCCTGGGGGCCCCTCCGACTCCTCTCACAGGGTCTCTATCAGGGACCGACTGCTCATCAAAGGTACAACACACACAACGTTCTCTACATGTATATATGGATCTCCTCCAGTAACTCTTTTCACACTAGCATACGGATGGACCTGGCTGTGCTTCTTTGTAATGCCAGTATTTCCTATATATTCATTTAGCAGAGTTGGGTCGCTGCTGCTAAATCGTCACTGCCATGCACAAAAATATATCTCCATTTTTATTTTTTTTGCTATAGTAAAACGTTTTCAATATCAACTTGAACAACTAAAACCAGATATGAAGAATGTAGAAAAAAAGAATGGAGCTATATTTTTTTATTTAAATAAGATAATCTTTGAGAACTAAGAATCTCCCAAATAAAAACTAGACAGTCGGGGAGAATACTTTTTTTATTTGTATTTTTTAAATGTCATGGTATAGATTTTGTTAGAATGTTTGAGTCACTCGGATAGCATAAGAACACAGCATAAGTAATGGCAAAATGTGTAGACTAGAGGTCGACCTCTAGTGTAGACTACAGAATATTATACAGTGTCCAATATCTCTTTATTTTAGTTAGAAAAGTTGGTAACACTTGACACGCAGTGTTATGACACAGTCATAACCATGTCACAACAGCTGACATAACATGTCATAGCCTGTCATAACACTGTCACGTCCATATATATTACAGGGCTGACCCCATTTAGTTGACTGGTCAATTGTTTGGTCGCTAGGCTGTTGGTCGACCAAGAGTTCTTTAGTCGAGTGGTAGCAAAATAAAGAAATAATGATTATCATGGTTTACATTTACATTACATTTAAGTCATTTAGCAGACGCTCTTATCCAGAGCGACTTACAAATTGGTGCATTCACGTTTACAAGACACCTGTCTGATTGGCTCCTGTCTGAGTGGACTGATCCATTGTGGAGGCCGAGGGGATGGCACAGTCCATCAGTCTAAGACATTTGCTACTGAAATTGTATATGGTTATATTATGTAAGAACAACACCAATAAAAATAAGATTCTTTTATAACAAATGTGCTTTTGTCATGCTGAAACAGGAAATTGCCTTCCCCAACAGGAAATTGCCTTCCCCAAACTGTTGCCACAAAGTTGGAAGCCCCTCCTTCCCTTCTTTTTCTTGATCTCCAGTGTTTTCCACAACTAGTCACATTTATTCCACACATCTGACTTCCCCTTTACCTCCCAAGCAACTAGTAAACATTCTCCCGTTTTCAAGTTTATTTGTCACGTCCTCTGTATCCATTTTGCTTTCACATGTGTCACGTTTTTCAGAGTTTATTACCAATTTATTGATGTGATTATGATATGCCATAGGTCAGGCCCTTTGACACGCGCATACGTGTGTCACATAAAGAGTGCAAGGGTTGAGGGAATAAGGAATGTTTTTCCTCAACAAATGAGGGATTTCGGTTACAACTTTTCAGTCAGAAATGGCTGTAAATATGTTACAGCTTCAGCAACACAGACATCAAAATAAACACTGTTGGTGTTCTGTGGTGGTCGCTGCAGCAGGAAGGAGAGTGAGACAATAGGTGCTAGTCACACAGTCACTAGCTGTCACTTTTTTTTAATTATGCTGCACAGCAAGTCTGAGCCAGGCCCAGCACAATCAAATCAATTTACCCTCATCAATTAACCCTCTAGTCATTGTGTCTTAATTATTTCATCAAACAGTTCACTTAAAGTATCAGACAAGCTCAGTGCATATATTTGATTTGATTAAAACACATAGGACGTGTATATGTGGAAAAATACATACGTTTTTACCACACTTGTGATAACATATATTGCAATATTTTATGGCTGGTTATGACATCTACATGGCACAACGCCTCTCCCCTATTTGACCTACAGCACCAGTAAAAGGTTTGGACACACCTTCTCATTCCAGGGTTTTTCTGTATTTTTACTATTTTTTACATTGTAGAATACTAGTGAAAACATCAAAACTATGAAATAACACATATGAAATCATGTAGTAACCAAAACGTGTGGGGAAAGAACTAAATGTATGTAATATTTGAGATTTTTGATGACAGCTTTGCACACTCTTGGCATTCTCTCAACCAGCTTCACCTGGAATGCTTTTCCAACAGTCTTGAAGGAGTTGCCAATAATGCTGAGCACTTGTTGGCTGCTTTTCCTTCACTTTGCGCTCCAACTCATCCCATGTGTGTTATTTCATAGTTTTGATGTCTTCACTATTATTCTACAATGTAGAAAATAGTAAAAATAAAGAAAAACCCTTGAATGAGTAGATGTCCAAACTTTTGACTGGTACTGTAGATTTTGTGTGTATGTCTTATATGTATATGTATGTAGGCTATGTGTACCGTTTTAAAATGTATGTAGTTCTGTCCTTGAGCTGTTATTGTCTAATGTTCTGCATTGTCATGTTTTGTGTGGATCCTAGCAAGAGTAGCTTCTGATTTTGCAACAGCAAATGGGAATCCTAATAAAAATTAAAAATACCAAAAATAAGAGTGTCAAAACCCACATTTATTCAAATTAGTTTTTTCTCTGACAAGAAATGTCCTTTTAGTTTGAAAGCTTTTTTTTGTTAAATCCTTTAGTTGTTGTAATTAATTCTTTAGTCATGTTTTTTTTCTCTTCGTATTTCAAATAACTTGTAGAAAATACACTTTATGACTGTCATGAAGCATTATGTCCATACTGTTTCACTTCAGACATGCCCTTATATCAGTCACCAGTCAAATTAGGGTGTCTTGCCCTGGTCCTGCAATCATCCCAGTCATCAGCAACAGAGCATTGGGGTGGGTGCGTGTCTGATATCAATGTGTGTGCAATTACAAGGATAATTTAACATGGTCAATAAATAAATAAATATATACAAATAGTGTTGACATATAGGCTATTGTGTAATGGAATGCTTTGCCTTGTGTGGTGGTTTTTGACACTCTTGTTTAGGTGTCATAACCAGTCATAAAATAACACAAGATACATATGAAAGGAGCTACAGTAGTGCGCAGCTCAACTAATGCTGGAGGTCAGTGTAGACTGTTCTGTAGACAGTACAGGCTGGGTGATATTGGGGATAGAGGGAATATAGGCAGTCTGGCTTCACTGTCTGTCTGGGTTGTCTAATCTGCCTTTGGTTTTAGTATTCATGCAGCGGCCCATGGAACTGTTTGTCGGGGTGGGTTTTGTCCCCCTCGTCCTCTCCTGCGTTCCAGCTCTCATATCTCTCTCTTTTTGTCTCTCTTCCTGCCTCGCTTTATCCCCTGATCTCAATCTTCTTGCCCCTGAATGAGAGCTTCCAGGGCCTTAAGCAGTATTTCTCTTCTCATTCATTTCAAAGGTTCCATCTTTCCGTGTCTCTTTTTTTCATACTCTTTCCATACGGTCTGTCTTTACATTTGTCCAATTGTACATTGATCACAATTGTCCTGTTGCTCACTCTTTATAGTCTTTCCCTCCCCTTAATCTTCCTCCCTAGACCGCTTTCCTTTCCTTTCGCTCCCTAGACCGCTTTCCTCTCCTTTCGCTCCCTAGACCGCTTTCCTCTCCTTTCGCTCCCTAGACCGCTTTTCTCTCCTTTCGCTCCCTAGACCGCTTTCCTCTCCTTTCGCTCCCTAGACCGCTTTCCTCTCCTTTCGCTCCCTAGACCGCTTTCCTCTCCTTTCGCTCCCTAGACCGCTTTCCTCTCCTTTCGCTCCCTAGACCGCTTTCCTCTCCTTTCGCTCCCTAGACCGCTTTCCTCTCCTTTCGCTCCCTAGACCGCTTTCCTCTCCTTTCGCTCCCTAGACCGCTTTCCTCTCCTTTCGCTCCCTAGACCGCTTTCCTCTCCTTTCGCTCCCTAGACTGCTTTCCTCTCCTTTCGCTCCCTAGACCGCTTTCCTCTCCTTTCGCTCCCTAGACCGCTTTCCTCTCCTTTCGCTCCCGCAATTTTTTTTCCCACTTCCTGGGTAGTTCAGGTCAAATAAAGTTCTGAAGTTCTTTCTGTCATTTGAGTTTGCTGTTATGTCTCTTAGCCTGCAGAGTCAGTCCTCCAGAGGAACAATAGAGGTCATATTTTGCTCACTTCCTCTGTAGTGTTTCTTTAATATCTAGCTAGAGTCGCATCTCTTTTGCTGCTCATCTGTCCAGTGAAGTGATTGAGGAGGGGGGCTTGAACGTTAGCAAGACCGGAACGTTGTTCTGAGGTAGCATCATCATCAGCTCTAGACTCCTTTACGGATTCAGATGTATCTTTCCTCTCTTCCACCACCTCCCCCTGTCCTTGTCAGTCTCTATTACTGCCCTATTACCGCCATATTCACTGTTTATTGTCCTACCACTGTTCCATAATGTGGTAGAACAATCATCCTCTTTTAAAGCTGAAACATGTAACTTTTTCGCTGAGCGATTTGACAAAATTCACATAGAAATATGAATTCAATATGAAGATCTGTCGTTCTCATTGAAAATAATTTTAAGAAGTGCAGTATTTCTGTGTTTAATTTTTGAGTCATTTTACTTTTGGTTTTGTACACCAGCATGAAACTGCTGAAAATACAATACTGTTGGTTATAGAAAATATATTTTAAAGCGGTTTAGAGGGTACAATGTTTCTCTACACTATACATGCTTGTTTTATGTCATACTGAAATTAGGCAAACTATTATAATTTTAGCAGCCAGGAAATGGTGGAACGATTCCTGCATATTGCAACTTTAATTATCCACCCCAACATCTACTGACGGCATTCTCTGAGATCTGAGCGTGGGAACATGCTGCGCAGTGTGCAGCATAAACTACACCAGACTAGTCATTGTATAATCCATGTAAAGTTTGCACTTTCCAATCTCAATTTTCTCATGATGTATTGTTTTAATATTGCTAGCACAGCACTGTATCAAAGCCTCATTTACTGTGGCCAGAGCACCGGCAGGGATTGTACGGAAAGAGGAACACAAAGTGTAACCCCTTCTCTCCAGACAGGACTCCATAGTGTTACTGTTGCTATACAGTCATAGACTGGACTGTCTGGAAGGGGGTAAAAATATAGCATTCTCAAGCTTGTGTGTGTGTGTTTATTATGGATCCCCTGGGGTACAGCAACATTAAAACAGTTATACATTCACAACAGATTTCACAACATATAAAGTCTGTGCCCTCAGGCCTGTACTACCACATATCTACAACACAAGTACATGTGTGTGTATAGTGCGTATGTTATCATGTGTCTGTTTGTGTTGCTTCACAGTCCCCGCTGTTCCATAAGGTGTATTTTCATCTAATTCTCTATTTAGCTGATGTGAAATAGAGTTCCATGTTTTCATGGCTCTTTATAGTACTGTGCACCTCCCATAGTCTGTTCTGCACTTGGGGACTGTGAAGAGAGAGTGTGTGTGTGTGTGCTTGCAATGCAAACCCTTCCTCCTGCTGAGTTAGGTCTGCTCCACTTGATTCTGTCTGTAAACAACCTGACTTGGTTACCAGGTACAAATGATTTGCTGAATCGTCTGCAAGTCTGGTCTATCCGTCCTATTGTCTTTTTTTGTTTGAGTTATTTGCACCCTGATTTATGAGATGCATAATTACAATGTGTAGCTACAGTTTCATAACATTTGTTTTAGTGACACACTCAGCCTATGAATGATGACGTAACTGTTTTGCAGGGTTATTTTGGGCATCTCCTCTAGTTAGTTTGTAGCATCCAAACAACAAAGGTCTGAGGGAGACAGGAGAGACTGGGAAGGGAGTGTGGGAGAGGATGTGTTGTTCCTTTAGGATTTGGTGCGCACCACTGACTGCTCATTCCTAGCTACCAACGCAAGCAGGATGCGTTCTTAGTTTGTCTCCCCCCCTCCTTCTCTCTCATTGCAGAAGTTGCAGAACTTGAAGCCAACCTCCCTAGTAAGTATACACCCTTTAACACTATGCAGTGTAACATTATACAATAGCTGATTTGTGGTTCTGATGGCTCATTAGTCTCACTGTGTCTTAGAGGGAGATATGTGCAGACAGCAGTGGCTGGCTCAGCTGTAGTGTAGTGCTCCAGTCTGAACACCAGGGGGGGATTCAGAGCCATTGGCAGATGATGTGACTGCTTACTTCCACAGCCAAATATTATTTATTTATTTATCTGTTATTTTACCAGGTAAGTTGTCTGAGAACACGTTCTCATTTGCAGCAACGACCTGGGGAATAGTTACAGGGGAGAGGAGGGGGATGAATGAGACAATTGTAAACTGGGGATTATTAGGTGGTTTGAAGGCCAGATTGGGAATTTAGCCAGGACACCGGGGTTGACATCCTTACGATAATGGGATCTTTAATGACCTCAGAGAGTCAGGACACCCGTTTAACGTCCCATCCGAAAGACGGCACCCTACACAGGGCAGTGTCCTGGAGCATTGGGATATTTTTTTTAGACCAGAGGAAAGAGTACATCCTACTGGCCCTCCAACACCACTTCCAGCAGCATCTGGTCTCCCATCCAGGAACTGATCAGGATCAACCCTGCTTGGCTTCAGAAGCAAGCCAGCAGTGGTATGCAGGGTGGTATTGAGTTGCACCCCCCCTTTTGCCCTCAGAACAGCCTCACTTTGTAGGGGCGTGGACTCCACCAGGTGTCTAAAGCGTTCCACAGGGATACTGGCCCATGTTTATTCCAATGTCTCCCACAGTTGTGTGAAGTTGGCTGGATGTCCTTTTTTTATTTATTTTTTTAAACATTTATTTGACCTTATTTTAACTAGGCAAGTCAGTTAAGGTCAAATTCTTCTTTTCAATGACGGCCTAGAAACAAAGGGTTATAATTGCCTTGTTCAGGGGCAGAACGACAGATTTTTACCTTGTCAGCTCGGGGATTCAATCTTGCAACCTTTCGGTTTCTAGTCCAACGCTCTAACCACTAGGCTACCTGACTCCCCGGTGGTGGAACATTCTTGATACACATGGGAAACTGTTGAGCGTGAAAACCCCAGCAGCGTTGCAGTTCTTGACACAAACCGGTGCACCTGTCACCTACTACCATACCCTATTCAAAGGCACTTAAATATTTAGTCTTGCACATTCACTCTCTGAATGGCACACACACAATTCATGTCTCAAGGCTTAAAAATCCTTATTTAGCCTGTCTCCTTCCCTTCATCAACACGGATTTGAATTGGATTTAACTAGTGACATCAATAAGAGATCATACCTTTCACCTGGATTCACCTGGTCAGTGTATGTCATGGAAAGAGCAGTTTTTCATAATGATTTGTACACTCAGTGCATATTAGCATAACGTGGATGAGATAAGCTAGACCTAGATGTATAATGCACACATAGTTATCTTAATCTATGTGAATCCATCTACATTTCCCAGCGAAGATAAATGCAACTGTAATCGTTAGCTAGTAACAACTGAGACATTAAGGCAATAAGGCACCTCAGGGGTTTGTGGTATATAGTCAATATACCACGGCTAAGGGCTGTTCTCGATACAGCCATTAGTTGTGGTACTTTGGCCATATACCACAAACCCTGAGGTGCCTTATTGCTATTAGAAACTGGTTACCAAGGTAATTAGAGCAGTACAAATAAATGTTTTGTCATACCCATGGTATATGTTCTGAAATACCACTGCTTTCTGCCAATCAGCATTCAGGGCTCAAACCACCTAGTTTATAAATGCCCTTATCGCTGTCTCTTCTCCCACTTCCTCCTCCTTATCCCAGGTACGTGTAAAGCCAGCTTCCCTGATGAGAACAAGCTACACCACTTTCAGCTGGCTGTCTCTCCAGGTAAGACCAGCCACCCTCCATTTCACTAATATCCAACCTGTGTGTTTGGAGACCCACATAAAATAACAAATCTAGAACAAAAGTGTGCAGTTAGCTAGTTGCTGTGGTAGTTATGATATGGTGGCAGTTTGGAAGCTGTTTATAATCCCTTTAGTCTTCAGAGGTAGGTACTTAGATCAAATCAAATGTTATTAGTCACATGTGCTTACTTACGAGTCCCTAACCACCAGTGCAGTTTTAAAAAATAAATATGGATAAGAATAAGAGAGAATAGTAACAAGTAATTAAAGAGCAGCAGTAAAAAATAACAATATATACGGGGGGTGCCGGTTAGTTGAGGTAGTATGTACAGTTGACCTTATCCAAATATATTTAAACTCAGTTTTTCACAATTCCTGATATTTAATCCTAGTAAAAATTCCCTGTTTTAGGTCAGTTAGGATCACCATTTTATTTTACATTTACATTTACATTTAAGTCATTTAGCAGACGCTCTTATCCAGAGCGACTTACAAATTGGTGCTTTCACCTTATAAGAATGTGAAATGTCAGAATAATAGTGGAGAGAATTATTTATTTCAGCTTTTATTTCTTTCATCACATTCCCAGTGGGTCAGAAGATGACATACACTCAATTAGTATTTGGTAGCATTGCCGTTAAATTGTTTAACTTGGGTCAAATATTTCGGGTAGCCTTCCACAAGCTTCCCACAATAAGTTGGGTGAATTTTGGTCCATTCCTCCTGACAGAGCTGGTATAACTGAGTCAGGTTTGTAGGCCTCCTTGCTCGCACATACTTTTTCAGTTCTGCCCACAAATGTTCTATGGGATTGAAGTCAGGGCTTTGTGATGGCCACTCCAATACCTTGACTTTGTTGTCCTTAAGCCATTTTTCCACAACTTTGGAAGTATGCTTGGGGTCATTGTCCATTTGGAAGACCCATTTGCGACCAAGCTTTAACTTCCTGACTGATGTCTTGAGATGCTGCTTCAATATATCCACATGTTTTTCATCCTCATGATGCCATCTATTTTGTGAAGTACACCAGTCCCTGCAGTAAATTACCCCCACAACACGATGTCTTTAGATATTTTTGTCAGATGTTACTATGGAATACTGAAGTATAATTACAAGCATTTCATAAGTGTCAAAGGCTTTTATTGACAATTACATGAAGTTGATGGAAGAGTATTTTTCAAGACCTCCGCAATCTGTCCTGGCATGCTGTCAATTAACTTCTGGGCCACTGACTGATGCGAACCCATTCTTGCATAATCAGTGCTTGGAGTTTGTCAGAATTTGTGGGGTTTTGTTTGTCCACCTGACTCTTGAAGATTGACCACAAGTTCTCAATGGGATTAAGGTCTGGGGAGTTTCCTGGCCAAAATATTGATGTTTTGTTCCCCGAGCCACTTAGTTATCACTTTTGCCTCATGGCAAGGTGCTCCATCATGCTGGAAAAGGCATTGTTCATCACCAAACTGTTCCTGGATGGTTGGGAGAAGTTGCTCTCAGAGGATGTGTTGGTACCATTCTTTATTCATGGCTGTGTTCTTAGACAAAATTGTGAGTGAGCCCACTCCCTTGGCTGAGAAGCAACCACACACATGAATGGTCTCAGGATGTTTTACTGTTGGCATGACACAGGACTGATGGTAGCTCTCACCGTGTCTTCTCCAGACAAGCTTTTTCCGGATGCCCCAAATAATTAAGGGGATTCATCAGAGAAAATGACTTTACCCCAGTCCTCAGCAGTCCAATCCCTGTACCTTTTGCAGAATATCAGTCTGGCCCTGATGTTTTTCCTGGAGAGAAGTGGCTTCTTTGCCCTTCTTGACACCAGGCCATCCTCCAAAAGTCTTTGCCTCACTGTGCGTGCAGATGCACTCACACCTGCCTGCTGCCATTCCTGAGCAAGCTTTGTACTGGTGGTGCCCCGATCCCGAAGCTGAATCAACTTTAGGAGGCGGTCCTGGCGCTTGCTGGACTTTCTTGGGAACCCTGAAGCCTTCTTCACAACAATTGAACAACAATGATTCCAAGCACCACCCTCCTTTTTGAAGCTTCCAGTCTGTTATTCGAACTCAATCAGCATGACAGAGTGATCTCCAGCCTTGTCCTCGTCAACACTCACACCTGTGTTAACGAGAGAATCACTTACATGATGTCAGCTGGTCCTTTTGTGGCAGGGCTGAAATGCAGTGGAAATGTTTTTTGGGGATTCAGTTCATTTGCGTGGCAAAGAGGGACTTTGCAATTCATCTGACCACTCTTCATAACATTTCTGGAGTATATGCAAATTGCCATCATACAAACTGAGGCAGCAGACTTTATGAAAATGTGTATTTGTGTCATTCTCAAAACTTTTGGCTATGTATGTATGTATGCATGTATGCGTGTGTGCATGCGTGCGTGCATGCGTGAATTCATTATTTAATCGGTTTCTGCTTTTTTGGTCCTCCAATAATCGGTATCGGTGTTGAAAAATCCTAATTGGTCGACCTCTAGTCTCCAGTCATGTAAAATTGCAGAACATTATTTTAGAAAGTCCCCTTTTTTCTGGGACCCACAAATCTCTCAGCCCCTGTCTACAGGACAAAGCCCCAACTGTTATGAAACAACTCTGGCCCTGGTGTCAAAACTCCCCAAAGGCAGCCTAAAAAGTAGCTGAATTGGTCGCAATAATCTTTTACTATTAAAAATCGCTGAGGGGGTCTGAATTCGTTTAATATACAAAGTCGCTAAGTTGGCAACACTGCCACTGGGGGCCAACAAACTAACCACCTATTCCCGCATCTTAGGGTCCATTTGACAGGGCATGTGCATCCTGCTAGAAGGATGCATTTGCATGGTCAATCCGTATAGGGCTCTTCAGCCTCAAACGGCCTTGGTCCTTTGAACACGTTGGAGGCGATTGAAACCCAACCTTAATTTACTCGGCTGTTTGCAAAGGTATTATTTGGGTTTTGGGGGAAGTTGATCTTTTTAAATTCACAAACTGTGGGAGGGATAATGGCGATTTATAGCTGAACGACCCAGGAGAGAAATGTACTATACAGGTGTTGAAACCCACCGGTTCTCCCGGCTGGAATTGAAATTCCAAGAAAAGCGGGAACGTTATGCATTTAGAGATGTGATGTATTAGTTAAGGAGACACCTCTTCTCACTCTCTTTCTGCACAGCTGTCAGCCAGTTAGTCTTTTAAAAGGATACCCTTTTATTTGCTGAGCTGTGTGTGTGTGTGTGTGTGTGTGTGTGTGTGTGTGTGTGTGTGTGTGTGTGTGTGTGTGTGTGTGTGCCCACCGCCAAGGCTCTAAGCCCTCTTTAACTCTGAATTAAGTGTATTCTCTTCTCTTCCCGAGTGATACAGCGGTCTAAAAGCACTGCCTCTCAGTACTAGAGGCGTCACGACAGACCCTGGTTCAATCCCGGGCGGTATCACAACCGGCTGTGATCGGGAGTCCCATTTGGTCCAGCATCGCCCCGGCTAGGGGAGGGTTTGGCCCGGGGTAGGCCGTCATTGTAAAATAAGAATGACTTGCATAGTTAAATAAAGGTAAAATCTATATATTTTTTAAATAAACATCTTATAGCCTGCTATTGTATTACATCGTTAAAGTCATGGCACCTCTGCTCTGGAGTCAACCTCTAAATCAAATCAAATCAAATTTTATTTGTCACATACACATGGTTAGCAGATGTTAATGCGAGTGTAGCGAAATGCTTGTGCTTCTAGTTCCGACAATGCAGTGATAACCAACAAGTAATCTAACTAACAATTCGAAAACTACTGTCTTATACACAGTGTAAGGGGATAAGGAATATGTACATAAGGATATATGAATGAGTGATGGTACAGAGCAGCATACAGTAGATGGTATCGAGTACAGTATATACATATGAGATGAGTATGTAGACAAAGTAAACAAAGTAATGACCAGTAGAGGAGCAGAGAGGTGAGTGTCCATCTGGTAGTCTCAGCCGCGGAATTATTAAAGGACACAACAGGGAGAGAGAGGGTTAACTCATTCACCTCAGTACAGCTGTCCCACACACACAGTCCCTACTGTGTTTCTCTTCTCAGAAACTAGACCTGTATTCCAGATTTCAACATGAGTCATTCATTGATCAATCATTTTTCTATCCTTAGCTATAATGATCATCTTCATCAGCTTAATGTAAGCAATAATGATCCTCCCTCCTCTAACACTGTAGCTGTCTCTTCTCTCAGGCCGTGGGTGGCTGTATGGCATGAAGTCTTCCCCGTCTTTTCTGTGAGTTTCTGTCAATCACTCAGGAAGACGCAAGCAGGCGGTAGTCGCTGGACTGGAAACTGCAGTTTGAAGGATGTTTATAGTGATAAAACTGCAGGGAAGCAGCCGTAGTGATATGTAGCCTTCTGTCACTGGGAAGGGGAATGCTTGGGAACTTAGAAATGCACTGGTATGAATATGAGATGGTGCAAAATCAGAGGTTAAATGTTTATTTAGCAGCCCACACAAGTATTTATTTTCAGCGTTGACCTGCACACTGAGGGACTTTAACTGGAAACAAACTTTATACAAACTCTGTAAACTAAATAGAAAAGCTTTTTGAGCAGACGGGACTAATTTTTAAAGTTTAACCTAACAGAAAACACATGTAAAGCACGTCTGTGGTTCCAACAGAGAAATGAACGTGTTATAGGGTGCGTTCGGAAAGTTTTCACACCCTTGAATTTTTCAACATTTTGTTACGTTATATCTTTATTCTAAAATTGATTAAATAATACATTTTCCTCATCATTCTACACACAATAATAAGGATGACAAATGACAAAACCAAAACAAGGACATTCAGAGACTTGTCCCGAAGACACTCCTGCGTTGTCTTGGCTGTGTGCTTAGAGTCGTTGTCCTGTTGGAAAGTGGACCTTCGCCCCAGTCTGAGGTCCTGAGTGCTCTGGAGCATGTTTTCATCAAGAATCTCTCTGTACTTTGCTCCGTTCATCTTTGCCTCGATCCTAACTAGTCTCCCAGTCCCGCTGAAAAACATCCCCACAGCATGATGCTACCACCAACATGCTTCACCATAGGGATGGTGCCAGGTTTCCTCCAGACGTGACGCTTGGCATTCAGGCCAAAGAGTTCAATCTTGGTTTCATCAGACCAGAGAATCTTCTGGAAGGTTCTTCCATCTCCACAGAGGAACTCTAGAGCTTTATCAGAGTGACCATCGGGTTCTTGGTCACCTCCCTGACCAAGGCCCTTCTCCCCTTTTTGCTCAGTTTGGCTGGGCGGCCAACTCTAGGAAGAGTCTTAGTGGTTCCAAACTTCTTCCATTTCAGAATGATGGAGGCCCCTGTGTTCTTTGGGACTTTCAGTGCTGCAGAAATGTTTTTGTACCCTTCCCCAGATCTGTGCCTCGACACAATCCTTTCTCGGAGCTCTACGGACAATTCCTTAGACCTCATGGTTTGTTTTTTGCTCTGACATGCACTGTCAACTGTGCGACCTTTTATATAGATAGGTGTGTGCCTTTCTATGTCCAATCAATTGAATTGACCAAAGGTGGCCTCCAATCAAGTTGTAGAAACATTGGAAAGATGATCAATGGAAACAGAATGCACCTGAGCTCAATTTCGTGTATCGTAGCAAAGGGTCTGAATATTTACATAAATACGTTTTTCTTTTTAAATGTTATACATTTGCAAACATTTCTAATGCTCTGTCATTATGGGGTTTTATGTGTAGATTGATGAGGAATAAGGTTGTAATGTTATAAAAAGTGTAAAAAGTCAAGGTGTCGGAATACTTTCCCAATGCACTGTATTACTGTAGGTCCAAGATGGAGGAATATTCTACAAAATGACAATTTCAGCAGAAGAAGAAGCGTTGTGAGATGAGGAAGGAAGCATCTGCTAAGACAGCCTTATTGGACGATGCTGTGCTGCTTTGCCCACTAAAAGGGCAGCTAGAGAGGAAGGACATGTAGAGATCACCCCCTTCTCATATGTGTTAGCGTGTATGGGTACATGATGGGTGGGGGTAGATGGCTGTAATTGCATTCACCTGCAGTGTGTGCTGTGCTATGAGAGTTAATGTGGTTTGAGCAGGGACTGTAATCATTGAGGACTAGCCTTGTATACAGACAGGAAATGAGGCTACATGGCAAGAAGCAGTATTGGAGTGTCGCAGAACCCATTAGTATCCGATGAATAGAATGAACAATTTTTGGGTGTGTTTGTGGTTCTACAATTTATGGTTCTACATGATACTACCTTGGTATTACCTTTCACAGTAATCTATAGGTTAGCCTCAGCCTTAGCAATATAGGCAATGTCACTTACTTGAATGGCTGATTTGTTACAACCCTCATTCATGTTTTTGAAGAGGAAGTGACTCAATTTGCTTCACAACATAACACGCAACCCATTCCTAAGACCTTTCCTGTCCTGCTGTAAATAAAGGCAGTACTTGAGCTAGCTAACATTGTGACCATTCACAAGAGTTGCCAAGGTTGTCGTCATCACAATGACCATGGCCCTACTTACAACCCTGTCTGTCTGTGTCTCTACAGAATGAACCCTACTTACTCCGTCCCCTGTGTCCTTACAACCCTGTCTGCCTGTGTCTCTACAGAATGAACCCTACTTACTCCGTCCCCTGTGTCCTTACAACCCTGTCTGTCTGTGTCTCTACAGAATGAACCCTACTCACTCCGTCCTCTGTGTCCTTACAACCCTGTCTGTCTGTGTCTCTACAGAATGAACCCTACTCACTCCGTCCCCTGTGTCCTTACAACCCTGTCTGTCTGTGTCTCTACAGAATAAACCCTACTCACTCCGTCCCCTGTGTCCTTACAACCCTGTCTGTCTGTGTCTCTACAGAATGAACCCTACTCACCCCATCCCCTGTGTCCTTACAACCCTGTCTGTCTGTGTCTCTACAGAATGAACCCTACTCACTCCGTCCCCTGTGTCCTTACAACCCTGTCTGTCTGTGTCTCTACAGAATGAACCCTACTCACTCCGTCCCCTGTGTCCTTACAACCCTGTCTGCCTGTGTCTCTACAGAATGAACCCTACTCACTCCGTCCCCTGTGTCCTTACAACCCTGTCTGTCTGTGTCTCTACAGAATGAACCCTACTCACCAGTCAACCCCTATCCCCTACTCTCAGCAAGACTTAATGGAACCACACACTGTTCTCGGGCCCTACTCACCCCATTTTGCCTGCGTTTTACAGCACTATGTCTCAGGATCTCCCTATAGAACTAGAACACCGACAGCTTGGGTTCACTTGGTACTTTTGTTCTGCTTTATTTGTGGCCATTATAAAGTCAGAAACTTTCCCTGGTTGGATATGGAGTCTTTAACAGAGAACAGCAAGGCTTGTTTATAAAGGAGAGTAGCTTTAAACAATTGGAACAACATGCCGGGAATGCCTGGACTAAATTGGCCCAGTCCAGTTTGGGTTTCTGATATGTGACCATGGTGAAGTTGAGCTCTGGGTGTTCATAATGTATCAGAGTAGGAGCTCTAGGATCGAATTCTAATGAATCGGTCAGCTCAGGTATTGAGGAACGTAGAGAGTGAAGAGTTATCTGTAGATAAGGAAATGTTATTTTAATGATGTCTTAGCAGGGAGGGGAATGATAGGCTGGCTGTCTGTTTTCTGGACTGTAGTCAGTTCAGAATCCACAGTCTCAGTGCAGGGAGGCTGGGAAACAAGTTGTTGATGCATTTGATTTAGGCCTAATGACTGGCATTTCGCCTTGTAGCAAAGACCACAGGTGAGAGAGGACGAGAGCCAACTGTTTCACAAATTAGATTTTCTAACATGGAGCTCATGCCAGATTTTCTCTACTACCTACTGCTGTCCACATTGTGACCTGAGTATCTATTTCTGTAATGAGAAACCACAAAGCCAAAGAGCTGCAAGACAAACTCTCTGCATGGTCCAAAACAACAACATGTCCTTTCAAGTAAACCGGCATGTTTAAGGAGATACATTATTTGCATTGACTGTTTAGTAACATCTGTTCATCTATAGATGCCACCTCCATGCTGAATGAACTCGCTACTGTATAGTTGTTTAAGGAGATACATTATTTGCATTGACTGTTTAGTAACATCTGTTCATCTATAG
Source organism: Oncorhynchus nerka (assembly GCF_034236695.1). Lineage (NCBI taxonomy): Eukaryota > Metazoa > Chordata > Actinopteri > Salmoniformes > Salmonidae > Oncorhynchus > Oncorhynchus nerka. The sequence continues at coordinate 42,555,971 of NC_088396.1, forward strand.
ATGCCACCTCCATGCTGGATGAATTCGCTACTGTATAGTTGCAACAAAAAGTTAACATTTTTAAAGCACTTTTAGGCTACACAACCACAATTTGACTATCTGCTTTGTAATGCTAATATTAAACTACTTATCATTGCAATATTGTATATCTACAATATTGTATATCACCTGAGGCTGTGTAGATAGTTCCTCCAGAATGATCATTCAGTAGTCCACAAGAAAATGACTTTACTAAGTATCAGTCATTTCCTCTCAACAGCTGTTGCTGTATGCAATATCTTGTTGTGTGTCAGCCTGTTTTTAATCTGGAAGTATTTTTTATTTATTTCACCTTTATTTAACCAGGTAGGCTAGTTGAGAACAAGTTCTCATTTACACCTGCGACCTGGCCAAGATAAAGCATAGCAGTGTGAACAGACAACAACACAGAGTTACACATGGAGTAAACAATTAACAAGTCAATAACACAGTAGAAAAAAAGAGTCTATATACATTGTGTGCAAAAGGCATGAGGAGGTAGGCGAATAATACAATTTAGCAGATTAACCCTGGAGTGATAAATGATCAGATGGTCATGTACAGGTAGAGATACTGGTGTGCAAAATACAGTTCATTCGTGACTTTTCCCACATTTTGTTACGTTACAGCCTTATTCCACTGTATGATTGCCCTGGATAGTTAACAAAGTCTTGTCCCTGGCCTGACACCTAATGGAAAAGACTGATCAAGATTGATAAGCCTGGTGCTCACCGTTACCAATTCATCCTCTTTTACGGTTAACCAATAATAGTGCTGAGTGATTAGTGATTTTTGAGGTTGTTTTCGTTTTTTAAATTTTTTAAATTTTTTAAAATTTAAATGCATAATGTGGGTTGAACGCTGTAACACAGAATAAAACAATTAAGTCACATGATGGTAGTGACCACGTATTACTGCTTATCACTTATTAACCATTTTGTTCACTTCACTTTAGGAGAGACCAACTTTATCAGGAGTTATTGTGAGCCTATTTGCAATGTGTTTACACAGCGGGTAACTTGAAACCACTGATCATGAGGATGGGGTGAAACTCCTAGACAACAGTTGTTATTGTCCATCCCATATGAAACTCCTAGACAACAGTTGTTATTGTCCTTTCCATATGAAACTCCTAGACAACAGTTGTTATTGTCCATCCCATATGAAACTCCTAGACAACAGTTGTTATTGTCCTTTCCATATGAAACTCCTAGACAACAGTTGTTATTGTCCATCCCATATGAAACTCCTAGACAACAGTTGTTATTGTCCTTTCCATATGAAACTCCTAGACAACAGTTGTTATTGTCCATCCCATATGAACCTCCTAGACAACAGTTGTTATTGTCTATTCCATATGAAACTCCTAGACAACAGTTGTTATTGTCCATCCCATATGAAACTCCTAGACAACAGTTGTTATTGTCCATCCCATATGAAACTCCTAGACAACAGTTGTTATTGTCCTTTCCATATGAAACTCCTAGACAACAGTTGTTATTGTCCTTTCCATATGAAACTCCTAGACAACAGTTGTTATTGTCCTTTCCATATGAAACTCCTAGACAACAGTTGTTATTGTCCTTTCCATATGAAACTCCTAGACAACAGTTGTTATTGTCCTTTCCATATGAAACTCCTAGACAACAGCTGTTATTGTCCTTTCCATATGAAACTCCTAGACAACAGTTGTTATTGTCCTTTCCATATGAAACTCCTAGACAACAGTTGTTATTGTCCTTTCCATATGAAACTCCTAGACAACAGTTGTTATTGTCCTTTCCATATGAAACTCCTAGACAACAGTTGTTATTGTCCTTCCATATGAAACTCCTAGACAACAGTTGTTATTGTCCATCCCATATGAAACTCCTAGACAACAGTTGTTATTGTCCTTTCCATATGAAACTCCTAGACAACAGTTGTTATTGTCCATCCCATATGAAACTCCTAGACAACAGTTGTTATTGTCCATCCCATATGAAACTCCTAGACAACAGTTGTTATTGTCCATCCCATATGAAACTCCTAGACAACAGTTGTTATTGTCCTTTCCATATGAAACTCCTAGACAACAGTTGTTATTGTCCTTTCCATATGAAACTCCTAGACAACAGTTGTTATTGTCCATCCCATATGAAACTCCTAGACAACAGTTGTTATTGTCCTTTCCATATGAAACTCCTAGACAACAGTTGTTATTGTCCATCCCATATGAAACTCCTAGACAACAGTTGTTATTGTCCATCCCATATGAAACTCCTAGACAACAGTTGTTATTGTCCATCCCATATGAAACTCCTAGACAACAGTTGTTATTGTCCTTTCCATATGAAACTCCTAGACAACAGTTGTTATTGTCCTTTCCATATGAAACTCCTAGACAACAGTTGTTATTGTCCTTTCCATATGAAACTCCTAGACAACAGTTGTTATTGTCCTTTCCATATGAAACTCCTAGACAACAGTTGTTATTGTCCTTTCCATATGAAACTCCTAGACAACAGTTGTTATTGTCCATTCCATATGAAACTCCTAGACAACAGTTGTTATTGTCCTTTCCATATGAAACTCCTAGACAACAGTTGTTATTGTCCATCCCATATGAAACTCCTAGACAACAGTTGTTATTGTCCTTTCCATATGAAACTCCTAGACAACAGTTGTTATTGTCCTTTCCATATGAAACTCCTAGACAACAGTTGTTATTGTCCTTTCCATATGAAACTCCTAGACAACAGTTATTGTCCTTTCCATATGAAACTCCTAGACAACAGTTGTTATTGTCTATTCCATATGAAACTCATAGACAACAGTTGTTATTGTCTATTCCATATGAAACTCCTAGACAACAGTTGTTATTGTCCTTTCCATATGAAACTCCTAGACAACAGTTGTTATTGTCCTTTCCATATGAAACTCCTAGACAACAGTTGTTATTGTCCTTTCCATATGAAACTCCTAGACAACAGTTGTTATTGTCCTTTCCATATGAAACTCCTAGACAACAGTTGTTATTGTCCTTTCCATATGAAACTCCTAGACAACAGTTGTTATTGTCCTTTCCATATGAAACTCCTAGACAACAGTTGTTATTGTCTATTCCATATGAAACTCCTAGACAACAGTTGTTATTGTCTATTCCATATGAAACTCCTAGACAACAGTTGTTATTGTCCTTTCCATATGAAACTCCTAGACAACAGTTGTTATTGTCCTTTCCATATGAAACTCCTAGACAACAGTTGTTATTGTCCTTTCCATATGAAACTCCTAGACAACAGTTGTTATTGTCCTTTCCATATGAAACTCCTAGACAACAGTTGTTATTGTCCTTTCCATATGAAACTCCTAGACAACAGTTGTTATTGTCCTTTCCATATGAAACTCCTAGACAACAGTTGTTATTGTCCTTTCCATATGAAACTCCTAGACAACAGTTGTTATTGTCCATCCCATATTGTCCATTCCATATTGTCCATCCCATATTGTCCATTCCATATTGTCCATCCCATATTGTCCATTCCATATTGTCCATTCCATATTGTCCATCCCATATTGTCCATTCCATATTGTCCATCCCATATTGTCCATCCCATATTGTCCATTCCATATTGTCCATTCCATATTGTCCATTCCATATTGTCCATTCCATATTGTCCATTCCATATTGTCCGTTCCATATTGTCCGTTCCATATTGTCCGTTCCATATTGTCCAGTCCATATTGTCCATTCCATATTGTCCATTCCATATTGTCCAGTCCATATTGTCCATTCCATATTGTCCATTCCATATTGTCCATTCCATATTGTCCATATTGTCCATTCCATATTGTCCATTCCATATTGTCCATCCCATATTGTCCATTCCATATTGTCCATTCCATATTGTCCATTCCATATTGTCCATTCCATATTGTCCATTCCATATTGTCCATTCCATATTGTCCATTCCATATTGTCCATCCCATATTGTCCATTCCATATTGTCCATTCCATATTGTCCATTCCATATTGTCCATATTGTCCATTCCATATTGTCCATTCCATATTGTCCATATTGTCCATTCCATATTGTCCATATTGTCCATTCCATATTGTCCATATTGTCCATTCCATATTGTCCATATTGTCCATTCCATATTGTCCATTCCATATTGTCCATATTGTCCATTCCATATTGTCCATCCCATATTGTCCATTCCATATTGTCCATTCCATATTGTCCATTCCATATTGTCCATATTGTCCATCCCATATTGTCCATTCCATATTGTCCATTCCATATTGTCCATCCCATATTGTCCATTCCATATTGTCCATCCCATATTGTCCATCCCATATTGTCCATTCCATATTGTCCATTCCATATTGTCCATTCCATATTGTCCATCCCATATTGTCCATTCCATATTGTCCGTTCCATATTGTCCGTTCCATATTGTCCAGTCCATATTGTCCAGTCCATATTGTCCATTCCATATTGTCCATTCCATATTGTCCAGTCCATATTGTCCATTCCATATTGTCCATTCCATATTGTCCAGTCCATATTGTCCATTCCATATTGTCCATCCCATATTGTCCATTCCATATTGTCCATTCCATATTGTCCATATTGTCCATATTGTCCATTCCATATTGTCCATTCCATATTGTCCATATTGTCCATTCCATATTGTCCATATTGTCCATTCCATATTGTCCATTCCATATTGTCCATATTGTCCATTCCATATTGTCCATTCCATATTGTCCATCCCATATTGTCCATTCCATATTGTCCATCCCATATTGTCCATTCCATATTGTCCATTCCATATTGTCCATCCCATATTGTCCATTCCATATTGTCCATTCCATATTGTCCGTTCCATATTGTCCGTTCCATATTGTCCAGTCCATATTGTCCATTTTACTTTGACCTGTCCTGTTTTTAGGATGTGTTATTTTAATTTTAATTTTTATATATATTTTTTGATTGAGTGCCATTTGGGTTAGGCTATTTGATCGGAAAACGTGTCCGTCTCATTACATTGTATCTCCAGCTTGTAGGCTACAGAGAAGGGCCACATACTCTTTCTACCATATGCTACATCTTCTACATGATTTATATTTGATACATTATTTTGTCTGAGAGACGCAGCAGTCCAGGTTATTGGTTAGAACTTAATACAATGGCAAACGGTCCCTAGCAGACCAACACAATATGACACGTGTTACACAAGATGGAGATTTAAAGAGAGAGTGAGAGAGAAAGTGCGAGGAAAAACAACACTCGGATACATTTGTAAACTATGCTTAGTTTAGCCCTAACTAACGCCCCGAACTGCCACTCTTATGGGTCAGAATTATAATGCATGTATTTACGTGTTGAAGGTCTCCGTTGGGTATCTCTTCGTGGGCCGAGTTCCGCTTAGTGGGATAGGTTTGGCCGACGCCCTGTTCTTTCGATGGCCTCCTTCGTTATCGGGTATAAGTCTCTGATTGTCCACGCGATGGCCTTTCTCTTAGTTGTCTGTTTCCTTGCACTCGTTCTGTGAGAGTGGTCTTTTTAGGGGGCTAATCAGTCGTGTCGACGCTCCCAGCTTGGGTAGGAGGGCCGTGTAGACAACCGGTGACTTGAAGAGAATAACCGGTTGGTCCTTCTTGAATTCACCTTCTTAAATACAGTACTCAGTCATAGGATTGATTGTTAAGAGGTTATTTTGTCCTCTTCCTCGTGTTGCGTTCCGGGGTCACGACTAGTGGTAGACCTCAGCTACAGCGCGCGGTCAACTGAGTCTGGTATGTATGTATGGGGCGTAGCTAGTTACGAGGCAAGGTATTATAAATTGCTATGATCTCGTTTAGACAACTAAAATCAGTCTTATCGTCACCAAAACATTCTCTTTCATCTGGATATTTTCTACACAACATAAAGTATGTAAACATCACATACACATTATGAAAACTCTTCAAGTTAATGTTTTCCTTTTAACGTCTTCATAATATTTTTAATAACATAACTTCGACCTTCATTTTCATATTCCATCTATGATTGTTACCACCATTTTGGTTGATGAAATATAATGTCCCAAAATCCATTTATTGCATGTTACAGTTCTGAGCTAGATTTTCCATAAGGCCCAATCACTAAAGGAAAAAGGATTAATCTGCTGCCTTAAGATTTACAATGGAGGTGTCATAACCCCCCTATCAATCCCTCTATACCTCCCCGCTCTGTGGGGGTGAGAGAGATCTCTGTAGGACCGTGATCCACTGTAACCTGATCCTCACAGGCCAGTCATGACAGCTGGAATAATTGACACTTTTCAGAGCAGAGAACATTCTGAAGTTGTTCCACTTAACAGAGAGAGACCCATCTGGCAGCTGTTGTGTGTCCTGGTTGACTAGTACTCTGAGGAACATGGTGGTGTGTCCTCATTGACTAGTACTCTGAGGAACATGGGGGTGTGTCCTCATTGACTAGTACTCTGAGGAACATGGTGGTGTGTCCTCATTGACTAGTACTCTGAGGAACATGGTGGTGTGTCCTCATTGACTAGTACTCTGAGGAACATGGTGGTGTGTCCTCATTGACTAGTACTCTGAGGAACATGGTGGTGTGTCCTCATTGACTAGTACTCTGAGGAACATGGTGGTGTGTCCTGGTTGACTAGTACTCTGAGGAACATGGTGGTGTGTCCTGGTTGACTAGTACTCTGAGGAACATGGTGGTGTGTCCTCATTGACTAGTACTCTGAGGAACATGGTGGTGTGTCCTCATTGACTAGTACTCTGAGGAACATGGTGGTGTGTCCTCATTGACTAGTACTCTGAGGAACATGGTGGTGTGTCCTGGTTGACTAGTACTCTGAGGAACATGGTGGTGTGTCCTCATTGACTAGTACTCTGAGGAGCATGTCAGTGTCTCTCAGACCAGCCCTAAATGGTCCTTTGGTGGGAACATCGTGATTAGTACACAGTAGTCACTGACAGAGTAGAGGAAGCACCATAGTGTTGTTATCCCCCAGCCTGACCTGCGGCTTTGCCATCCTCATTCTCGCAACATTTAGCCTGTCATTCAATATTTACCCGCTGTGTCAAATCGACTGCTGGCGATGAGGGCATTGGCCTAAATCTGCAAGGGAAAGGCAGGAATCCCGCACAAAAGCCAGGAATTGGATGGGCTTGTTCCAACCTCTGTGTGATGACTGGTACAATGTTTTTATTTTTTGTTGATTTTAACCTTTATTTAACTAGGAAAATCAGTTAGGAACAAATTCTTATTTACAATGACGGCAGCCTACCCCTGCCAAACTCGGACAACGCTGGGCCAATTGTGCACCGCCCTATGGGACTCCCAATCATGGCCTGATGTGATACAGCCTGGTTTCGAACCAGGGACTATAGTGACACCTCTAGCACTGAGATGCAGTGCCTTAGACCGCAGCGCCACCTGGAAGCCCAGTGTGCTGGAGTGGAGTGTGTAGCTTGGTGTAGACCTAAAGAGTGGTGCTGTACCCAGTCATATCTGTACACATCTAGCAGTTGTTGTTGTGGTGTGAAATGGGTGTGTGGAATTCAGTCTCTCCAAGAATCCTGAGTTGTGTGAGGAAACTTGATCTGTGTGGAGAATGGGGAGAGAAAGTGGTATTACGCCAGATAGAGGTATTAGGGGGACGTGTGTGTGTGTGTGTGTGTGTGTGTGTGTGTGTGTGTGTGTGTGTGTGTGTGTGTGTGTGTGTGTGTGTGTGTGTGTGTGTGTGTGTGTGTGTGTGTGTGTGTGTGTGTGTGTGTGTGTGTGTGTGTGTGTGTGTGTGTGTGTGTGTGTGTGCGTGCTACACTAGATCAGCTTTCAGCAAGGCTTGAGACTAGAGCAAGTTCCTTCAACCTCCACAGGCTCAGTAGACAGCCTACACAGACTATTGTCCTGATAGTGGGCCAGGGAGGATTAGGGGGCTGATTGCTCACTCAGAGCATCAGATCCCTCTGGTTCTGCTGCATCCCACCCTCTATCTCAGTGAAATAGGTTTCAATGAGCACGGGCAACAGTATCAGGTCTATGGAATACCTGGACATGGAAAAGTTACAGCAGTCAATGTTCACAAAGATGATTCAGCTGGTTAACAGCGTTGGTTGGTTTTATTTTAGATCAAGCAAGCCGGTCTCTCTCTGGAGATGTTAATATACTGCAAGGAATCAGACCACTGCATTGTTGGTGAAACGTTTAGAGCATCTCATTCTCACAACATGCTTAGTGTCATTAAAAAATCTCAGGACATTTCTAATCTTTGACTGTATGGCGTATTCTGCCCGAGATGGCATAGCAGTTCAGACGTCTTTTGTCCTCGTCTTGTCGTGTCGTGTATATATATATATTTACAACTTTTTTCACATACATTTTATTTTTATTTTCCATCAACTCATCTTCAATACACTCTCCTGCAACCTGCCTCACCAATTGATATGTATAAATACGTATTATTTACCTCAAATCTGCAATCCTCCAAGAAGCTAGCCAGAAGCTAGCCAGAAACTCCAAGAAGCTAGCCAGAAGCTAGCCAGGAGCTAATCAGAAGCTAGTTAGCTTCTTTACTGGCAACTCGTTAGTATTTAGCTAACCACGGTTTGTGGTCATCAGCTATCCTTTAACTCGAAAATCTATCGCCAGTTTTGTACGGCGCAGCGCGGCTCGGAATGGAACATACCGGACCGATTTTTCTCTCCATGTCCCTGGATTTCAACTGCTCTCTGGACATTCACTCCCGGATCTCACAGCTAGCTGGCTGCTATCCGTGTGTCTATCTGCTTTCGTCGATTCCGGAGCAAACATCAATTACTCCGGAGCTAGCCAGCTCCGTCAATCACTCCTGAGCTCCGTCAATCACTCCTGGGCTGCAGTCACCTATCCGGACCCGTTTTACTGCCTACGCGGAGCCCCACCGGGCCTTCACAACTGGACTGCCGACGTTATCTACCCGAAGGAGATCCGGCTGGCTCCTCCGTCGCGACGTTACCTGAAAGCCCATCTGCGGCCTGCTAACCGTTAGCTGTCATACCGGCTGCTCTCAGAATAGACAATCGGACAATTTATTTATTTTTATTATTATTATGTTTCTTCTTGGGCCTCTATAACTATATCTATTGTTTTTATTTTTTTTGTTGTTGTGTGATTTGGACTAATCCCCTCTACAACACGGAACTCCACTAATCTACTGACGGAACGCAAGAGGTGGCTAACAACAGACCTCCATCCTATGCTAGCTTGCTACCGATGTCCTGGCTAGCTGTCTAAATCGCCGCGACCCCCAAACCAACCTCTCCACTCCCTGGACCCTTTTGATCACTCGACTAAGGATGCCTCTCCTTAATGTCAATATGTCTTGTCCATTGCTGTTCTGGTTAGTGTTTATTGGCTTATTTCACTGTAGAGCCTCTAGTCCTGCTCACTATACCTTATCCAACTTATTAGTTCCACCACCCACACATGCAATGACATCTCCTGGTTTCAATGATGTTTCTAGAGACAATATATCTCTCTTCATCACTCAATACCTAGGTTTACCTCCACTGTATTCACATCCTACCATACCTTTGTCTGTACATTATACCTTGATGCTATTTTATCGCCCCCAGAAACCTCCTTTTACTCTCTGTTCCAGACGTTCTAGACGACCAATTCTTATTGCTTTTAGCCGTACCCTTATTCTTCTCCTCCTATGTTCCTCTGGCGATGTAGAGGTGAATCCAGGCCCTGCAGTGCCTAGCTCCACTCCTATTCCCCAGGCGCTCTCTTTTGATGACTTCTGTAACCGTAATAGCCTTGGTTTCATGCATGTTAACATTAGAAGCCTCCTCCCTAAGTTTGTTCTTTTCACTGCTTTAGCACACTCTGCCAACCCGGATGTTCTAGCTGTGTCTGAATCCTGGCTTAGGAAGACCACCAAAAATTCAGAAATTTTAATTCCAAACTACAACATTTTCAGACAAGATAGAACTGCCAAAGGGGGCGGTGTTGCAATCTACTGCAAAGATAGCCTGCAGAGTTCTGTCCTACTATCCAGGTCTGTACCCAAACAATTTGAACTTCTACTTTTAAAAATCCACCTCTCTAAAAACAAGTCTCTCCCGTTGCCGCCTGCTATAGACCACCCTCTGCCCCCAGCTGTGCTCTGGACACCATATGTGAACTGATTGCCCCCATCTATCTTCAGAGCTCGTGCTGCTAGGCGACCTAAACTGGAACATGCTTAACACCCCAGCCATCCTACAATCTAAACTTGATGCCCTCAATCTCACACAAATTATCAATGAACCTACCAGGTACCCCCAAAGCCTTAAACACGGGCACCCTCATAGATATCATCCTAACCAACTTCCCCTCTAAATACACCTCTGCTGTCTTCAACCAAGATCTCAGCGATCACTGCCTCATTGCCTGCATCCGTAATGGGTCAGCGGTCAAACGACCTCCACTCATCACTGTAAAACGCTCCCTGAAACACTTCAGCGAGCAGGCCTTTCTAATCGACCTGGCCGGGGTGTCCTGGAAGGATATTGATCTCATCCCGTCAGTAGAGGATGCCTGGATATTTTTTTAAATGCCTTCCTAACAATCTTAAATAAACATGCCCCATTCAAGAAAATTAGAACCAGGAACAGATATAGCCCTTGGTTCTCCCCAGACCTGACTGCCCTTAACCAACACAAAAACATCCTATGGCGTTCTGCATTAGCATCGAACAGCCCCGTGATATGCAGCTGTTCAGGGAAGCTAGAAACCGTTATACACAGGCAGTTAGAAAAGCCAAGGCTAGCTTTTTCAAGCAGAAATTTGCTTCCTGCAACACTAACTCAAAAAGTTCTGGGACACTGTAAAGTCCATGGAGAATAAGAACACCTCCTCCCAGCTGCCCACTGCACTGAAGATAGGAAACACTGTCACCACTGATAAATCCACCATAATTGAGAATTTCAATAAGCATTTTTCTACGGCTGGCCATGCTTTCCACCTGGCAACTCCTACCCCGGTCAACAGCACTGCACCCCCAACAGCAACTCGCCCAAGCCTTCCCCATTTCTCCTTCTCCCAAATCCATTCAGCTGAAGTTCTGAAAGAGCTGAAAAATCTGGACCCCTACAAATCAGCCGGGCTAGACAATCTGGACCCTTTCTTTCTAAAATTATCTGCCGAAATTGTTGCCACCCCTATTACTAGCCTGTTCAACCTCTCTTTCGTGTCATCATTTCAACTACAAATACTTAGGTGTCTGGTTAGACTGTAAACTCTCCTTCCAGACCCATATCAAACATCTCCAATCCAAAGTTAAATCTAGAATTGGCTTCCTATTTCGCAACAAAGCATCCTTCACTCATGCTGCCAAACATACCCTTGTAAAATTGACCATCCTACCAATCCTCGACTTTGGCGATGTCATTTACAAAATAGCCTCCAATACCCTACTCAACAAATTGGATGCAGTCTATCACAGTGCAATCCGTTTTGTCACCAAATCCCCATATACTACCCACCATTGCGACCTGTACGCTCTCGTTGGCTGGCCCTCGCTTCATACTCGTCGCCAAACCCACTGGCTCCATGTCATCTACAAGACCCTGCTAGGTAAAGTCCCCCTTATCTCAGCTCGCTGGTCACCATAGCATCTCCCACCTGTAGCACACGCTCCAGCAGGTATATCTCTAGTCACCCCAAAACCAATTCTTTCTTTGGCCGCCTCTCCTTCCAGTTCTCTGCTGCCAATGACTGGAACGAACTACAAAAATCTCTTAAATTGGAAACACTTATCTCCCTCACTAGCTTTAAGCACCAACTGTCAGAGCATCTTACAGATTACTGCACCTGTACATAGCCCACCTATAATTTAGCCCAAACAACTACCTCTTTCCCAACTGTATTTAATTTATTTATTTATTTTGCTCCTTTGCACCCCATTATTTTTATTTCTACTTTGCACATTCTTCCATTGCAAAACTACCATTCCAGTGTTTTACTTGCTATATTGTATTTACTTTGCCACCATGGCCTTTTTTGCCTTTACCTCCCTTCTCACCTAATTTGCTCACATTGTATATAGACTTGTTTTTTTTACTGTATTATTGACTGTATGTTTGTTTTACTCCATGTGTAACTCTGTGTCGTTGTATGTGTCGAACTGCTTTGCTTTATCTTGGCCAGGTCGCAGTTGTAAATGAGAACTTGTTCTCAACTTGCTTACCTGGTTAAATAAAGGTGAAATAAAAAAATAAATAAAATTAAATTAAACGGAGGCATCTGGTAGGCTTCTGCTGTTATGTGTCAAGTGCCAGTTAGCCCAGAACAGAGCAGCACAGCTGGCCCTTAAATTTACAGCGAATTACAGTTAGCCCAGAACAGAGCAGCACAGCTGGCCCTTAAATTTACAGCGAATTACAGTTAGCCCAGAACAGAGCAGCACAGCTGGCCCTTAAATTTACAGCGAATTACAGTTAGCCCAGAACAGAGCAGCACAGCTGGCCCTTAAATTTACAGCGATTTACAGTTAGCCCAGAACAGAGCAGCACAGCTGGCCCTTAAATTTACAGCGAATTACAGTTCGCCCAGAACAGAGCAGCACAGCTAGCCCTTAAATTTACAGCGAATTTCAGTTAGAACAGAGCAGCACAGCTAGCCCTTAAATTTACAGGAAATTACAGTTAGCCCAGAACAGAGCAGCACAGCTAGCCCTTAAATTTACAGCGAATTACAGTTAGCCCAGAACAGAGCAGCACAGCTGGCCCTTAAATTTACAGCGAATTACAGTTAGCCCAGAACAGAGCAGCACAGCTGGCCCTTAAATTTACAGCGAATTACAGTTAGCCCAGAACAGAGCAGCACAGCTAGCCCTTAAATTTACAGCGAATTACAGTTAGCCCAGAACAGAGCAGCACAGCTGGCCCTTAAATTTACAGCGAATTACAGTTCGCCCAGAACAGAGCAGCACAGCTAACCCTTAAATTTACAGCGAATTTCAGTTAGAACAGAGCAGCACAGCTAGCCCTTAAATTTACAGGAAATTACAGTTAGCCCAGAACAGAGCAGCACAGCTAGCCCTTAAATTTACAGGAAATTACAGTTAGCCCAGAACAGAGCAGCACAGCTAGCGGTGGTGCGCGCTAATAGCGTTTCAATCGGTGACGTCACTCGCTTTGCGACCTTGAAGTAGTGGTTCCCCTTGCACTGCAAGGGCCGCAGCTTTTGTTGAGCGATGGGTAACGATGCTTTGAGGGTGGCTGTTGTCGATGTGTGCAGAGGGTCCCTGGTTCGTGCCCAGGTAGGGGCGAGGAGAGGGATGGAAGCTATACTGTTACACTGATGCTGTTGACCCGGATCACTGGTTGCTGCGGAAAAGGAGGAGGTCAAAAAAGGGGGGTGAGTGTAACCGATGTGAAATGGCTAGCTAGTTAGTGGTGGTGCGCGCTAATAACGTTTAAATTGGTGACGTCACTTGCTCTGATACTCAGCTTTTGTGGCGCGATGGGTAACGATGCTTCGTGGGTGTCAGTTGTTGATGTGTGCAGAGGGTCCCTGGTTCGAGCCCAGGTTGGGGTGAGGAGAGGGATGGAAGCTATACTGTTACACATACATATGCCACCAGGGGTCTCTTCACAGTCCCCAAGTCCAGATCCTAATAAATACTAAATACTCATTTTGCCTAGACCACATTCACTGTTGTGATCTCTGCCGTGCCATCTGTGAACTGTACCGCCCCCTGTACCCAGCAAACATGTGCCAGGCTAGCTCTTTCTGACTGCAGCGATCACTCTGTAGACATCAAGCAAATAGCATGCTACTTAGCCACCTTGGATTCAGGACATGGTGCCTCTGCTTTCCACCCCTGCTTGCTCTGACTCCTCAGCATGTGTCCATGCTTTGGTGCAGAGAGTGAAGGGATCAGATCTGCTGATTTCAGTGACTGAAGTCATTTGGGCTTACCAAAAAAAAAAGAAGAAACTAAATGGAATTCAGGTAATTGAACTGACCTTAGTCAATTTGTTGGTTTAATAACACATTTTTAAAAATCCAAAAATGTTGGTTGATTGCTCCGCGCTAATCAGAGCAGAACCAGTGTTTTCTCAGAGGGGTTCCAAGGCTGATTCATAATGTGTGTGTCTGGTGTCAAGCTGCTGCTAATTAGACCAGTCTGTTTCCCTCTGCTCAGGTCTGTTCAGGGTTAAGAGACATCCTTCCCCAGAGGGAGGGAACAGCTCTGGTTTTATAGACGTCTCTCAATAACAGACCCATAAAGGCTTGGAATCACACAGGATTTTATTGGCCGTCATCCCAATTAAGACAGCCATATTCGCTGTAGACAGTTCCTAGAGAGCAGCTCATTACTGGGCCATGGTTGCTCAACCAGTGCATTAGACGAGAAGATTTTTCACAAGTATCAGAAAGGTCACCTTCATTGACTGACAGAGAGAGCATGCAGGTGACCCGGTGTGAGCCCCTCCCCCTACAGGCTACAGGGAGAGAGCATGCAGGTGACCCGGTGTGAGCCCCTCCCCCTACAGGCTACAGGGAGAGAGCATGCAGGTGACCCGGTGTGAGCCCCTCCCCCTACAGGCTACAGGGAGAGAGCATGCAGGTGACCCGGTGTGAGCCTCTCCCCCTACAGGCTACAGGGAGAGAGCGGTTGCATGCCAAATTTGACCCTATTCCCTTAATAGTGCAGTATGTTTGACCAGGGCCCTATAGGGTGCCATTTGGGAACCCGCTAGGGGGAGAGGTTGTTGTATCCCTGCTAGTTGGCTGTAGCCTGAGCTTTTTGCTTTCAATCCTCAGCAGTATGGAGAGGTGGGAAGAGGCCATAGAGAGCCAAGGGGATCCAAAGTGTCATATTTCATGTTTCCACCACTTTCTCATTGAAACCCTGTCCCTGTCGCTGGGAGCCTGACCCCGCCATCAATCCTTCTGCAGACTAACAACACAGCCCCCCCGGGAAACCGCTGACAATTCCACCAGCTAAACCTCACTGCTGCTCACTGTATCTTTCTCTCTCTTCATCTGCAGATGAAGGCTACTACCAGAGTGGAACGTTCCATTTTGAAATAGAGGTCCCTGAAGCCTACAATATGGTGGTAAGTGGTCCTGACATGTCTCATTAGTGTGTGGGGGTCAGATAGAGGTGCTACTGATAACAGGCGCTGAGGGATGCAGAAGAGGACTGGTCCTTAAGTGGTATACATTTCCATGTCTAATTCTGTTAGCGTGCGGTCTGGTCAGCGTGTTGGCGTGCGGTCTGGTCAGTGTGTTGGCGTACGGTCTGGTCAGCGTGTTGGCGTACGGTCTGGTCAGCGTGTTATCGTGCGGTCTGGTCGGCGTGTGGTCTGGTCAGCGTGTTATCGTGCGGTCTGGTCAGCGTGTTCGCGTGCGGTCTGGTCAGCGTGTTATCGTGCGGTCTGGTCAGCGTGTTAGCGTGCGGTCTGGTCAGCGTGTTATCGTGCGGTCTGGTCAGCGTGTTGGCGTGCGGTCTGGTCAGCGTGTTGGCTTGCGGTCTGGTCAGCGTGTTGGCTTGTGGTCTGGTCAGCGTGTTAGCGTGCGGTCTGGTCAGCGTGTTGGCGTGCGGTCTGGTCAGCGTGTTGGCTTGCGGTCTGGTCAGCGTGTTGGCGTGTGGTCTGGTCAGCGTGTTGGCATGCGGTCTGGTCAGCGTGTTGGCGTGCGGTCTGGTCAGTGTGTTATCGTGCGGTCTGGTCAGCGTGTTATTGTGCGGTCTGGTCAGCGTGTTGGCGTGTGGTCTGGTCAGCGTGTTGGCTTGCGGTCTGGTCAGCGTGTTGGCTTGCGGTCTGGTCAGCGTGTTGGCTTGCGGTCTGGTCAGCGTGTTATCGTGCGGTCTGGTCAGCGTGTTGGCTTGCGGTCTGGTCAGCGTGTTGGCGTACGGTCTGGTCAGCGTGTTGGCTTGCGGTCTGGTCAGCGTGTTGGCTTGCGGTCTGGTCAGCGTGTTGGCGTGTGGTCTGGTCAGCGTGTTGGCGTGTGGTCTGGTCAGCGTGTTATCGTGCGGTCTGGTCAGTGTGTTGGCATGCGGTCTGGTCAGCGTGTTGGCGTGTGGTCTGGTCAGCGTGTTATCGTGCGGTCTGGTCAGCGTGTTGGCGTACGGTCTGGTCAGCGTGTTGGCGTGTGGTCTGGTCAGCGTGTTATCGTGCGGTCTGGTCAGCGTGTTATCGTGCGGTCTGGTCAGCGTGTTATCGTGCGGTCTGGTCAGCGTGTTATCGTGCGGTCTGGTCAGCGTGTTATCGTGTGGTCTGGTCAGCGTGTTATCGTGTGGTCTGGTCAGCGTGTTATTGTGCGTTCTGGTCAGCGTGTTATCGTGTGGTCTGGTCAGCGTGTTGGCTTGCGGTCTGGTCAGCGTGTTGGCGTGTGGTCTGGTCAGCGTGTTATCGTGCGGTCTGGTCAGTGTGTTGGCGTGCAGTCTGGTCAGTGTGTTGGCGTGTGGTCTGGTCAGTGTGTTGGCATGCGGTCTGGTCAGTGTGTTGGCATGTGGTCTGGTCAGTGTGTTGGCGTGCAGTCTGGTCAGTGTGTTGGCATGCGGTCTGGTCAGCGTGTTGGCGTACGGTCTGGTCAGCGTGTTGGCTTGCGGTCTGGTCAGCGTGTTATTGTGCGGTCTGGTCAGCGTGTTATCGTGCGGTCTGGTCAGCGTGTTATCGTGTGGTCTGGTCAGCGTGTTGGCGTACGGTCTGGTCAGCGTGTTGGCTTGCGGTCTGGTCAGTGTGTTGGCATGCGGTCTGGTCAGTGTGTTGGCGTGCAGTCTGGTCAGTGTGTTGGCGTGTGGTCTGGTCAGTGTGTTTGCATGCGGTCTGGTCAGTGTGTTGGCATGCGGTCTGGTCAGTGTGTTGGCGTGCAGTCTGGTCAGTGTGTTGGCATGCGGTCTGGTCAGTGTGTTGGCGTGCGGTCTGGTCAGTGTGTTGGCGTGCGGTCTGGTCAGTGTGTTGGCATGCGGTCTGGTCAGTGTGTTGGCGTGTGGTCTGGTCAGCGTGTTGGCGTACGGTCTGGTCAGCGTGTTGGCTTGCGGTCTGGTCAGCGTGTTGGCGTGCGGTCTGGTCAGCGTGTTATACAGCGATATATAGATTGGCTAATATACCGTGCATTCAGAAAGTATTCAGACCCCATGACTTTTTGTTACGTTACAGCCTTATTCAAAAATTTATTAAATACATTTATTTCCTCAAATCTGCACACAATACCCCATAATGACAAAGCGAAAACATGTTTTTTAGAAATATTTGCAAATTAATAAAATAAAAATTGAAGTAACTTATTGCTAAGAGACTCAATTGAACTTGGTTGCATTCTGTTTCCATTGATCATCCTTGAAATGTTTCTACAACTTGATTGGAGTCCACCTGTGGTACATTCAGTTGTCATTTTATAGAATATTCCTCCATCTTGGACCTACAGTAATACAGTGCATTGGGAAAGTATTCCGACACCTTGACTTTTTACACTTTTTATAACATTACAGCCTTATTCCTCATCAATCTACACATAAAACCCCATAATGACAAAGCAAAAACTGGTTTTTAGAAATGTTAGCAAATGTAAAAAATAAATCAACTGAAATACCTTATTTACGTAAATATTCAGACCCTTTGCTATGATACTCGAAATTGAGCTCAGGTGCATTCTGTTTCCATTCATTCATTTTATTGAACCTTTATTTAACCAGGTAGGCTAGTTGAGAACAAGTTCTCATTTACACCTGCGACCTGTCTTTCCGATGTTTCTACAACTTGATTGGAGGCCACCTTTGGTTAATTCAATTGATTGGACATGATTTGGAAAGGCACACACCTGTCTATATAAAAGGTCTCACGGTTGACAGTGCATGTCAGAGCAATAACCAAGCCATGAGGTCAAAGGAATTGTCCGTAGATCTCCGAGACAGGATTGTGTCGAGGCACAGATCTGGGGAAGGGTACAAAAACATTTCTGCAGCATTGAAAGTCCAAGAACACAGGGGCCTCCATCATTCTGAAATGGAAGAAGTTTGGAACCACCAAGACTCTTACTAGAGCTGGCCGCCCAGCCAAACTGAGTAATCGGGAAGAAGTGTCTTTGTCATGGAGGTGGCCAAGAACCCGATGGTCACTCTGATAGAGTTCTATGATCTATGAAACATATCAGATCCTCCCTTCCATTTGAATGTCCTCGTGGCCAAAACATACAATGTCTAAAGCTCTTGTCAAAAGTAGTGCCCTTTACGGAATAGGGCTCCATTTTGGACGCACACCAGTAGTTTCGTGGCGATAAGCACCCTGTGAACAGCAGCAGCATGGGTAATTTACGCTGTCCCAGTTTGCCTGCTGTCCACGGCCCTGTCAGGAGAAAGTGAGTTAAAGTCCTCTCCCTGAACAGGCTAGCGTGGAGGTTTAGGTGGAGTTAGCAGGGTGAGTTACAGCCCCACACAGAGTCTCAGCCTTTCCTTTTCTCCATCCCTCCATTCTCCTTTATCTGCCACCCATCCATCCTGGATGCAGTTTTATCTCACCTCACACTGGTGGTCTTACTACACACAGTCACACACACACACACACACACACACACACACACACACTCCCAAGTATACACACACACACACACATTCTCTTTTGGCTTCATTAGAATTTACAACCTGCTTCATATCAAAACCTTATGCTCTGTGCTTTATCTTAATGGAGGTTAATTAGACAGGCAGTAAAGGCTGTGTTTACCACCTGCCTGTATGGATTTATCAGGCTTTTATGAGAGCTAGTAAACTGCCTGAAAGAGACCCATAAAGAACCTGACAGCTTTTATTTTTTGCCTAGGCCCTAAATACCCAACACATTACATTTATTAGAACATTTAACCATTATATCGTTATACATCAAACACACCAACACAGTCGTGAAGAGGGCACGACAACGCCTCTTCCCCCTCAGGAGGCTGCACGGGCCCTCAGATCTCCAGCTGCACCATTGAGAGCATCTTGACCGGCTGCATCACCGGTATGGCAACTGCTTGACATCCGACCGCAAAGCGCTACAGGGGGAAGTGTGTACAGCCCAGTACATCACTGGTGCCAAGCTTCCTGCCAGCCAGGACCTCTATACCAGTCGTTGTCAGAGGAAGGCCCTAAATATTGTCAAAGGCTCCATCCACCCAAGTCATAGATTGTTCTCTTTGCTACCGCACGGCAAGTGATACTGAAGTCTGGAACCAACAGGACCCTGAACAGCTTCTACCCCCAGGTCATAAGACTGCTAAATAGTTAGTCCGGTAGCTTCTCGGTTAACTATCTGCATGGGCCCTTTTGCATTATTTTGATCACATGCTGCTGCTGTTTGTCACTTTATTCCTAGTTATATGTACATAACTACCTCAATTACCTCATACTCCTGCACATACTCAGTACTGGTACCCCTTATATATAGCCAAGTTATCGTTACTCTGTGTGTGTTTTATGATAGATTTTATTGTTACGTGATTTACTGTTGTGTTATTGATCTATTGTCTTTCTCTCTGTGTGTTGTTGGGAAGGGCCAGTCAGTAAGCATTTCACTGTTAGTCCACACCTCTTGTTCACCAAGCATGTGATGAATAACATTTTATTTGATTATAGAAAACTTGACCGCAATATTGTACAAAGAGGTTAAAACAATATGAGATTATTTTAGAGTTTTTCTAAATTGTGTAATGTCTTGATCCCAGCCTTGAATAGTAAGGTATGTTTTTTATTTTCTTCTAAGCAAGTGGTAAGGTAGTAAGTAAACTGAAGCATTTGATAATGGTATAAGATGACGGTATGGGTGGCAATGGAAAGAACAGTATACTCTACTGTATAAATCTATAATTTATAGACGTTCTTAGCCAGGACTGGCCTCATTAGCACTCAATACTGGGGAATGAGAGAGCATAGTTACAGACTACAAAATATAAGGTTATCTCAAATCCATTTTGGGACTATAGAAGAGAAGAAGAAAAACGAATCTGGACCAGCCAGCGAGGAAGCCGATTAAACCATTCCAACGTTTCTGAAACGACCTCCCCCTAACAAGCAACGTTTGAAATGTGTTCTACCGTCTTCTGGTTTTGAGTCAGTGACTCTAGTCACTAAGTTAAAAATTCACTCCTTTTTCTCTCTCCAGTTCACCTTAGTTAGTGAATATTTTTAACTGTGTGCTTTAGAGAAAAAGATCTCCTTAAAGCTTGACAGCCCAGCATAAACAATATTAAGAGAGAGCAGAAGTTTCATGCAGAGCACTCTAGTCTTGAGTTGGGATTCAGCACGTTTTTCATTCCATGCCAGTAGGTACTGCTAGGCCGAAATGTCTTTTGAAATGTCTCTTTCATGTAATGTTTCAGATAGTGCATGTTTCTAAAAAAAGGGCTTCATTTGGGAAATGGACGGGAGGAGAGAGTGGTGTTTTTGGAAGTCCAATATGAACCATTTAAGGAAATTCTACCTTTTGGTGTTCTTTTCATCAGTCCATTGTTTTGTATGTCAGCAATCAAGTTCAAGATATATAAAGTATATTTATACTTTATATAAAGTATATAAAGTTCAAGATATATAACTTTCAAAATACAGAAATACAGCCAAATGATGCATTTTGCAGTATTATTGGATGTATTTCTGTATTTTAAAAGTAAATAATTACATTAAGCGCAAAAACTTTATTGTGCTAAGTGTTTAGCATATGTATTACATTATTGGCAATTTATCACATTATCAGCATTTTATTACATTATAAACGCAAAAGTGAACATTATTAGCAGCTATTACATGATCAGTTGCTACAAGGCCTCTTTGATCAACTATGGTAGACTGACACGTCTAGTTCTCTCGCTGTACTGTTTATTATACAGCTTTGTTTATCTACCACCTTGCCGTTCTCATCTCACAGTTCTGAGGAACACTAATCAGGTTTAAGGCTGACATATGATATATATAAATAAACAAAGTTAAAGATTCAGAAGACTACTTTTTTGGGTGTGTTTTTCTTGTTAGTTTTTTGTTTGTCTGGGGGAGAAAATATATAGGGGTTCTTTTTTTAAGAGTTTCAGTACTACTCTCCTCAGCTATGCTGTGTTTTCTATGTGGAGGATAGTTTGCCTCAGGGGAACCTACACACACTCTCCAGTTTATTAGGTACACCCATCTAGTACCGGTCGAACCCCCCTTCGCCTCCAGAACAACTGGAATTATTTGGGGCATTCTACAAGGTGTCAGTAACGTTGCCATGCTGACACGATGGCAACATGCAGTTTCTGCAGATTGGATCAAAGATTCTCTATTGGGTGACGAGGATCGACAAGTTGTGCGTTCCGAGATGCCGTTCTGCACACCACTGCTGTACTGAGCCGTTATTTCTGTTTTTGGCCCGACTGTAAGCTTGCATGATTACTGCCATTCTTCTTCAACCTCTCTCATGAACGAGCTGTTTTCACCCTGAGAACTGCCACTGACTGCATGTTTTTTGTTTGTCGCACCATTCTTGGCCCTGTCGTGCGTGAAAAGCCTAGGAGGTCGGCTGTTTCTGAGATACTGGAACCGACGCGCCTGGCACCCACGATCATACCACGCTTAAAGTCACGTAGGTCACTCGTTTTGCCCACTCTAACATTCAATCAAACAGTAACTCAATGCCTGTCTGCCTGCTTTATATAGCAAGCCACGACCACGTGACTCACTGTTTGTAGGAGCGATCCATTTTCGTGAGCAGGGTGGTGTACCTAATAAACTATCGGTTAGTGTATGTGTTCCATTCTAGTCAAACCTTGCGATACAATTGGTCCTCAACTCTTCCTCAGCCTCAAGAGAGAGCAGACTGGTGGATGACATAATTCTATGCTAACGGGTGGTTGTCCCATGTTTCTCTCCAGCCTCCCAAAGTGAAATGCCAGACCAGAATATGGCACCCCAACATTGCTGAGACTGGGGAGATCTGTTTGAGGTAATTCACTTCTCACATCGCCACACACTCATTGACACTTCATTTAATTCACTTCAACTCAAATAATAGCTGCCATTGTGTTCAATACATTTTGCAACGTTTTGTTATGTGGCCAGGTCATATTTCTTGGCGTACTTTCCGTTTCTTTGAAATATGTACAAACTGAGTACGCATCTGAGAATCGCCCTCTGTGCTCCATTTCACGTACTTTGATTTGGACTCACGCTCTGACCCTCCCGTGCTCCAATTTGCGTGCTTGGACCACGGTAGTATGCATATTGAAAAACACCCCTAGATGTTTGGCTGGCTCACTTTCTTTTGGGATTTCCAATCATTTATAGAGCAACCTATCACAAGTGAGGGTGTCATGGAAGAAAAGGTCTGGCAGTAGTACTAGACTATTTAAATGTAGATTTTTTAAATTTGATTTCTACTTGTTTCTGTTTCCCCAGTTTGTTGCGGGAGCACTCTATCGACGGCACGGGCTGGGCCCCTACCAGAACGTTAAAGGTAAGTCTAATCTCTCTGGCATCAGTGCCCATCTGATTGAATCTCTCTAGTCCCAAAAACCCCCACTCTTATACTAGTAATGTACCTTTTGAAGCACCATTCACCCTCTTCCCCCCTGCTCTGAGAGGGAGATAGATACTAGAGGTCGACCGATTTATGATTTTTCAACGCCGATACAAAGATACTGATTAAATCGGTTGATTTTTATATATTTGTAATAATGACAATTACAACAATACTGAATGAACAATGAACACTTTTATTTTAACTTAATATAATACATCAATTAAAATCAATTTAGTCTCAAATAAATAATGAAACGTGTTCAATTTGGTTTAAATAATGCAAAAACACAGTGTTGGAGAAGAAAGTAAAAGTGCAATATGTGCCATGTAAAAAAGCTAACGTTTAAGTTCCTTGCTCAGAACATAAGAACATATGAAAGCTGGTGGTTCCTTTTAACACGAGTCTTCAATATTCCCAGGTAAGAAGTTTTAGGTTGTAGTTATTATAGGACTATTTCTCTCTATACCATGTGTATTTAATTAACCTTTGACTATTGGATGTTCTAATAGGTTCTTTAGTATTGCCAGCCTAATCTTGGAAGTTGATAGGCTTGAAGTCATAAACAGCATTGCGGAGAGCTTCTGGCAAACGCAGGAAAGTGCTGTTTGAATGAATGCTTACGAGCCAGCTGCTGCCTACCACCGCTCAGTCAGACTGCTATATCAAATCATAGACTTAAATGTAATATAATAACACACAGAAATACGAGCCAGCTGCTGCCTACCACCACTCAGTCAGACTGCTATATCAAATCATAGACTTAATTATAATATAATAAACACACAGAAATACGAGCCTTAGTTTCCGGATTTGACCATATTAATGACCTATCATTTCGAAAACAAAACGTTTATTCTTTCAGTGAAATACGGAACCGTTCCATATTTTATCTAACTCTATCTATCTAAATATTCCTGTTACATTGCACAACCTTCAATGTTATGTCATAATTACATAGAATTCTAACGAGCCAGGCGGCCCAAACTGTAGCATATACCCTAACTCTGCGTGCAATGAACGCAAGAAAAGAAAAGTGACACAAAAGTGACACAATTTCCCTAGTTTAATATTGCCTGCTAACATGAATTAATTTAAATATGCAGTTTTTTATTTTTTATTTAAAGGCATTGATGTTTATGGTTAGGTACATTCGTGCAACGATTGTGCTTTTTTCGCAAATGCGATTTTGTTAAATTATCCCCCGTTTGGCGAAGTTGGCTGTCTTTGTTAGGAAGAAATAGTCTTCACAGTTCGCAACGAGCCAGGCGGCCCAAACTGCTGCATTTACCCCGACTCTGTTGCACAGATTGCAAGAGAAGTGACACAATTTCCCTAGTTAAAATAAATTCATGTTAGCAGGCAATATTAACTAAATATGCAGGTTTAAAAATATATATTTGTCTATTGATTTTAAGAAAGGCGTTGATGTTTATGGTTAGGTACACATTGGTGCAACTACAGTGCTTTTCTCGCGAATGTGCTTGTTATATCATCCGTTTGGCGAAGTAGGCTGTGATTCAATGATAAATTAACAGGCACCGCATCGATTATATGCAACGCAGGACAAGCTAGATAACTACACATGGTTAATGATATTACTAGTTTAACTGTTGATTATGTTAAGATTGATTGTTCTTTATAAGATACGTTTAATGCTGGCTAGCACCTTACCTTGGCTCCTTGCTGCACTCGCATAACAGGTACTCAGCCTGCCACTCAATCTCCCCGCAGAGTGCAATGTAATCGGCCATGATCGGTGTCCAAAAATGCAGATTACCGATTGTTATGAAAACTTGAAATAGGCCCTAATTAATCGGCCATTCCGATTAATCGGTCGACCTCTACTAGATACTGCTACAGGGGAGGGAAACATGGTAGATAGATACTGCTGCAGGGGAGAGAAACATGGTAGATAGATGCTGCTGCAGGGGAGGGAAACATGGTAGATAGATACTGCTACAGGGGAGGGAAACATGGTAGATAGATACTGCTACAGGGGAGGGAAACATGGTAGATAGATGCTGCTACAGGGGAGGGAAACATGGTAGATAGATGCTGCTGCAGGGGAGGGAAACATGGTAGCACTAGTCTAAAAAGTGCTGCGTGCGTCATTGCGAAGCGCTCACCTATTGGTTTTCTTAATACCTTGCCTGCTTCTCAAGGTGCGTTCTGAAATCTAAACGAGCACTTAAGTGTGTTCTTTAAACTAGCATGAACCATGACTATCTTCCACCAGCCTTTCTCATCTCTACAATTGAAAGATCCCAGTCTTTTCTAAAAAAGGAGGGCACATTAAATTGTGTGAGAGGTTAATGCCATCAGCCTTACATTGCGTTTGCGGACTGAGAACGTAGGATAAAAATCACTGCCTTCGTGGACTGAACTGCAGGTAGACCTGGGGTACTTTGCTAAACCTTTCTCTGCTGAGGGGTGTGTGTTCTAGGACGAGGCCCTATACTACTCTCATTGGTGGTGGTTTGCTGTCATGTATTGATCCTCTGGGAATTGGCTCACTGTGAAGCAGGGCTCCATGCCTGAAAACTCCAAAAGTTGACCTTTTGATAAATGGCACACGTTTGACCCCAGAGACATGGGGTTAAACATGTACTATGCATTGGACTTGCTTTAGAATTCCAGATACATTTACGACCCCTTGTAAAAGGGTCATTTGGGGTTTCAAACTCCAATCCTAGGCCTAAATCTATTAGATGTGTCCGTATGACTTATGACCAATACACACCACTAATGTTTTTGGTGTTCAAACTCAGACTGTATCTTAATGGTAAAACTCAACCCTGAGGCATAGCCAGCTGGTCCGACCACTTGCTTACAGCTACACTAGGGTCAGACAGACTTTCTGTGTCGATTTAAGACGCTAGCGTGAGATACGTACCTCAATCCAGAGATGAGAAATGCACTCTGAATTGTCCCATTATCCCAACTGTTACACAGAGAAGAAAACGGTCCTTTTCCTCCTCATGCTAAGTAGCATCAGCCATAGTGCAACCAGCAAGCTGGTCGGATCTGCTGGCTCTCCTGAGGCCTTGATTGTGTTGATTGTGTCTCACTGCTGTGTTACCCTTCTCAGAAGCCACAACCCGACCAACAGCCCCCTACCATTGTTCCTTCTCTAACGAACTACCTTCCATCTATCTCCCTGTCACACCTACGTCATACCAAATCAAAGTTTATTGGTCGCGCACACAGATTTGCTGGTGTGTTACAGCAGGTGCAGTGAAATGCTTATGTTACTAACTCCAACAGTGGATTATGTGTTTTGCAAATAAAATACACATATATATTTGTTACATTTAACCTTTATTTAACTAGGCAAGTCAGTTAAGATCAAATTCTTATTTATAATGACGGCCTAACCTGGCCAAACCTGGACGACGCTGGGCCAATTGTGCACCGCACTATGGGACTACCAATCGCAGCCGGATGTGATACAGCCTGGATTCGAACCAGGGACTATAGTAACACCTCTTGCACTGCGATGCAGTGCCTTAGACCGCTGCGCTACTCGGCAGCCCAAATCAAAAGAAGAACAAGTCCAGTTAACCGTCCAGAAGATGGGGTGTATATCTCCTGGATCTCCTCTAAACCCCTCTGTCACGCTGAGATCCCATTCAAATGGATTCCGTTTGTAGTGCCACAGCCACTGCATATTTAAAGGCCCTCAGCTCAAAACCTTGTTGATTAAATAGATGGTGTTGGAGATAAATGACGTGACACTGAAATAAGCTGTTGTTATTGTTGTGCTGCTGCTCATCTCCAAGTTGCTATACAATACACACACACACACACATACACACACACACACACACCACGTCCATCACAAGATGCTATGTTAATCACATTACAGAGGGGTTGCTGTGACGTCATAACAGCTCCTCTCGCTAGAAGCTTCTTTCCTTCCACAGTTAGTTAGGACGTACTACCAGCCCCCTGTACTGACCCCAATAAGTAGCTTGTTGGGTAGAACTTCTAGCCCCTGTACTGACCCAAATAAGGAGCTTGTTAGTTAGGCCGTACAACCAGCCCCCTGTACTGACCCCAATAAGGAGCTTGTTGGGTAGAACCTCTAGCCCCCTGTACTGACCCCAATAAGGAGATTGTTAGTTAGGCCGTACTACCAGCCCCCTGTACTGACCCCAATAAGGAGCTTGTTAGTTAGAATGTCTAGCCCCCTGTCCTGACCCCAATAAGGAGCTTGTTAGCCAGGATGTCTAGCCCCCTGTCCTGACCCCAATAAGGAGCTTGTTAGCCAGGACGTCTAGCCCCCTGTACTGACCCCAATAAGGAGCTTGTTAGCCAGGACGTCTATCCCCCTGTACTGACCCCAATAAGGAGCTTGTTAGCCAGGACGTCTAGCCCCCTGTACTGACCCCAATAAGGAGCTTGTTAGCCAGGACGTCTATCCCCCTGTACTGACCCCAATAAGGAGCTTGTTAGCCAGGACGTCTAGCCCCCTGTACTGACCCCAATAAGGAGCTTGTTAGCCAGGACGTCTAGCCCCCTGTACTGACCCCAATAAGGAGCTTGTTAGCCAGGACGTCTAGCCCCCTGTACTGACCCCAATAAGGAGCTTGTTAGCCAGGATGTCTTGCCCGCTACGCAACACCATGCTCATCTCCACACTACATACAGCCAACTGCCAGGTCCACACACACACATATACAGGCACGCGCTCACGACGACTAACTACATCATGCTCCCTGACTCGCTCTCGTCTTCTGGTCCTGTGAGAGGGCTTCCTTGTGTAATGAACAGTTCTGATATCCCCGTGACGCCCTCAGCTAACTGATGTCTTACTTGGCGAACGATGACTAGATAAATAGATCAACCAGTATAACCGTCCAATATTATCGGCCTAGCGATGTAAGCCTTCCAGAGTGGGCATGATGGTTTGACTGTGCGTAGCTTGCCACAGCAAATAATCAAAAGTACACCTCACCAAGCAAGCAGCCCTGTCCTCGTCACATTCTATTTTTGCTGCATTAACATTTTCAGTCATCAGCGCATGCCATTTTGCAGTTGAAATATATAGCCAGTACATTTTGAATTGGATAACACTGTAATTGACATTATGGTTTCAGTAAGAAAACATTGTCAGAATGAGCAGCTTGCGTGTGGTTGTTACATTATGGTCACAACCACCTGAGGTATAATTAGAATGGTCATAACAAGCTCTCATTGTGATGTTGCCATAAAGTGTTTCTTTACATGACCTTTGACTGTTGTAAAAGCACCGTTGTGAATCTACTAATACAAAATGCTGACATGTAGTGGTGACATTACAGGGCTCCACAGTGCCACCATTTTACTTGCATGTGTGCCTAAATATTTTGCTGTGTAACTTGAACTTGTAATTCAGAGCACCAGTACACCTAGAAAATGAAGGATGCCAGCTTTGGCGTAACTTAGGCGCACATGTGATCCAACAAAAGGTATGTTTTTCAGTCCACCTCTGAACAACAAATATATCGCTTTCCGTGAATAGCAGAGAGAACAGTCTTTGACTTGGGTGGCTGGAGTCTTTATCAATTTGTAGGGGCTTCCTCTGACACCGCCTGGTATAGAGGTCCTGGGTGGCAGGGAGCTCGTACGCACTACGCTCTGTAGTGCCTTGCTTGTCGGATACCAAGCCGTTGCCATACCAAGCGGTGATGCAGCCAGTCAAGATGCTCTCACTGGTGTAGTTGTAGAAATTGTTGAGAAGTACAGTAGCTATTTAAGAGAATAAGGTGGACAGGAGGCACTGTCTGAGCAAGGGATTTGTTTGTGGGGGAGAAACTGCTAACTTCCTTCTATTCTACACATTTTGCAATTGGGCTAAACAGAAATGTGCAGTTTTATAGCTAATCTATTAATATTCAACACATTTAGAATAGTACATGTTTAAAGCTAATTTCCAGCTATTCTACACACACTGCCATGTGGTAGAGAGAAATATTTGCAGTTTTCAATCTAATCATGCTGTTCTACACATTTTGCAGTGAGGCTGAGAGAATTTGGCATTTTTACAGCTTATTTCCTGTAATTCAATATTATTTTACCAAGGGTTATGACCTGTTCGTGTGGGGAGGGAGGGGGGGTTGACCTCCAGGGTGCCCCCATCCCAAAAAGAGACTGTGTTTCCCCCCATCCTTGAGAGTGTGGGGGGGGGGGGTGGTACCGCCATTGACAGGAGGAGTAATACTAATATCAGTTCTGAGGAGAAGATTGTAATCATTAGGCATTAGGCTCCTGTACTGCTGCTATCAGGCAGAGGGAGGAAATGATTTATGTCAGTCAGTACCTGAGGTGATGGTTGGCTGCCTGGCCTGTTCAGGCTCGTTCTACTGGACAGCTGTGATTTTGCGTGTAAATTAGCCAGCCTAGTAATTGAGGCAATCTGCTGCTGCACAAGGTCTGCTTTCCAAATGACGGCCTATTCCTTTAGACCACTACTGTTTACCAGGGCCCAATAGGGTGCCATTTGGGACACAGACTAGGTCTAGCCTACTTAATATTGGCCATCTTGAGACAGCAACGTGAAGAAAGCCTGGCTATGTCCGAATACTCGTACTTGCGTTCTAAATAGTAGGGATTTTGGGTATGACTTTTAAAGTATGTGAAATTGTTTAAATTGAGCTTGCTTTATATGCCAGGATTTACGGATGGAAGGAATCAACACAATTGAGCATTAATGAGGCATTCTCAGTAGAGCCTAGTATGTTATTTGTTTTTGCTTTCGTTTTTACTAAACAGTGCTTTTCTAAATATGATGTAGTAGTTATTACACAGCATGTTTTAGTAAATAGTATGCAAGACAGATTTCAGACATAGCCATTGTGTCTTTTTGCACACACTAGTCAGTAGGCATATATCAGAGTCATTACTTGCTAGTATTACGCTGAGCTGCCTTCCTCCAATAGTCTCCTCGAGGGAGGTGTAATACAACGACTGAGTATCATCTCACTCTCTGTTAGCTACCAGTAGCTGGCCCGTAGGAACAAGCTCTCTTTTTTATTTTACCTTTATGTAACTAGGCAAGTCAGTTAAGAAGAAATTCTTATTTTCAATGACTGCCTGTTCAGTGGCAGAACAACAGAACGACAGATTTGTACCTTGTCAGCACTGGGGTTTGAACTTGCAACCTTCCGGTTACTAATCCAAACCACTAGGCTACCCTGCCGCCCCAGGGTAGCCTAGTGTTAGCTACCAGTAGCTGGCCCGTAGGAACAAGCTCTCTGTTAGCTACCAGCCCACAACATCACCGCTGGCCAGACCCACCTGTTCACACCCCCATCTCCAACTCCCGCATCACTCTGTCACATGGCCTCAAACTGCACTATTTAGTTTCTTTCCACCGCCCACACACTTAACATTTAGATAATAAAGTGTTTGACCTTTCCATTGTGTTAATGATGGAGTATTGGTTGACTTACAGTTTTAAAGTATATGTTTTTTCAAGATGATTGACAAGAAAAGTATCGTCCAACCCATCGGGTATCTCACTGCACACTCATATGTCATGTCTTGAAATATGCAGACAGATTAAAATTAAATTGATATTGTAATACTTCTGCCAACTTTCTAACTCCGGACTTCATAGCATTCCCAGAATGCGTGGATTATCGAGTCATTGTTAGTTTTACACTTTTGATGGCATAGAACGCCCTTCTTGCCTTGTCTCTCAGATCATTTGCAGCTTTGTGGAAGTTACCTGTGGTGCTGATGTTTAGGCCAAGGTAGGTATAGTCTTTTGTGTGCTCTAAGGCAACGGTGTCTAGATGGAATTTGTATTTGTGGTCCTGGTAACTGTAAAAAAATTTGGAACACCATTATTTTTTATCTTACTGAGATTTACTCTCAGGGCCCAGGTCTGACAGAATCTGTTCAGAAGAGCTAGGTGCTGCTGTCGGCCCTCATTGGTTGGGGACAGAAGAACCAGATCATCAGCAAACCGTAGACATTTGACTTCAGATTCTAGTAGGGTGAGGCCGGGTGCTGCAGTCTTCTAGTGCCTTCGCCAATTTGTTGATATATATCTTGAAGAGGGTGGGGCTCAAGCTGCATCCCTGTCTCACCCCACGGCCATGTGGAAAGAAATCAACAAAGCATGAGAGGACATTGCTTTTATTTAGGTTTGTTAGTCAATCACTTCTGTGGATTGGGATGATCAGTCCTTGGTTCCAAATATTGGCAAAGATGCCAGAGCTGAGGATGATGTTAAAGAGTATAACCAATTGGAATTTGTGGTCTATATATTTTATTATTTAATTTATGGTACTATCAACACTACAGGCCTCACTACAGACATCCTGGTTCAAATCCAGGCTGTATCACAACCGGCTATGGTTGGGAGTCCCATAGGGCGGTGCACAACTGGCCCAGCGTTGTCCGGGTTTGGCTGGTGTAGGCTGTCATTGTAAATAAGAATTTGTTCTTAACTGACTTAAATTAAGGTTACATTTTGATTTTAAAATTAAACCATTTAGTGTTCAGCGAAATAACAACACAATGTCAAATACAGGTAGCCTAGACAAATTTGTTTTTATTTTTATTTCACCTTTATTTAACCTTTTTGGGATAGGGGCAGCATTTTCACTTTTGGATGAATAGCGTGCCCAGAGTGAACTGCCTCCTACTCTGTCCCAGATGCTAATATATGCATATTATTATTAGTATTGGAAAGAAAACACTCTGAAGTTTCTAAAACTGTTTGAATGATGTCTGTGAGTATAACAGAACTCATAGCAGGCGAAAACCTGAGAGAAATCCAACCAGGAAGTGGGACATCTGAGGTTTGTAGTTTTTCAAAGCTTGGCCTACCGAATACACATTGAGATATGGATGAGGTTGCACTTCCTAGGGCTTCCACTAGATGTCAACCATCTTTAGAAACTGGTTTGAGGATTCTACGATAAAGGAGGGGCTTATGAGACCTCTGAGTTAGTGGTCTGGCAGAGAGCCTCGGTCTCATGACGCGCGCTCCCGACAGGTTACCTTTCGTTCCAATGCTTTTCTGAAGACAAAGGAATTCTCCGGTTGGAACATTATTGATGTTTTATGTTAAAAACATCCTAACGATTGATTCCATACATCGTTTGACATGTTTCTAAACGCCTGTAATGGAACTTTTCGAGTTTTTGTCTGGACGAAATGCTCGCGCCTCATGAAAATGGATTACTGGCCTGAACACGCTAACAACAAGTGGCTATTTGGACATAAATGATGGAACTTTATGGAACAAATCAGTCATTTATTGTCGAATTGGGTTTACTGGGAGTGCCTTCTGATGAAGATCATCAAAGGTAAGTGAATATTTATGGTGGTGCTTCTAACTTTGTTGATTCCAAAATCGCGGATATTCCTCTGTCTGTTTTGTGCTCTGAGCGCCGTTCTCAGATTGTTTTTTCCGTAAAGTTTTTTTGAAATCTGACACAGCTGTTGCATTAAGGAGAAGTCTATCTTTAATTCTGTGAATAACACTTGTATCTTTTATCAATGTTTATTATGAGTATTTCTGCAAAATCACCGGATGTTTTGGAATCAAAACATTACTGCACGTAGGGTGCCAATGTAAACTGAGATTTTTGGATATAAATATGCACATTATCGAACAAAACATACATGTATTGTGTAACATGATTTCCTATGAGTGTCATCTGATGAAGATCATCAAAGGTTAGTGATTAATTGTATCTATATTTCTGCTTTTTGTGACTCCTATCTTTGGCTGGAAAAATGGCTGTGTTTTTTTGTGACGTGGCTCTGACCTAACATAATCATATGTTGTGCTTTAGCTGTAAAGCATTTTTGAAATCGGACACGATGGGTAGATTAACCTCTTGAAGCTAGGGGGCACTATTTTTATGTTTGGAAAAATTTAAATTCCCAAAGTAAACGGCCTATTTCTCAGGACCAGATGCTAGCATATGCATATAATTGACAGATTAGGATAGAAAACACTCTAAAGTTTCCAAAACGGTCAAAATTTTGTCTGTGAGTTAAACAGAACTGATATTGCAGGCGAAACCCCGAGAAAAATCAAACCAGGAAGTGGCTTCTATTTTGAAAACTCCATGTTCCATAGCCTCCCATTGCTCCTTTTAAAGGGATATCAACCAGATTAATTTTCGCTTCCTCAAGGTGTCAACAGTCTTCAGACATAGTTTCAGGCTTTTATTTTGAAAAATGAGCCAGAAAGATAACATTGCGTCAGGTGGTCACATGAGCTTTGCTCGCGCAACAGAGTTCGGACAGCCATTTCCTTTCCCTCTCCTACGGAACAAGACCGTTGCGGTTGATATATTATCGATTATATATTTTAAGAACAACCTGAGGATTGATTATAAAAAACGTTTGACATGTTTCGGTGGACATTACAGATATTATTTGGAATTTCCGTCTGCGTTGTCGTGACCACTGTTTTCCTGTGGATTTCTGAACATAACGCGACAAACAAACGGAGGTATTTTAGATATAAAAATAATCTTTATGGAACAAAAGGAACATTTGTTGTGTAACTGGGAGTCTCGTGGGTGAAAACATCCGAAGATCATCAAAGGTAAACGATTCATTTGATTTGCTTTTCTGATTTTCGTGACCAAGCTACCTGATGTACCTAATGTTTTGTCGTGCGATCGATAAACTTACACAAACGCTTGGATTGCTATTATTTGACTAGGGCGCTATGCTATTCAGCGGTTGCTGATGACAATTATCCCGCTTAAGGGATGGGTAAGCATCAAGAATGAACAAGATGTTTATCTTTCATTTGCTGTATTGGACTTGTTAATGTGTGAAAGTTACATATTTCTAAAAAATATTTTTGAATTTCGCATGCTGCCTAGCCAATGGAACCCCTGTGCTAGAAAGGTTAACCAGGTAAGCTAGTTGAGAGCAAGTTCTCATTTACAACTGCGACCTGGCCAAGCTAAAGCAAAGCAGTGCGACACAAACAACAACACAGAGTTGCACATGGAATAAACAAGTGTACAGTCAATAACACAATAGAAAAAAAGAAAGTCTATATACAGTGTGTGCAAATGGTGTGAGGAGGTAATAAATAGGCCATAGTAGCGAAGTAATTACAATTTATCAGATTAACACTGGAGTGATAAATGAGCAGATGATGATGTGCAAGTAGAGATACTGGTGTGCAAAAGAGCAGAAAAGTAAATAAAAACAAAATGGGGATGAGGTAGTTAGATTGGGTGGCTATTTACAGATGGGCTATGTACAGCTGCAGCGATCGGTTAGCTGCTCAGATAGCTGATGCTAAAAGTTAGTGAGGGAAATAGAAGTCTCCAGCTTCAGCGATTTTTGCAATTCGTTCCAGTCACTGGTAGCAGAGAACTGGAAGGAAAGGCGACCAAAGGAGGTGTTGGCTTTGGGGATGACCAGTGAGATATGCCTGCTGGAGCTCGGTGGGTGTTGCTATCGTGACCAGTGAGCTGAGGTACGGCGGAGCTTTACCTAGCATAGACTTGTAGATGACCTGGAGCCAGTGGGTCTGGTGACGAATATGAAGCGAGGGCCAGCTGACTAGAGCATATAGGTTGCAGTGGTGGGTGGTATAAGGGGCTTTGGTGACAAAATGGATGGCACTGTGATAGACTGCATCCAGTTTGCTGCGTGGAGTATTGGAAGCTATTTTGTAGATGACATCGCCAAAGTCGAGGATCGGTCAGATAGTCAGTTTTATGAGGGTAAGTTTGGCGGCGTGAGTGAAGGATGCTTTGTTGTGAAATAGGAAGCCAATTCTAGAGTTAATTTTGGATTGAATGTGTTTAATGTGAGTCTGGAAGGAGAGTTTACAGTCTAGCCAGACACCTAGGTATTTGTAGTTGTCCGCATATTCTAGATCAGAACCGTCCAGGGTAGTGATGCTAGTCGGGCGGGCGGGTGCGGGCAGCGAGCGTTTGAAAAGCATGCATTTGGTTTTACTAGCGTTTAAGAGCAGTTGGAGGCCTCGGAAGGAGTGTTGTATGGCATTGAAGCTTGTTTTTCGAGGTTAGTTAACACAGTTTCCAAAGAAGGGCCAGATGTATACAGAATGGTGTCGTCTGCTTAGAGGTGGATCAGGGAATCTTCCGCAGCAAGAGCGACATCATTCATATAATAGTAAGACAGATATCATTAATAAGAAGGGGCTAGAAGCATCTTATATGGTGAGCTACTGAATGGCTAGGACAGGCAAGCCCCATACTATTGTGGAGGACTTAATTTTTCCTGCCTCTGCAGATATGGCTGGGACACTGCTGGGGGAAAAGGACAAAAAAAACAATACAAACAATGCCTTCATCAAACAACACAGTTTCACGACTTATCAGTGACATGGCAGGAGATGTTTTGAAACAATTACTGCTTCGCATGCAAGCCAGTGAATTATATGCGTTACAGCTGGATGTTTCAACAGACGTGGCGGGCCTGGCACAGCTCCTGGTATATGTCCGTTACGTTTATGGGGGGTCAATTAAGGAAGACATCCTCTTCTGCAAAGCAGGACTACAGGAGAATATATTTGTAAAGTACTGTACAGCTTGGTGACATCAAATGGACTTTGGTGGTCAAGATGTGTTGGTATCTGTACTGATGACGCAAAAGCCATGACAGGGAGACATAGTGGAGTGGTAACGTGCGTGCAAGCAGTTGGTCCCGACTCCACTTGGATACACTGCAGCATCCACCGAGAGGCTCTTGCTGCCAAGGGAATACCTGACAGGTTGAAAGATGTTTTGGACACTAAAGTGAAAATGGTTAACTTTGTCAAGCTTGGCCACTGATCTTTTGTGTATTTTCTGCATTATGCAATGATATGGGCAGCGAGCATTTAACGCTTTTACATGTGCGCTGGTTATTTATCAAGGGGCAAAGTATTGACATTTCTGTTTTAATTGAGAGACGAGTTTAAAGTTTTCTTTACTGACCATAACTTTCACTTGTCTGACCGCTTGCATGATGACGAGTTTCTCACACGACTGGGCTCTCTGGGTGATGTTTTTTTTCTCGCCTGAATGATCTGAATCTAGGATTACAGGGACTCTCCAACTATATTCAATGTGTGGGACAAAATTGAGGCTATGAAGTTGGAGCTCTTCTCTGTCTGCATTAACAAGGACAACACACAGGTCTTTCCATCATTGTATGATTTTTTTTGTGTGCAAATGAACTCAAGCTAACGGACAATGTCAAATGTGATGTAGCGAAGCACCTGAGTGAGTTGGGTGCGCAATTACGCAGGTACTTTCCCTAAATGGATGACACAAACAACTGGATTTGTTATCCCTTTTGTCATGACTGTCCTGATCAGGTCAGGTTACAGGAGACCACAACCCTACAGATTTATCTCTCAACCTCAACAGAGGAGGAGCGATCTAGGGCTCTGAAGATGACCATGGTGTGAGTGGTTTTATGACCATGGTGTGAGGGGTTTTATGACCCCTCACGCCCATGGTAAATCTTAGGCCACAGACAAAATTCCATTGTCCTCTCACTATGGAGAACCAGCCTCAGAACGTTAAACATGCAATAGAGGGACTTTGGAACAATGTTTTCCGTCAGCCACAATGGTGGTCATGACGATAGATGGAATATGAACAGTTATGTCATTTTTGTTTTGTTATTAAAAGGTTAATGGATGACGTTGTTACGAAAACATTGTAACTTTAAGAGTTTTCCCAGTATATGCTTGATGTTTATACATTGTACTTGTGTGGAAAATGTCAAAATCAAAGAGAATGTTTTGGTAAAGATGAAATGTGAAGTTAGTTGTCTAAAATTGGATTTGAGTCAAATCTAGACCTTGCCTCTTTACCTTGGTACGCCCAGAGAATTGCCCTAAAGGCGGTTACGCCCACTTCTGACCCAAGGGTATAAGACATGTGAGTTAAGAATTGACATATCAGACTAAGTGACCCAAGCTGCAGCCAAGGTCTAAAAAGTAAACGAACGCAAAACGCAACACAAGGTTGAAGATGATCTTTTTTTCTACCCATGCCCATGATGAGTAGCTGTGTCTAAGCGGGTGAATTCAAGCCGGACCACCTAGCCTCCACTCTCCATCGAATCGTGGTATCTACACTGTTTCATTCCTATGCTGTGAGCTCTGAGCTACAGAGCTGTCTGTCCTCAGAAGACCCCTTCCAGAGCAAGGGCGAGGAATCATACCACAAAGCCAAAAGGACACTGACCTCGTGAGGACAACCAGAGAGTTGCGTCGGAGAAGTGCGTCATTGAGAAGCCTAAACGACCCACGCGGAGCTTCCCCTCTGAGACCTCCAACACGTAATTACATCATTATATTCTGACCCATAAGAGCGGCAGTTCGGGGCAAGGCTAGGGTTAAAATAAGCATAGCTGACGAATGCACCCAAATGTATATTTTTTTCGTGTACTTTCTCTTTTTCTCTCTCTTTTAAAACCCCATTTTGGGGGTGCCATAGTGTGTTGGCCCGTTATACTAAGTTCTAATCAATAGCCAAGACTGTGTTTTTGTGTATCTTTTATCATTTTTGCTTTCTAGTAAATAAATACTCAACTAAGATTGGTGTGGTACGAACTCATTGGTGAGACCAGGGTCCGTGCAGATTCCCGGATTATGCGACGTTCAGAATGAGATTGTAGAGGAATTAGCGACTGTTGTAAAATGGATATTCTGATATTCTTTGAGTTAATTTGGGAAATAGAAACTCAATAAAACAAATTTTCCCATGGTGCCCCAGGTTAATGAGTTTAATAATTGCTTGATTCATTTAATCACGCAATTAGAAAACTTTAATCATTCGATGAGCGACAGTCGTCACATTAACTAATACAACGTCACGACACTTTCATGCCCTGCCTCCAGTCCACTTACCAATATCTGAACAAGAGAGCCTCATCGAAATTGCAACAAGCGGTTCTGTGAAAATGTAATTTGATCAGAAGCCACTGCCAGATTTCTGGATAGGGCTGCACTCAGAGTTTCCTGCCTTGGCAAATCGCGCAGTTAAGACACTGATGCCCTTTGCCACCACGTAACTATCTGAGAGTGGATTCTCAGCCCTCACTAGCATGAGAACTAAATACAGGCACAGGCTATGTGGATAATGATGTAAGACTGAGACTCTCTCCAATACAACCCAACACTGCAGTTATGGACGTCCTTTCAAGCACACCCTTCTCATTAACCTGTGGTAAGTTATTCACAATTTTTGATGAACAAATAAGGTTTTATATGTAAGATTGTTAAATAAAGAGCAATATTATTGATTATTAATTGTGCCCTGGTCCTATAAGAGCTCTTTCTCACTTCCCACGAGCCGGGTTGTGACCAAAACTCTTATACATTCTTATCTTTAATAAATGTATAGTGTGTGTGTGTGTGGCAGGCTTTCAATGATGGCAAATAACAAGAGTGTACTGACCCTGGTGCTAGAGGGGGTACACAGCTGGAGGTTGACGTTTTCTGGGTCTCTGTTTTTGGTTGGATAGATTTTTCAATTTCTATGTTAGTTTATTGCCTTCATCAAACCATTCGTCATTGATGTTCATTTTCTTTGGTTGTCTGTTTGAATTTGTTTTTGATTGGGCAGCTGACAGGTTAAATATACTGTTGAGGTTTTCTACTGCTAAGTTTACACCTTCACTATTACAGTCAAATGTTTTGTCCAGGAAGTTTTCTAAAACGGATTGAATTTGTTGTTGCCAAATCGTTTTTGGGAAGGTTTCTACACTACTTTCCTTGCATCTGTAGCATTCCTTAATATTTTGGAATTTCTCTGGCTTTGATGCCTCAAGATTGCTCTCTTCAAGTAGACTGTGATTTTGCTGTGATCTGATAGAAGTGTCCATGGGCTGACTGTGAACCCTCTGGTAGACTCTGGGTT
Organism: Oncorhynchus nerka; assembly: GCF_034236695.1. Classification (NCBI taxonomy): domain Eukaryota; kingdom Metazoa; phylum Chordata; class Actinopteri; order Salmoniformes; family Salmonidae; genus Oncorhynchus; species Oncorhynchus nerka. The sequence goes on from NC_088396.1 coordinate 42,594,362, forward strand.
GAGGTCAGTGATAAAGTAATCTACATTACTTCTGCAAAGGGATGAGCTGCAGGTGTAGCTACCAAAGGAGTCCCCTCGAAGCCTACGTTTGACCAAGTCTGCGACAAAGCTGCAGGAGTTGTTGTTGGTTGGTTTGTCGTAGTAGTGGGGTATATTGGAGAGGGAATGCTATCACCTCCAGGTAGGTGTGTGTGTGTCCCCTGTGTGCTGAGAGTGTCAAGTTCTTGTCCAGTTCTGGCATTTAGGTCGCCACAGACTGGTACATGTCTCTGGGCCTGGAAGTGAATGATCTCCCCATCTAGGATGGAGAAGCTGTCATCAAGTATGGGGATTCTATTGGGGGATATAGGTAGCACACAGGAGGACATTTTTCTCTGTAGAGATCATTTCCTTTTTAATTACCAACCAGAGGTAAAATGCTCCTGTTTGACTAATTTTATATAGTGGGTTAGGTCTTCTCTATACCAAATCAGCATACCCCCTGAGTCTATTCTCTGTTGCACACTTGGGAGTTTGGTAGATGGGACTACCAGGTGTGTGTGTGTCTCTCTCTATCTCTCATTAAATTCAAAGGGCTTAATTGGCATGGGAAACATTGTATTGCATTGCCAAAAGTAAACAAGTTTTAAAATAATATAGACATTTCAAATGTTATATTATTGACCATGTACAGTGTATAGTTGAAGTATGAAAGGGAAAATAAATAAACAGATTGGTTGTATTTACAATGTTGTTTGTGCTCCACTGGTTGCCCTTTTCTCATGGCAACGGGTCACACATCTTTCTGCTGTGACTGCACACTGTAGTTCACCAGATATGGGAGTTCAACAGATAGTTCAACACATATGGGAGTTTATCAATGTTTGATTTGTTTTCTAATTATTTGTGGATCTGTGTGATCTGTAAGAAATATGTGTCCCCAATGTGTTCATACATTTGGCAGGAGATTCGGAAGTGTAGCTCTGTATCTCTCTCTCCATCTGTCTCTGTGGTTGAGTCTACACTTGATACCTACATGCTACTTCTGCTATCAGAATACGAAGATCGCACTGAAAAAAGACACGTCTAGATGCTCAAAAGTTGCTTTGTGGTCTGATTGTGTTCAGATCTGTCTGGCCAGCAGGTGGTCAGGGATGCATTGTGTGTGGATTTCTCCTCAGTCTGGACACAATCAGGCTACCAAAAGCACATACAGTGGGCTACGTCATCAGCTACGTCATCAGCACTCCTCCCACAAGTCTCCTCGTGTGGTTTGGGACTGAGAGGCACTTTTTCATTAAAGCGTTGGAGGAAATACGCCACTAGCGTGTGAGGAACGTGTTTGCTTGTCCCATACATGCTAGCCAGCTAGCTAATATTTAGGGAAAAAAAGTTTTTTATGCTTGGCTAGAGTTATGCTGACCCGTTTGCAATCCCTTTTAGCGTTGCTTATGCTACCTATAGTTAGCGCCAGTAGTTAGCTACTACCATCAGTTGTTGTGTTATTATCATATTTAGCCTATTCCACCATTTATAGACTGCATATTGGCATTTGAATATAGTGCGGGAAAAGGGAATCAGGACACACTGGACACGGTAGACACAGTTACATGTAGTTGTAGATGCATGACGTGTTCTGAAGTCTAGACACAGCCTCTCGCTCTCTCTTTCTCTCGCTCGGTCTCTCTCGTCTTTCTCACAGGATACACATTAAACAGAGTCGAGAAGTGACTGTACCAGTCCTTCTTTTCCCAAACTCCTCTAGAACATCATGTGAGTCTGTTGCTGGGGAAGGATTATGGATTTCATTATCATTAACCTTGAGGTGGAGTTTAGCGAAACAAAAGCGACTCGATCATCCAATCCTCAAACGTTGACCAATGGCCAATCAGCCTCTGAAAGCCTTCTCTCAAACACAAGCCTATAAAAAGAGTTATCGGTTTCTGTAGCCTAGATAGATAAAGATGTCTGGATGTCCTCCTCTCGTGTCCTCCTCTTCTCTCCTGTCCTCTTCTCTCCTTTTCTCTCTGTCCTGTCTTCCTCCTATAACAAACAGTACTTGCCAAAACAGGAAGTAATTTTAGTTCTATGCTAGTTTCATATTTTTTTCCCTTAAATGTCTCATTAGAGGAATGTGAATGGGAACCTGTATTGCCTTTTATTATCAAATGAACAACATCACATAAAAGCAATTTTTTTTTGGAGCTAGCTTCCCCACACCTCTCTGATTCAGAGGGGTTAAATGAGGAAGACACATTTCAGTTGAACTCATTCAGTTGTACAACTGACTAGGTATCCCCCCTTTCTCTTTAAGGTAGTGTCTTAAGGCACTGCTCAAATATTTCTTAAACCTGTTCCCAGACTATCGGCTGTGCTCTGCACACTCCAGTTTCTACCCTTGCACAATAACAGACAGACAAATAGCCCTTCGTTCTATCTGCAGGTGTAATTGATACCAATGTTTCTGTCCTTCGATGGGCCCCAGGATCTCCTGGCCCCTCAGCCTCCTGCCTAATCAATCAGGGTATTGATATCCCCCGTCCCTGGTCCCCTGGTCGATGAGTGCTAAGAGTGAGCACCTGACTATTAACTACTGTGTGGGTGGGGTGTTGGATGACACACATACACTAACAACATTGTCGTGTTAGGTACATTGTGGTTTTTGGCACAAAAAAAAGTTTTGTTTTCGGTCAACAATACTCAAATCGCCATGAAATCTGCAAAAATAATTGTTTCATTTAGGAAATCTGTTCACCAAGTATTCCACACATAAATACAAAAATAGACGTGACTGTCTCAGTGTAATCAAGGTATGAAATTATTGTTATTTTCAAATGAACTCTGCAAAAAAAGAAACTTCGCTTTTTCAGGACCCTGTCTTTCAAAGATAATTAGTAAAAATCCAAATAACTTCACTGATCTTCATTGTAAAGGGTTTAAACACTGTTTCCCTGCTTGTTCAATGAACCATAAACAATTCATGAACATGCACCTGTGGAACGGTCGTTAAGACACTAACAGCTTACAGACGGAAGGCAATTAAGGTCACAGTTATGAAAACTTAGGACACTAAAGAGGCCTTTCTACTGACTCTGAAAAACACCAAAAGAAAGATGCCCAGTGTCCCTGCTCATCTGCGTGAACGTGCCTTAGGCATGCTGCAAGCTGTTGGATCGGAGGGTGAGGGCTAGGGCCATTCCCCCCAGAAATTTGCAGGTGCCTTGATGGAAGAGTGGGGTAACATCTCACAGCAAGAACTGGCAAATCTGGTGCAGTCCATGAGGATGAGTTGCACTGCAGTACTTAATGCAGCTGGTGGCCACACCAGATACTGACTGTTACTTTAGATTTTGACCCCCCTCCTTTTGTTCAGGGACACATTATTCCATTTCTGTTAATCACATCTCTGTGGAACTTGTTCAGTTTATGTCTCAGTTGTTGAATCTTGTTATGTTCATACAAATATTTACACATGTTAAGTTTGCTGAAAGTAAGCTGAGTTTACAATCTCTTTTTGGGCTTAGTTGTGGTCAATTTGCAGTGTACAAATTATTGTAATTACGTTCCGGCTCTCGGACAAAAATCGGCCCACGGCTGAATCTAGTTGCCAACCCCTGATATATAGTATTCATTTTTTATATCTGTGTCCATATTGTCCATTACTTTCTAGTGGTTAGACCATATGGTTCAAGAGAATGGCCTAATGAATAAAAAAAAACATGCATTCAACAATGCCATTATTTTCAATAAATGTTTCAATTAACTCTGTAAATTAACATTTACATCAAAGACGTATTGACATAGTGATATAAATAAGTGTGTAAAAAAATACATAAAGGGTTTTTCATGCTGAAACCCTCAAGCTTTTTTTTATATATCATATTAGATTTTAAAATATAGATTTTAAGGCCACACAGAGGGCCAGAGATAATTAGGCAAATGTGATAATCTGAAGTATTCAAAAAGGCCACTAGATGCCATCTGATAAAATTGCATATATTCCTTGAAAGTTACCAAAGTTCTGGTAGGTTACTGGTAAACTTCAAAAGTTTACAGTTGTATACCCTCCCTTTGCAACCCTGCTCCCACCAATCAATACAGTATGCATCACTGGCACTCGCTCTTCTCTCTGAACCTAAGATTCAAGAACATCTAGTGACTATCGCTCCAAATGTCAAACGCTCTCTGGCTACAAAGCTTTTGTTTTCCCACCTGCGAGGGATTGATCCAGCCTACACACTTTAGAGAGAGAATGATGGAGGTTGCTGTGTTCTTGAGGACCTTCAATGCTGCAGACATTGTTGGGTACCCTTCCCCAGATCTGTGCCTCAACACAATCCTGTCTCGGTGCTCTGTAGACAATTCCTCATGGCTCAGTTTTTTGCTCTGACAGGCAGTTCAGGGGCAGACGGCCTGTTTCTAGGTCGTCATTGAAAATAAGAATTTGTTCTTAACTGACTTTTAGTATTGGCCTAGTTAAATAAAGGTTTAAAAAATGTATAAAAAAATAAAAAAAGGAGAACAAACAAGATCTAGAAAAGATAAGGTAAAGAAATGTGAAGCTTTTTTTGTATGGTAGAACCTGGCCCGGGACATTCTCTATGATAAGTGTATGTCAAATGAGTGGGTGTGTAGATTAGTGCATTGCGTGTGTGTGTTCGAGAGTGTGACAATGTCCTGTATCTTCCCTGTCAGCTCCTGTCACCTCTACTGTCACCTCTACTGTGCAGCACAGCTCCAACCCACACAGCTACTGTCACCTCTCATCTCTCTCCTCTTCCACTAGGCAGCCCAAACACACATTCACTCAGGCACAAAAACATGTGTCAATAGATAAACATAGGCACACACCTACATATTTAGCTATTTACACACTCACTCACTCACTCACTCAGTGCTTGACTCATTTTGAATTGGCAGCCTGACAAAAGAGGAGTTATTAATCATTTGTCTGTCCATCCTACTCACCTCCAGTGACTTGCCCAAAATGAACTTCTACCAACAGAACATGTCCTTATTTCTCTTTAATAGTCTTCATTCTTCCTCCCCCACACATTCTCCCCCTCAATCTCACAAAGCGTACTACTCACTTAAAAATAGACTGCTATCGCTTTGTGGGGAGGGATGCTCTTTGGTAGTTGCAGTCAGATCTGATCAATAGTTACATACTGTATCCATAGATTCAGTCCTCTTTGAACAAGTGGAGAGTCCTGTTTAACAAACTGAGTGGTATAGTAAGGCTAAGTGCAATCACAAGCAAGAGAAGGCTTGAAACATCTAGTTTAGTTGGTGGATAAGTCCCATAGCCCTCAGATATCACCTTAGTAATGTCAAGGATCGAGAGCAAGGACAGGTGACTGTCTGTCTTCCTATCTATTCATGTGTTGTTGGTTCTCTTATTCATCATTCAGTACCTAAGGTGGGGAGAAGTCTGTCCATAATAAAGTGTTGCTTTACCTTCTTAGCAGCACTATCAACAAGGCAGGTCCTACAGGCCCTAGTTTTGTCACACCTGGACTAAAAACGGACTAAAAAAATTGCAATTGACTCAGAACAGGGCAGCATGGCTGTCCCTTGAATGTACACAGATAACTAATATCTCTCCTGGCTCAACGTGGAGGAGAGATTGACTTCATCACTAATTGGATTGATGAGCAGTATTGACATGTTGAATGCATCGAGCTGTCTGTTTTGAACTACTAGCACACAGCTCAGACACCCATGCATACCCCACAAGACATGCCACCAGAGGTCTCTTTCACAGTCCCCAAGTCCAGAACAGACTATGGGAGGTGCACAGTACGACATAGAGCCATGACTACATGGAACACTATTCCACATCAAGTAACTGATGCAAGCAGTAAAGTGTTATTTTAAAAAATTATAAAAATACACCTTATGGAACAGCGAGTGACTGTGAAGAAACACCAACACACACACACACACACACACAATATCATACGCATTACACACGTTAGAGGTTGACCGATTATGCTTTTTCAACGCCGATACCCTTATTGGAGGGCCAAAAAAGCCGATACCGATTAATCGGCCGATTTAAATTTTTTGAAATATATTTGTAATAATGATAATTACAATAATACTGAATTAACACTTATTTTAACTTAATATAATACATCAATAAAATCAATTTAGCCTCAAGTAGATAATGAAACATGTTCAATTTGGTTTAAATAATGCAAAAACAACGTGTTGGAGAAGAACGTAAAAGTGCAATATGTGCTATGTAAGAAAGCTAATGATTAAGGTCCTTGCTCAGAACATGAGAACATATGAAAGCTGGTGGTTCCTTTTAACATGAGTCATCAATATTCCCAGGTAAGAAGTTTTAGGGTGTAGTTATTATAGGACTATTTCCTTCTATACCATTTGTATTTCATTAACCTTTGACTATTGGATGTTTTTATAGGCACTTTAGTATGCCAGTGTAACAGTATAGCTTCCGTCCCTCTCCTCGCTCCTCCCTGGGCTCGAACCAGCAACACAACGACAACAGCCACCACATAGAAGCGTTACCCATGTAGAGCAAGGGAAACAACCACCCCAAGGCTCAGAGCGAGTGAAGTTTGAAACGCTATTAGTGCGCGCTAACTAGCCAGCCATTTCACTTCGGTCACACCAGCCTCATCTCAGGAGTTGATAGGTTTGAAGTCATAAACAGCGCAATGCTTGACGCACAACGAAGAGCTGCTGGCAAAATGCACGAAAATGTTGTTTGAATGAATGTTTACGCTTCTGCCTACCACCGCTCAGTCAGATACTTAGATACTTGTATCTAAGATTATATGCAACACAGGATATATCTAATATCTAGTAATATCATCAACCATGTGTAGTTAACTAGTGATTATGATTGATTGTTTTTATAAGATAAGTTTAATGCTAGCTAGCAACTTACCTTGGCTTACTGCATTCGCGTAACAGGCAGTCTCCTTGTGGAGTGCAACGAGAGAGAGGTAGGTCGTTGTTGCGTTGGACTAGTTAACTGTAAGGTTGCAAGATTGGATCCCCCGAGCTGACAAGGTGAAAATCTGTCTTTCTGCCCCTGAACGAAGCAGTTAACCCACTGTTCCTAGGCCGTCATTGAAAATAAGAATGTGTTCTTAACTGACTTGCCTCGTTTAGTTAAATAAAGATTAAATAAAGGTGTAAAAAAAATTTTTTAAAAATTAGATATCGGCGCCCAAAATACAGATTTCCGATTGTTATGAAAACTTGAAATCCACACATGGATTTAGTACTGTAGATATGTGCTTGTGGTGGAGTAGGGGCCTGAGGGCATACAGTGTGTTGTGAAATCTGTGAATGTATTGTCATGTTTTTAAAATTGTATAAACTGCCTTAATTTCGCTGGACCCCAGGAAGAGTACTGATCCATAATAAATAAAAATACAAATTAGAATCAAACCACATATCTTGGTAAGGAAAGTAAACTGCAGGTTTATTATGCACAATGGTGTTTTCAAGGTCAAGAAATGGTTCTCGTTAGAGAAATAAGATAAGAGGGCAGGTCCTGTAGAGAAAGGTATTGACTATTTCATTTAAATGCAATTCCACCAACTTTCAATCATTGCGTCTGACAGCAGTTTGCATCACAACCCTGGAAAACATTATTTGTTGTTTTATTCCATGTCTGTTTTATAGGCCCATCTTCACTGTGTCCTGCTCTTTGATGGGACCACACTTTGTTTTATAATGAAATAGAGTAAATTGGGCTCATTGCCTTTGTTTTCTGCGAGGCGTATATCTGTTTTAATTGTGTATCTATTACCATTAGAAAACCCCATTAGGGATAGTATCCATTAACAGTCATGTTTTCTTGTTCTTACTCTCATCCTGCCCTGCATGTGTGACAAGTCTATGACATTATCAGTTGGCAGGGGAACAGAGTTGAATGTCCACACTGACGTTAAAGATATTTTTAACTAACCCAAGATGGTTCATCCGTGTTGTTTTCAATGGGAGCAAATGTAGCATAGTGGGCAGAACAAGCACACGCTAGTGAGATCCTAGTGGCGCATTCTAGCATGTATATTTACATATTTCCTTTGGGGAATATTCTTCTCTGTGAACTGTGTGTGTGCAATAACTTCATTTGCCTTACTTTTTTTTTTACTTTGGAAAATATACAAAACTTAGTGCACTATGTTCGTAACAGATTCTAGCTTTGAGAACAGAAAACTGTATTGCCATCGGGCTTTTCTTCGACGAAAAAATCAGCAATGTTGGCCCAGTTCCATCTCGCTCCATACTCTCCCACTGCTGGCCACTGGGCTTCCTCTCCTCACCATATTTGGTGGGGAGGGGAAATAACAACCAGATGCTTGAGATTTCTACATCCGTTTAAACATCTGGCTTCTTGTTCTGTCTGTGCTGGCGACAGAACTGAAGGTGAAGCTAGCATACATGAATACGTTAAAGATCTACAGGTAACTGTCAAAATAATGGAAACACTTGAGTAAATGATGGATACAAAGTATATTGAAATCAGGCACACAGGCATGGTTCCTGAGTTAATTAAGCAATTAACATCCCATCATGCATGTATAGAAATGCTGGGCAGGCCATTATTTTGGCTACCATGGCTATGCCCCTATAGGATGGCAATGACCCCATCAACAGGTTATTATTGGTTATTAGTAGTTATCAAACTGAATGGTTTGATAAGCATGAAAACGATGTAACCAACCAGGGTTGGTCCCTGGTTGGGAGACCAGATGCTGCTGGAAGTGGTGTTGGAGGCCCACTAGGAGGCACTCTTTCCTCTGGTCTAAAAAAAATAATATCCCAATACCCCAGGGCAGGGATTGGGGAGATTGCCCTGTGTAGGGTGCCGTCTTTTGGATGGGACGTTAATTAAATGGGTGTCCTGACACTCTGTGGTCACTAAAGATCCCATGGCACTTATCGTAAGAGTAGGTGTGTTAACCCCAGTGTCCTGGCTAAATTCCCAATCTGGCCTTCATACTATCATGGCCACCATTATGGCCATCATGGCCATCATCCCCAGCTTCCAATTGGCTCATTCATCCCTCCTCTCCCCTGTAACTATTCCCCAGGTCGTTGCTGTAGATGAGAATGTGTTCTCAGTCAACTTACCTGGTAAAATAAAAAATCATATGCCATGGCCATCTGTCACCAGATCTAAACCCAATTAAATACATGGGAGATTCTGGAGCTGTGCCTGAGACAGCGTTTTCCACCACCATCAACCAAACACCAAATGATGGATTTCTCATTGATGAATGGTGTGGCATCCCTCCAGTAGAGTTCCAGACACTTGTAGAATATATGTCAAGCTGCATTGAGCTGTTCTTGTTCATGGTGGCCCAACAACCTATTAAGACACTTTATGTTGGTGTTTCCTTTATTTTGTCAGTTACCTGTATTAAGGGTAATTGTTTACACGTTGTTTAATTAATTTAACAAATCTCTTTATCATTCATGAATTCACACCCCTCTGAGATGCTCAATTACAAATGCCAGTATCCTTTTATAATCCTCAAAATAGATATGCTAATTAATACCCATCATAATCACTTCTTCACAGTGTTTGAACATCAAGGAAATTTGCCTAATACGCGCTGAGAGACAATCCACTTGCGTATTCACAGAAGGTTCCTGTCTTCGTTAGATACAATGGTGCCTGTAGAGACGATAGAGGGCCCCGCTTTATAATCTATTTGGGGAATTCAACAATTTTGTTTGTTAATTTGTTGGAATGAAAATGCTCAACGATGACCTGGTTATTAATGACTAGTTTAGTTTAACTTTTAATGGTACATAAAATGTGATGAATGGTCTATGAATGGTCTATGAATGGTCTATGAATGGTCTATGAATGTTTATTTATGTTTTTGTCTGTTTCTGTGTCTTTCAGGATGTAGTCTGGGGATTGAACTCCTTGTTTACCGTAAGTACCTTTTAATCAATAAACTGATTTGAAAATTATCTTAAAATGTGTTCGTTCTTGGTGTACAGTGCCTTCTGTAATGGGTGATCTATCACCAGCAACTCACAGAGGTGACATATCAGTGCCACAACAATTACCATAACACATAGGATATACAGTGCCTTCAGAAAGTATTTACAGTGGGGCAAAAAAGTATTTAGTCAGCCACCAATTGTGCAAGTTCTCCCACTTAAAAATATGAGAGAGGCCTGTAATTTTCATCATAGGTACACTTCAACTATGACAGACAAAATGAGAAAAAAAATGGCTCTCTCATTTTGTCTGTCATAGTTGAAGTGTACCTATGATGCAAATCACATTGTAGGATTTTTAATGAATTTATTTGCAAATTATGGTGGAAAATAAGTATTTGGTCACCTACAAACAAGCAAGATTTCTGGCTCTCACAGACCTGTAACTTCTTCTTTAAGAGGCTCCTCTGTTCTCCACTCGTTACCTGTATTAATGGCACCTGTTTGAACTTGTTATCAGTATAAAAGACACCTGTCCACAACCTCAAACAGTCACACTCCAAACTCCACTATGGCCAAGACCAAAGAGCTGTCAAAGGACACCAGAAACAAACTTGTAGACCTGCACCAGGCTGGGAAGACTGAATATGCAATAGGTAAGCAGCTCGGTTTGAAGAACTCAACTGTGGGAGCAATTATTAGGAAATGGAAGACATACAAGACCACTGATAATCTCCCTCGATCTGGGGCTCCATGCAAGATCTCACCCCGTGGGGTCAAAATGATCACAAGAACAGTGAGCAAAAATCCCAGAACCACACGGACCTAGTGAATGACCTGCAGAGAGCTGGGACCAAAGTAACAAAGCCTACCATCAGTAACACACTACGCTGCCAGGGACTCAAATCCTGCAGTGCCAGACGTGTCCCCCTGCTTAACCTCTTACCTCTACCTGGGACGCTTGCGTCCCAACTAGAGCTCTGGAAATGCAAATGCGCTACGCTAAATGCTAATAGTATTAGTTAAAACTCAAAAGTTCATTAAAATACACATGCAGGGTATCAAATTAAAGCTACACTCGTTGTGAATCCAGGCAACAAGTCAGATTTTTTAAATGCTTTTCGGCGACAGCATGAGAAGCTATTATCTGATAGCATGCACCAATACACTACAACAGAAAAGCACAGCAGGGGACGTAAACAAAATAATTAGCATTTTGGCGTTACACAAACCGCACAATAAAATAGAAAACAGTCATTACCTTTCACCATCTTCTTTGTTGGCACTCCTAGATGTCCCATAAACACTATTGGGTCTTTATTTCGATTAAATCGGGCCATATAAAGCCAAGATATCGTTATATGTAGACTGTGTGATAAACGAAAAAAACAGCGATTTCACAACGTAACGTCATTTTTAAAATTCAAAAAGTAGACGATAAACTTTCACAAAACACTTCGAAATACGTTTGTAATGCTACTTTAGGTATTAGTAAACGTTAATAAGCGATAAAAATCATCCGTGGCGATGTACATTCATTAGCTGTCGTCTTGGAAAAAATTTCAGGAGAGAGCTCTTCCGGAATGATCTGGGCGGAGACCGGAGGTACGTCGTGCCCCTCTTTCGGTTCAACCAAGAATCAAAGAGGATTAAATTCACAAGATACTCGACTGCATGGGGATGCTGTGGGAGTTGAATGCTCGGTCTTATCTAATTCGGCTCACTGTTAACAATTGCTGGAAGTGGCGCAAGGATATTTATTTCCATTTTCTGTGATCAGGTTTTCCTGCGCTTTCCGATGTAACGCACGTTATGTAATAGCCACAGTCGTGATTTAACCAGTTTTAAAAACGTCCGAGGGTTTCCTATACACACATTCTAACCATATGAACGTACTATATTCCTGGCATGAGTAGCAGGGCGCTGAAATGTTGCGCGATTTTTAACAAAATGTTCAAAAAAGTAGAGGGTAGGAGCAACTAGTTAAGCCAGTACATGTCCAGGCCCGTCTGAAGTTTGCTAGAGAGCATTTGGGTTTTCCAGAAGAAGATTGGGAGAATGTCATATGGTCAGATGAAACCAAAATATAACTTTTTGGTAAAAACTCAACTCGTCGTGTTTGGAGGACAAAGAATAATGAGTTGCATCCAAAGAACACCATACCTACTGTGAAGCATGGGGGTGGAAACATCATGCTTAATGTGGCCATGTATCGTGAGATTTTGAGTGAAAACCTCCTTCCATCAGCAAGGGCATTGAAGATGAAACGTGGCTGGGTCTTTCAGCATGGGGCGGCAGGGTAGCCTAGTGGCTAGAGCATTGGACTAGTAACCAGAAGGTTGCAAGTTCAAATCCCTGAGCTGACAATGTAAAAATCTGTCGTTCTGCCTCTGAACAGGCAGTTAACCCCCTGTTCCTAGGTCGTCATTGAAAATAAGAATTTGTTCTTAACTGACTTGCCTAGTTAAATAAAGGTAAAATAAAAATGACAATGATCCCAAACACACCGCCCGGGCAACGAAGGAGTGGCTTCGTAAGAACCATTTCAAGGTCCTGGAGTGGCCTAGCCAGTCTCCAGATCTCAACCCCATAGAAAATCTTTGGAGGGAGTTGAAAGTCCGTGTTGCCCAGCAACAGCCCCAAAACATCACTGCTCTAGAGGAGATCTGCATGGGCCAAAATACCAGCAACAGTGTGTGAAAACCTTGTGAAAACATTTGACCTCTGTCATTGCCATCAAAGGGTATATAACAAAGTATTGAGATAAACTTTTGTTATTGACCAAATAATTATTTTCCACCATAATTTGCAAATAAATTCATTAAAAATCCTACAATGTGATTTTCTGGATTTTTTTTCTTCTCATTTTGTCTGTCATAGTTAAAATGTACCTACGATTAAAATTACAGGCCTCATCTTTTTAAGTGGGAGAACTTGCACAATTGGTGGCTGACTAAATACTTTTTTGCCCCACTGTATACCCCTGGACTTATTCCACATTTTGTTGTTACAGCCTGAATTCAAAATGGATTCAGTTGACTTTTTTCTTGCCCAGCTGCTCTCAATACCACATAATGACAAAGTGAAAACATGTTTTTAGACATTTTTTCAAATGTATTTGAAATTAAATACAGAAATATCTAGTTTGCATACAGTAAGTATTCACACCCCTGAGTCAATACATGTTCGAATCTGCTGTGAATCTTTCTGGGTGTGTCTCTAAGAGCTTTGCAAACCGGGCTTGTACACATTATATATTTTTTCAAATTCTTCAAGCAATGGCAAGTTTAAAGTCTTGACATAGCTTTTCAGGCCGATTTAAGTAAAAAATTCAACATTGGCCTCATGATTAAATCGCTGCGCGGTTTGCTTCCTCTCCAGCAACTGAAGGACGCCTGTATCTTTGTAGTGACTGGGTGATACACCATCCAAAGTGTAATTAATAACTTCACCATGCTCAAAGGGATATTCAAATTAGTTTTTTTTATACATCTACCAATAGGTGCCCTTCTTTGCTAGGCATTAGAAAACCTCTTGTCTTTGTGATTGAATCTGTGTTTAAAATTCACTGCAGGGCTGAGGAACCTTACAGATAATTATATGTGTTGGTTGCAGAGATGAGGTAGTCATTCAGAAATCATGTTAACACTGTTATTGCACAGTGAGTCCATGCAACTTATTATGTGACTTGTTAAGTACATTTTTACTCATCAACTTATTTAGGCTTGCAATTACCAAGTGGTTGAATACTTATTGACTCAAGCATGCATATGCCCATGTATGAGGAACAGATGTTAAAATCTCTTATTTAACAGGACGAAAATGAAAAAGTGTAATCTTCACACGTGTTCTCAAATTACCATCTAAAAGAGAGATTGTTCAAGAAATATGCTTCAAATGTGTTTCTTATATTGTAAAATAATAACACATCACGGTCGCACATGATCAGATAAGCCTGAAATGTCCTTTTTTCATCCTTTTTATTGAAAATCTGTTATCTGTGACATTTTCGTCCGATACCAATATATCGGTAAAAGGTCCATTTCAGCCATTAATATCGGTGAACCGATATATCGGACGGACTCTAGTGGTGCTGCAGCCTGATGCTCAGTCGTGCCCTGAGGCTTAGCTTTTAATCAGGAAGTGAGGAGCTCGCCACACAGGCCTAGCCGCCATTTTATCTCCCTAATAACACAATGCGCCTCGCTCGCCATGCACACAGTCTCTATGGCAACAGGATTATTACACTACTTTGTCAGTTCGTATCAGACAACAACAAACCTAATAGTCTGGCAAGTGGTTGTTTGTTTTAATCTTGGTTAGCAGGTTGTTGTTGTTGTTTATTTAAACTGTTTTTTTGTAAACTTCCGCTGTCTCTCTCTCATTTCCCTCAGGATCTACTTAACTTTGATGACCCGTTGAACATTGACGCGGCCGAGCATCATCTGCGTGATAAGGTAACGAAACCAACCAGTCCACCTGGAGGGAGGTCATCTTCCCTCTATCCTGTACATGGCCTTACATGAACAGCAGGAAGTTGGAATTGTTGTCGGAAAGCTCTACAAGTAGAATGTGAGGTAGTTCTGTAGAACTCTCTCTCACCACCACTGGACTGTGAGTGGGTCAAATGGACCTTTCAGAACCACTAGGAACTAGGCTGTGGTGTATGTCTCTCTCTGTGTGTCTAAGCAGGGCACTATATAATAAATAGGGAGCCATTTGGGATGCACCCTATGTCTCATTCTCCCTGCAGGAGACAGACCAGTGTGTCGACGTGGATTAACTTACATCCTGTTGTACACACTGCTGCTGAAACATCCAGTCAACCAGGCTGCCAAGAGCTGGTCTGGGATCAGATGTTCCCAGAGGAACTTACATCCTGACACATTAACTACCGGAACAGCGAGCCCCTAAGTCAGCCCCCCAAGAGGTGATCTGGGAACCTCAGATCCCAGAGGAACTTACATCCTGACACACTGACTACCGGAACAGCCAGCTCCCCCAAGAGCTGGTCTGGGATCAGACTGTTGTTGACATGAGTGATTGGATTCACTGTGATGCGTCTCCTACCATACTGCAGGCCTAGCCTGGCCTAGTAGCACCATTGCAGAGAGACAGAGCTAGCAGCTGTTCCAACCGCTCTATAATTAAACTGTGGTGGGACCACTCGCACTCGCACTCGCACTCGCTCCCAAATAGTGCTCGGCTGGGGTTTGCAGTACTCCCCAGGTGCTCCCCAGTCCCCAGCCAGGCATGTGCTTCACTGCAGAGAGACGGAAAGAGCAGCTTAATATCTCAACAGCAGGGCAAGACTACTGTACTGTCTCCATGGACTCATGCTTTATTACAGTTGGTATACAGTCAAACGCTCCCTAAAACACTTCAGTGAGCAGGCCTTTCAAATCAACCTGGCCCGGGTATCCTGGAAGGATAGTGACCTCATCCCGCCAGTAGAGGATGCCTGGTTGCCCTTTAAAAGTGCTTTCCTCTCCAGGAGAGGAGGCGGGAGAGGAGGAGGGAGAGGAGGCGGGAGAGGAGACGGGAGAAAGTATGTGAGGGAAGGAAGGAACATGCTAAACTGATGTCTGAGAGGAGACTGGAGAGGAGACAGGAGAGGAGACGGGAGAAAGTATGTGAGGGAAGGAAGGAACATGCTAAACTGATGTCTGAGAGGAGATGGGAGAGGAGGCGTGAGAAAGTATTTGAGGGAAGGAAGGACCATGCTAAACTGATGTCTGAGAGGAGACTGGAGAGGAGACAGGAGAGGCGACGGGAGAAAGTATGTGAGGGAAGGAAGGAACATGCTAAACTGATGTCTGAGAGGAGACAGGAGAGGAGACGGGAGAAAGTATGTGAGGGAAGGAAGGACCATGCTAAACTGATGTCTGAGAGGAGACTGGAGAGGAGACAGGAGAGGAGACGGGAGAAAGTATGTGAGGGAAGGAAGGAACATGCTAAACTGATGTCTGAGAGGAGACGGGAGAGGAGGCGTGAGAAAGTATTTGAGGGAAGGAAGGACCATGCTAAACTGATGTCTGAGAGGAGACAGGAGAGGAGGCAGGAGACAGCAGAGGAGGCAGGACCTACAGGATTTCAATGGATGGTGTCCTCTGGTCTCTACAGTCCTGAGGGATCCGGTGTTGTCTTTCGTCTCTAAAGTTCTGTCTGTTTAACCGTCGCAAGGCCTGTGCAGTGAATCTGTGTTCTGCAACATTACACACCTAAAACTTCCACCTTTTACAGTAGGAGTAGTGGTTGACATGTAGTTATTAACCAGTGCAGTATGTGCATATGTGCCGGATGTTTGTTTGAAAACTATTAATCCACTTTAAAGTATATATTCTTTAATATGAACATCTTCGCTATTAACATCCTTAGATGAGTTGCCAACTAAGTATTAAAATGTTTAATTCAAATAACTCCTAAATCTCTTAGAATTATTTATATCTTCAATGAATGCAACATCATTTGCATATTTACATTTACATTTAAGTCATTTAGCAGATGCTCTTATCCAGAGCGACTTACAAATTGGTGCGTTCACCTTATGACATCCAGTGGAACAGCCACTTTACAATAGTGCATATGACTTATCCATGGAGCTGGGGCTGGAGCTGGGGCTTGGAGCTGGGGATGTGGGCTGGAGCTGGGGATGTGGGCTGGAGCTGGGGGCTGGAGCTGGGGATGTGGGCTGGTGCTGGGGGCTGGAGCTGGGGATGTGGGCTGGTGCTGGGGGCTGGAGCTGGGGATGTGGGCTGGAGCTGGGGATGTGGGCTGGTGCTGGGAGCTGGGGATGTGGGCTGGAGCTGGGGGCTGGAGCTGGGGATGGAGCTGGGGATGTGGGCTGGTGCTGGGGGCTGGAGCTGGAGCTGGGGGCTGGAGCTGGGGATGTGGGCTGGTGCTGGGGGCTGGAGCTGGGGCTGGAGCTGGAGCTGGGGATGTGGGCTGGTGCTGGGGTGGAGCTGGGGGCTGGAGCTGGGGATGTGGGCTGGTGCTGGGGGCTGGAGCTGGGGGCTGGAGCTGGGGATGTGGGTTGGAGCTGGGGGCTGGAGCTGGGGATGTGGGCTGGTGCTGGGGGCTGGAGCTGGGGGCTGGGGCTGGGGATGTGGGCTGGTGCTGGAGCTGGGGGCTGGGGATGTGGGCTGGTGCTGGGAGTGGAGCTGGGGATGTGGGCTGGTGCTGGAGCTGGGGGCCAATTGTGTTGCTGTGGCAGACATTTGGTCACATTAGGAGTATGGATCCTTCTGTGTGATGGTCTGTCCATCCTGTCTGTCTGAATGATGCTGCTCAACTGGCCGGGCAGGCAGAAGGCTCTGTTGGGAGGACGACTCATCTCTCACACACCACTGTAACTGTAAGGTTGTTGTTCAGAGCAGCCATTCAGACCAATTACAGAGAGTTACAAAGAGACTAGTGTCCACAGGCCATAGTGGGCTTCCTACACAGTGGGCCCCAAAACACTCAGGTAACAAGGTGCTATGCTGTGAACTACACTGTGAACTACACTGTGAACTACACTGTGAACTACGCTGTGAACTACACTGTGAACTACACTGTGAACTGCACTGTGAACTACACTGTGAACTGCACTGTGAACTACGCTGTGAACTACACTGTGAACTGCACTGTGAACTGCACTGTGAACTGCACTGTGAACTGCACTGTGAACTACACTGTGAACTACACTGTGAACTGCACTGTGAACTGCACTGTGAACTACACTGTGAACTACGCTGTGAACTACGCTGTGAACTACACTGAACTACACTGTGAACTGCACTGTGAACTGCACTGTGAACTACACTGTGAACTGCACTGTGAACTGCGCTGTGAACTACACTGTGAACTGCACTGTGAACTGCACTGTGAACTGCACTGTGAACTACACTGTGAACTGCACTGTGAACTGCACTGTGAACTGCACTGTGAACTACACTGTGAACTACACTGTGAACTGCACTGTGAACTACGCTGTGAACTGCACTGTGAACTGCGCTGTGAACTACACTGTGAACTGCACTGTGAACTACGCTGTGAACTGCACTGTGAACTACGCTGTGAACTACACTGTGAACTACACTGTGAACTACACTGTGAACTGCACTGTGAACTACACTGTGAACTGCACTGTGAACTACACTGTGAACTACACTGTGAACTACACTGTGAACTGCACTGTGAACTACACTGTGAACTGCACTGTGAACTGAGAAACCCCCTTGTGTCAGAACAGCACCGGTGATCACTACTGTGACGGGTTCCCCTAGACAGTACCGGAGATCACTACTGTGACGGGTTCCCCTAGACAGTACCGGAGATCACTACTGTGACAGGTTCCCCTAGACAGTACCGGAGATCACTACTGTGACGGGTTCCCCTAGACAGTACCGGAGATCACTACTGTGACGGGTTCCCCTAGACAGTACCGGAGATCACTACTGTGACGGGTTCCCCTGGACAGTACCGGAGATCACTACTGTGACGGGTTCCCCTAGACAGTACCGGAGATCACTACTGTGACGGGTTCCCCTAGACAGTACCGGAGATCACTACTGTGACAGGTTCCCCTAGACAGTACAGGTGATCACTACTGTGACGGGTTCCCCTAGACAGTACAGGTGATCACTACTGTGACGAGTTCCCCTAGACAGTACCGGAGATCACTACTGTGACGAGTTCCCCTAGACAGTACCGGCGATCACTACTGTGACGGGTTCCCCTAGACAGTACCGGAGATCACTACTGTGACGGGTTCCCCTAGACAGTACAGGTGATCACTACTGTGACGGGTTCCCCTAGACAGTACCGGAGATCACTACTGTGACGAGTTCCCCTGGACAGTACCGGAGATCACTACTGTGACGGGTTCCCCTAGACAGTACCGGAGATCACTACTGTGACGGGTTCCCATGGACAGTACCGGAGATCACTACTGTGACGAGTTCCCCTGGACAGTACCGGAGATCACTACTGTGACGGGTTCCCCTGGACAGTACCGGAGATCACTACTGTGACGAGTTCCCCTAGACAGTACCGGAGATCACTACTGTGACGAGTTCCCCTAGACAGTACCGGAGATCACTACTGTGACGGGTTCCCCTAGACAGTACCGGAGATCACTACTGTGACGGGTTCCCCTAGACAGTACCGGAGATCACTACTGTGACGAGTTCCCCTAGACAGTACCGGAGATCACTACTGTGACGGGTTCCCCTGGACAGTACCGTTGCACCTACCGGTATTTGTTTTTCATATCAGGAAAAACTCACTTGCCTGAAGTCTCATCATCCCTATTTACTGAATTTGAAGGTCAATTTGATTCACACCACTCTGCAGGAAATGGGAAAATGAAAATGAGCAGGAATGTTTATCGAAACTGACTGAACTAAAAGTTTTTTTGCTGTGTCAGAATGATTCTCAAGCCAGCTCCCCTGTGGCGTTGAAAATGGCTGAGTGGCGCTAGTAACAGCTGGTGAAGCCAGGTCGGGTGTTGGTGCGAGTCAGGTCCACAATCAACGCTAAGTAAAGGAACGGTGGCCCATGCAATATTCCCTCATGTTTCTCAGCACTCAGTAAATTCTGCTGAGCGAAGACTTGAACGTTGTGAATATTCTGTGCAACTTCCAGTGTGCTTTTACTGTGAACACTGAGGCTGTACCCGCTCTGTTAGTTTTAACAGTGACTGAGTAGGCTATTGTGGCAATTTGATCATAACTAAGGCCCACCAGAGTGGCCTACCATCAAAAACAATGGAGAAAATGCATCCCATAACATTTTTACATGGAAATAGCTGTTCTATCATTCAGCCTACAGTAGCAGCCAATGTGTGGTGTTCAATGTAGACCCACATTCCTTGAGACTTTGGGGGTGCGGGGGGGGACATGCAGGGCTTGACATTAACCTGTTTATCCACTTGTCCTTCAGACAAGGTGACTGAAAATGGTATTTGATGAAAGAAACCACTTTACAAAATAAAATACTATTCACATACCATTATTACAGATAATCAGACAAATGATGCTACCCTATTGGCTACTTAGCTTTTTCAAACCTGTCTCGAAATACAACACTGCTACTTAAAGACAAAAAAAGTTATTTACCTGACTCACTATTCAAAGATGTCTAGAAATGTACATGGTTTGTGCTCTTGTAGGAAGAAATCCCTCACCTATTGCTGACTACAAATGATCTATAACTGTGCTGATAACTCACTAACTAGTAAATGATATGAACAAAACTTGCACACGTTGCTGCATGCAGCTCTTGCTTTGATCTCAAAACAAGCACATCTACTCAGGACCACAGCTGTAAACACAGTCCAGTTCAAAGTAAATGGCACAGATCCATATATGGCAATGGCCTATTTGCATATAGGCCTACTGCAGCTCTGATTGGTTATGCCACATCAGTCTGTGTAGAGTACGGGCTGAGTCATGTGTGTTAATGCAATATAATCCTACTCCGATTCGTTCTGGAATATCTATTGCGTAGCTTGTTTTGTTTCGGTATGTTGCATTCAAAGTGGATAATATTGTGTGGATTCGATCACAATTACCACAGTAAAGGGAAACATTGATAGTGTTAACTAACAGGGAAAACTCTAGAAAGTTAAGTGAAGTTCAACATCATGCTTCTCTCTGTGGGCTGATAGAGTATTTGTTCTGCGCGACAGTCTCGGGGTGCGCGTGCAGCTTAGAGGGAACATTGTACACGCTTCCTCACACTACCACAGCTCTGTAGTAGTTGTCCCAGCTGCCTCTCCCACCCCCTGCCGAGTGTGATGTCCACAGCTCTGTAGTAGTTGTCCCAGCTGCCTCTCCCACCCCCTGCCGAGTGTGATGTCCACAGCGCTGTAGTAGTTGTCCCAGCTGCCTCTCCCACCCCCTGCCGAGTGTGAAGTCCACAGTCTTCCTCACACTACCACAGCTCTGTAGTAGTTGTCCCAGCTGCCTCTCCCACCCCCTGCCGAGTGTGATGTCCACAGTCTTCCTCACACTACCACAGCTCTGTAGTAGTTGTCCCAGCTGCCTCTCCCACCCCCTGCCGAGTGTGATGTCCACAGCTCTGTAGTAGTTTTCCCAGCTGCCTCTCCCACCCCCTGCCGAGTGTGATGTCCACAGTCTTCCTCACACTACCACAGCTCTGTAGTAGTTGTCCCAGCTGCCTCTCCCACCCCCTGCCGAGTGTGATGTCCACAGCTCTGTAGTAGTTTTCCCAGCTGCCTCTCCCACCCCCTGCCGAGTGTGATGTCCACAGTCTTCCTCACACTACCACAGCTCTGTAGTAGTTTTCCCAGCTGCCTCTCCCACCCCCTGCCGAGTGTGATGTCCACAGCTCTGTAGTAGTTGTCCCAGCTGCCTCTCCCACCCCCTGCCGAGTGTGATGTCCACAGCTCTGTAGTAGTTGTCCCAGCTGCCTCTCCCACCCCCTGCCGAGTGTGATGTCCACAGCTCTGTAGTAGTTGTCCCAGCTGCCTCTCCCACCCCCTGCCGAGTGTGATGTCCACAGCTCTGTAGTAGTTGTCCCAGCTGCCTCTCCCACCCCCTGCTGAGTGTGATGTCCACAGCTCTGTAGTAGTTGTCCCAGCTGCCTCTCCCACCCCCTGCCGAGTGTGATGTCCACAGTCTTCCTCACACTACCACAGCTATGTAGTAGTTGTCCCAGCTGCCTCTCCCACCCCCTGCCGAGTGTGATGTCCACAGCTCTGTAGTAGTTGTCCCAGCTGCCTCTCCCACCCCCTGCCGAGTGTGATGTCCACAGCTCTGTAGTAGTTGTCCCAGCTGCCTCTCCCACCCCCTGCCGAGTGTGATGTCCACAGTCTTCCTCACACTACCACAGCTCTGTAGTAGTTGTCCCAGCTGCCTCTCCCACCCCCTGCCGAGTGTGATGTCCACAGTCTTCCTCACACTACCACAGCCTTGTAGTAGTTGTCCCAGCTGCCTCTCCCACCCCCTGCCTAGTGTGATGTCCACAGCTCTGTAGTAGTTTTCCCAGCTGCCTCTCCCACCCCCTGCCGAGTGTGATGTCCACAGTCTTCCTCACACTACCACAGCTCTGTAGTAGTTGTCCCAGCTGCCTCTCCCACCCCCTGCCGAGTGTGATGTCCACAGCTCTGTAGTAGTTGTCCCAGCTGCCTCTCCCACCCCCTGCCGAGTGTGATGTCCACAGCTCTGTAGTAGTTGTCCCAGCTGCCTCTCCCACCCCCTTCGTCTGACTCACGAATGATAAATGACCATGTAACGACCATACTGATGCATCAGTTACCCTGCTTACTGACTCCCCTGTGGTGTCTCTTCACAGGCAGCTGGGACTCAAACTCTCTCGCTCTCTCTTGCGCTCTTTCACTTTCTCTGTCTCTTTCACACTCTCTCTTTACTTTCTCCCCTCATCTCTCTCCCTCTACCTCCCTCTTTCAGAGTGGACAGGACACCTCCATGGGGTTCATACAGTAGTTCTGTGTGAGAGATGGAACATACCAAAACGGAATAGACTGCTATTTGACCGTTGACCTTAAAACTATAGCACCGAAAGAAACCGATGATTAGCCTGGCGAGATGTCTGTCTTGACCTTCATACTGTATGTTTTTTAACAAACACATAATAATATTGGACCTATATGTTGACATGTCAATGTGGTATACACCTAGCTATAGCAATGCCACAGAAAACGGTTGATTTTAAAGTTGGCCACAGCAAACTAACAGCAACATTTCCAGTGATAAGTCACTCTATCATGGTCAGCCATTCTGCACCATTAATGAGCCCCGGTCCGATGGCTTAGAGAAGCCTTTACACAAGGTTCTTCTGAGGAACCCTGTGGTCTTCTGACTGCATCCTAATGCAAGTCTATGGATCTCCATCCAGCACAGGACCAGTTTGTCTCACTGTGGATTAATAGCCAATTAGCCAACTGTTTGTTTGCATGTCCGATCTGGTTCTTCATGGTTCTACATTACATGGTTCTGCATTGTATGGTTCTACATGGTTCTACACAGTGGTCATTTACGCCATGTATGTCTGTTTCATGAAGTGAAAATCTGGATGGTGCAGAAGTAGTTATTTTCGTTCTATCAATCATTCTGTGAAATCACTATCTGACCTGTGTGATGTCATACTGTCTGTCTAGTGTTTAACTTGGTGGTTGTAGGCCACCTTCAACCCTGAGCAGATCTGACCTGAATCGATCCCATCTACCAGCTGAGCCATTGGCCTCCAG
This sequence comes from Oncorhynchus nerka, assembly GCF_034236695.1. Taxonomy (NCBI): domain Eukaryota; kingdom Metazoa; phylum Chordata; class Actinopteri; order Salmoniformes; family Salmonidae; genus Oncorhynchus; species Oncorhynchus nerka. The sequence continues at coordinate 42,617,502 of NC_088396.1, forward strand.
AATGTTTTCTCACTAGCCCTGCTGTGGCGGTAGAGGGGATTAACAGGGATAAAAGTGAGAGATGAGTGCTGTGAGGTCTCCATCCTTCCATTCCTTCCACTGCCTATCATGACAGCCTCTACTGAGATGGTGTTCAGGTGATGGGATTACCGTTACATAACCAGACTGCTGCTCCTGCCTGCAGCAATAGTGGTGTACAGCATGCCTGGGCCTCTGAGTTGATAGGGTGTACCAGACACGGTAGTGTTCCAATACCCAGGAAGCCCTGTTGCAACACTGATATGATATATGTTGCTTCCTGCCTGTGGTGTACACAGTGGCGTCAGGAGAGAAGAGCAGTTTACAGCAGAATCATATTAATGCTGGGCAGTCTGGTCCCATCTGGACAGTACACATCCAGTTTGGGCTATCAGACTATTTAGGCTGGAGGGGGAGTGAGTGTTTGAGGGTCTCTCACTCTGCAGATGGTTCAAACTGTCCCAAAATAGAGAGGAGTATAGAACATCTCTGGATGACGTGCTCCTCACTAAGTAAAAAGGTCAAGTCACCTGTTATCTCTGCCTGGTTAGGGAGGAGAGAAGAGGAGCCATGCAGGCCTGTGTCCTGACGTTACCTTGTTTGGCGTAAGAAATTATGTCACAGGGTCACTGAATGCCATTGATTGGTCATTTTTATGTCTGAAAACTTCTATATGGCCAAACCAAATAATGTCATCTCTCCCATATGAGTCTAATAAACAAACGTGCCGTATCAATGACAGCTCACTCAATCATTGCCTGGGAGTCTGAACACTGACATTGATGAGATCTGACAGGAAATTCTGCTTGTCTCTTTCCCTGTATTCTCTACCAGGGGAGGGACAGTATGTCGTTTTGACTTATTCCCTGAGGAAAATGGTTTACAAGTCTGCATGATTATGTTGAGTCACTCCAGTTTGACTTTTGAAGTCGTTTGAGGACATTGCACTCTCAATGGACAGTTTATTAGGTACACCAATCTAGTACTGGGTCGGACCCCCCCCCCTTTGCCTCCAGAACAGCCTGAAATCTTTGTGGCATGGAAATTGTTATCAAATGACCTAACGTGTGCCAAGAAAACATTCCCCACACCAGTACACCACCTCCACCAGCCTGTACCGTTGACACCAGGCAGGTTGGGTCCATGGCCTCTTACGCCAAATCCTGACTGCCATCAGCTTGATTCATCGAACCAGGCAATGTTTTTCCACGCCTCAATTGTCCAGTGCTGCTTCTTCTTGTTTTTAGCTGATAGGAGTGGAACCCGGTGTGGTCATCTGTGACAAGGACCGACAAGTTGTGCGTTCTGAGATGCCGTTCTGCACACCACTGTTGTACTGCGCCGTTATTTGCCTGTTGTAGCCCGCCTGTTAACTTGCGCGATTATTGCCATTCTCCTTCAACCTCTCATCAACAAGCTGTTTTCCCCCACAGGACTTGGATGACTGGATGTGTTTTGTCTTCCGCACCATTCTCTGTAAACCCTAGACACTGTCGTGCGTGAAAAGCCCAGGAGGTCAGCCGTTTCTGAGGTACTATCATACAGAACCACGTTCAAAGTCTCTTAGGTCACTTGTGTTGCCCATTCTTACGTTTAAGAATGCCTCAATGCCTGACGTGACTCACAGCTGATTTATGCCTGATCCGGTAATGTTGTCCGGAGGCGCAGCATGGCGGATGTGATGCAATTGTGGAGCCTCCGGAGGCTTGCAGAGGCCAAATCGAGCCCTTTACTGCCATGCGCCTCCCAATTTTTGTAGCAATGCGGAGGGCTCTGTCTCCGCACTGACATGATTGGTTGACGGTAGGTGGGGGCAGGATGTCCTGTATAAACACACACTCACTTTCTTGACAACTTCCTTCACAACAGCTCTGCGAAGCGCAAGAAGTATGAATGCCCTGACTTTTACAGAGGCCGTTTCACAGTGAATCCTGTACGAACACTGCAGACATCGGATTGACCATGCAGTCATGCAGTCAAACCATTTTAGTGAATGGAGTGGTGTACCTAATAAACTGTCTGCTGAGTGTACATCTGAGCTGTTCTGAATGTCATCATTCATCTCCATTATGATGATGATGATGATGATGATAATTAGTCGTAGTAAAGCCTAATACTATAACACTTTGTAACACTGCATATGGAGGTGTATCAAAAGGCAATTAGCCAGGGAAGAAAGGCATGGCCCAATCAGCTTAGCCAAAGCTCCACAATCCACCAGACACCCCTCACATTTATAATGGGTCATATTAATAAGCTATTGGGGCTATTTAATACTCTGTGCTGCACTTGGCTCACTGAGTTACTGCCAAAATATTTAGCGGGCTGCAGTGTTATGCAAGAGGGGGAGCGGGGGGTTGGAGGGGGCAGGGGTAGGACGGGGGTGCAGGGGTAGGACGGGGGTGCAGCACAGGAATCCCCGGGGGTCTCAGCTTGGAGAGCTCAGTGTATTCCGAGGTTCCAGTTCTGTTAGTTCTAAGTCTGTTCTGTCTGCTTAGCTGTGCTGAGGGCTCTTTAACTTAATGCTGTTTGCTTTGCTCTGCTGCTCTAGTCGGACTAGAAAGCTGTAGCACGTTCCACCCAAGGGGAAGTACAACCATTTGCATTCATTAATTTACCTCTTGAAGAGGTGTTTTTGAACACTGGTGTACCTGCCTGCTGGCAGGATGAGCTAATTGGGTAGGATTGGTGACATGGTTCAGTTCACTAAGGAATGACCACGTAACAGACAGACGTCATAATCTCTCAGTAAAACGGTCCGTTTCGCCCTGAGGTCAGGTCCCCAGTCATTGTTTGAGGTATTACTGTTTAAAGGGGAATTTATATGGCTTTCACTAAGGACTGATGAGATGCAGTAGATTATGACTCAAATAGCAGGTTTCCAACCAGCCGCCTGACAGTGATTTTCATCCACAGTTTAGAGTGGATTTACAGGGAGTAGAGCCTTCAGAAAGTGTTCACTCCCCTTGACTTATTCCACATGTTGTTGTGTTACAGTCTGAATTCTAAATTGATTACAATTTTTTTTTTTCTCACCCATATGCACCCAATAATGACAAAGTGTTTTTTAGAAATGTTTGTTCATTTATTACAAATTAAATGCAGAAATATCTAATTTCCATAAGTATTCATAGCCCAACTTTGTAGAAGCACCTTTGGCAGCAATTCCAGCTGTGAGTCTTTTTGGGTAAGTCTCTAAGAGCTTTTCACATCTGGATTGTACAACATTTGCCCATGATTATTTTCAAAATTCTTCAAGCTCTGTTAAATTGGTTGTTGTTGTTGATCATTGCTAGACAACCATTTTAAGGTATTGCCATAGATTTGTAAGTAGGGTTGCAAAGAGTCTGAAACTTTCCAGTAAATTTACGTCATTTTTAAGCCCGGAAATTTTGCTTAAATAATTCAAAAAAGGTAGTTCATAACAGTGAACCTTTTTTGTGGGATACACAAGGCAATTCTAGGTCTTGTGGCCTATTTTGGTTAAACTATCCCCAATTCAATGGAATGCAACCCTCTGCATGCACAGTGCATTCTTCCATCACATGTACAGCTGATCTCTCAAGATCTTGCAAACTAATGAGATGCTATTGATCCCACACTACTACACTGTCTGAGCCAAGGACTACATGCTTTCTGGTAAGTTTTGATTACAACACTGGGTGGGGTGAATATATTTTATGACATAATTTCTTGTTAACTAGTAAATAGTAGCCTACAGCAAAGTGTGTTTTAAATCATTTCTAACTTAGCAATTTCTGCTAGTTAATTTTTTGCTACCATGTGGGTTCTAGCTGGCTTGAGCCTGCTAACTGAGGAGTGTTAATTCACCTGTTCCATACATGTTTCATTTTAAAACATTTAGATTAAACAACTCCTTTGTAAGATAACTGCTTAACTATTTATCTGTACATAGAATTTGTATTTGGGGTTTTTTAAACATTTTTTTTCTTCTAATCTTTACAGGAAAATGCCACGGGCACTATCTGATCTGTGGAGACGTTTCACTGCAGCTAATGTAGAAGGAAACGCTGTGTACATTTGCAAATACTGTGCCAAATCATATGTGAAGGATGCAATAAAGATGCAGAATCATATGGCCAAGTGCATAAAGTCCCCTCCTCGCTCACAACAAGCAACCTTTGACAAAAGTCCCTCTACTTCTATTTGAGGTGAAAATGATGAATCAGACATCTTATCGATAGCAACAGCTCATGGTCCAGCCCTCCAACCAGACAGCCCTCCAACCAGACATGCCTGATCTACTCATTTGCTGGATGCAGAGTTCAACAGCTCATGGTCCTCCTGGAATCAGATGTTTTTTTGACTCTGTGGAGGAAAGTAGTCAGAAATGCTGATGAATGTCTTGCTTGAGCTGTGTATTCAACTGGTTTACCTCTGATGCTCATAGGCAATGTGTATTGGAAGAGATTTCTGAATGTTCTTCGCCCAGCATACACCCCTCCAACCAGACATGCTTTATCTACTAATTTGCTGGATGTAGAGTTCAACAGAGCTCAAGTGAAGGTCAAGCAAATCATAGAGAAAGCAGACTGTATTGCAATCATCTCTGATGGGTGATTGAATGTTCGTGGGCAAGGAATAATTAACTACCTCATCTCCACCCCTCAACCAGTATTCTACAAGAGCACAGACACAAGGGACAACAAACACACCAGTCTCTACATTGTAGATGAGCTGAAGGCAGTCATCAATGACCTTGGACTATGGAAGGTATTTGCACTGGTGACAGACAATGCTTTGACAGTCTCCTGGAGGGAAAGGAGTCTCTCCAAGAAATGGCCATATCACAGTCTGCCGATATGGACAGCCCCATCAAGAGGATCCTCCTGGATGACGTATTTTGGGAGAGAGTGGTAAGCAGCCTGAAACTCCTGAAACCTATAGCAGTAGCCATTGCACGGATTGAGGGAAACAATGCCAACCTGTCTGATGTTCAGTCTCTGCTTGTAGATGTAAGAGAATAAATCCATACTGCCCTGCCCACTTAATTGTTGCTCCAAGCAGAGGAAACTGCAGTTCTGAAATACATCAAAAAGCGTGAAGCCATCTTTCTAAAGCCCATACACAACGCAGCGTACATGTTGGGCCCCAAGTATGCTGGCAAGAGCATCCTGTCTGGTGCAGAGATCAACAAGGCCTATGGTGTTATCACTACCGTGTCTCGCCACCTTGGCCTGGATGAGGGCAAGGTTCTTGGCAGTCTGGCTAAGTACACTTCCAAGCAAGGGCTTTGGGATGGAGATGCAATATAGCAGTCGTGCCAACATATCTCATCCGACACCTGGTTGAAGGGACTTTGTGGATCTGAGGCTCTTTCCCCTGTTGCCTCCATCATCATCCTCCAAATCCCACCATCATCAGCCACCTCAGAGCACAACTGGTCCTTGTTTGGGAACACACACACCAAAGTATGCAACAGGCTGACCAATACAAGGGTTGAATAATTGGTGACAAGACGGCCTACAGGGAGGAGGTGAAGGCCCTCAGAGTGTGGTGTCAGGAAAACAACCTCTCACTCAACAAGACAAAGGAGATGATCGTGGACTTCAGGATGCAGCACCCCCCCCCCCACCCCACACACACACACATCGACAGGACAGTAGTGGAGAAGGTGGAACGTTTTAAGTTCCTCGGCGTACACATAACGGACAAACTGAAATGGTCCACCCACACAGACAGCGTGGTGAAGAAGGCACAACAGCGCCTCTTCAACCTCAGGAGGCTGAAGAAATTTGGCTTGTCACCTAAAACAATCACAAACTTTTACAGATGCACAATCGAGAGCATCCTGTCGGGCTGTATCACCGCCTGGTACGGCAACTGCACTGCCCTCAGCCGCAAGACTCTCCAGAGGGCAGTGCGGTCTGCACAACTCATCACCAGGGGCAAACTACCTGCCCTCCAGCACACCTTCAGCACCCGATGTCACAGGAAGGCCAAAAAGATCATCAAGGACAACAACCACCCGAGCCACTGCCTGTTCACCCCGCTACCATCCAGAAGGCGAGGTCAGTACAGGTGCATCAAAGCTGGGACCGAGAGACTGAAAAACAGCTTCTATCTCAAGGCCATCAGACTGTTAAACAGCCATCACTAACATGGAGAGGCTGCTGTCAACATACAGACTCAAATCTCTGGCCACTTTAATAAACGGACATAATAAAGGTATCATTAGTCACTTTAAATAACGCCACTTTAATAATGTTTACATATCCTACATTACTCATCTCATATGTATATACTGTACTCTATACCATCTACTGCATCTTGCCTGTGCTTATCATTAGTCACTTTAAATAACGCCACTTTAATAATGGTTACATGTCATTCATCACTCATCTCATATGTATATACTGTACTCTATACCATCTACTGCATATTGCCTGTGCTTATCATTAGTCACTTTAAATAACGCCACTTTAATAATGGTTACATGTCATTCATCACTCATCTCATATGTATATACTGTACTCTATACCATCTACTGCATCTTGCCTGTGCTTATCATTAGTCACTTTAAATAACGCCACTTTAATAATGGTTACATGTCATTCATCACTCATCTCATATGTATATACTGTACTCTATACCAGTTTTTTTTTTAGCAAGAATTTACACGACTTTTGAGTAGTAACACGTATAAAATCAACAGATACCATTAATAAGAAGGGGCTAGAAGCATCGTATGGTGAGCGGCCGAGTGGCCAGGACAGGCAAGCCCCATACTATTGTGTAGGACTTAATTATTCCTGCTGCCGCCGATATGGCTGGGACAATGCTGGGGGAAAAGGCCAAAAACAGTTAGACAGTTACTTCATCAAACAACACTGTTTCACGACGCATCAGTGACATGGCAGGAGATGTTTTGACACAATTCCAGCTTTGCATACAAGCTATGCGTTACAGCTGGATGAGTCAACAGATGTGGTGGGCCTGGCACAGCTCCTGGTATATGTCCGTTTATGTTTATGGGAGGTCAATTAAGGAAGACCTCCTCTTCTGCAATCCACTGGAAGCCAGGACAACATGAGAGGATATTTTTTAAGTACTGGACAGCTTAGTGACGTCAAATGGACTTTGGTGGTCAAGGGGCGTTGGACTAGTAAACGGAAGGTTGCAAGTTCAAACCCCCGAGCTGACAAGGTACAAATCTGTCGTTCTGCCCCTGAACAGGCAGTTAACCCACTGTTCCTAGGCCGTCATTGAAAATAAGAATTTGTTCTTAAACTCACTTGCCTGGTTAAATAAAGGTTAAAAAGAAATGTGTTGGTATCTGTACTGATAGCGCAAAAGCCATGACAGGGAGTGGAGTGCTTGCAGTTACTCCCGACACTACTGTAGGTAGTGTACCCAAGTGGCAGTTAGATTAGAGAGGCTCTTGCTGCCAAGGGAATACCTGACAGCTTGTAAGATGTTTTGGACACTACAGTGAAAATGGTTAACTTTGCTAGGCGTCCCGCTAGCGGGACAACTTCCGGTGAAACTGGAGGGTGCGCAATTCAAATAAATAATCATAAAATGATGTATATTAAACATTTAGGTACATATAAGTGTCTTATATCTCCTGAAAGCTTAAATTCTTGTTAATCTAACTGCACTGTCCAATTTACAGTAGCTATTACAGCTAAAACATGCCATGTGATTGTTTGAGGACGGAGCCCCACATCAAAATATTTTTCCACCGGCACAGGTTTCTTAATACCGATTTTAAATATTCACTTTTGGAAAATCTTCCTCTGAATTGTCATCCAAAGGGTCCCAGCTATAACATGTAATGTCATTTTGTTAGTTAAAATCTTTCTTTATATCCCTGTTTTAGTTAGCTCCATCGATTTGAGTAATCCACTCGTTCAACATGTAGAGAAATGAATCCGGAAAATCTACCCCTAAACATTGTTTCAACAAGTCAAAATATGTTTATTTACTCCTCACATACCATAAAATGTAATCAAACTATAATATTTCTTACAGAAAGAAGTATGTTCAATAGGAAACTGATTTTAGCATGTGCATCCTGTCTTCATGGCGTGCACAAACACTAATATCCAAGACTGTTGTGTCCCTGTACTAAAACTTTTATTTCTTATTCGTTTTTGAAGTTACAAGCCTGAAACCTTGAACATAGACGGCTGACACCCTGTGGAAGCCATAGGAATCGCATCCAGGGAGCAAATTCTCAATATGACCTTATACTTGCCATTCTAAGAGGATGGTCTCTCTCAAAAAAAAAAAATGTCTTTGGATTTTCTCCTACCATATCTATTGTGTAATATTAACCTACATTATTTTAACATTTCTACAAACTTCAGTGTTTTCTTTCCAATGGTACTAATTATATGCATATCCTGGCTTCAGGGCCTGAGGTTTTTTCTCGCCTGAATGATCTGAATCTAGGATTACAGGGACTCTCCAACTATATTTAATGTGTGGGACATAATTGAGGCTATGATTAAGAAGTTGGAGCTCTTCTCTGTCTGCATTAACAAGGACAACACACAGGTCTTTCCATCATTGTATGATTTTTTGTGTTCAAATGAACTCAATCTAACGGACAATGTCAAATGTGATGTAGCGAAGCACCTGAGTGAGTTGGTGCGCAATTACGCAGGTACTTTCCCGAAACGGATGACACAAACAACTGGATTTGTTATCCCTTTCATGCCCTGCCTCCAGTCCACTTACCAATATCTGAACAAGAGATCCTCATCGAAATTGCAACAAGCGGTTCTGTGAAAATGTAATTTAATCAGAAGCCACTGCCAGATTTCTGGATAGGGCTGCGCTCAGTTTCTTTCCTTGACAAATCGCACTGTTAAGACACTGGTGCCCTTATCAACCACCTACCTATGTGAGAGTGGATTCTCGGCCCTCACTAGCATGAAAACTAAATACAGGCACAGGCTGTGTGCAACCCAACACTGCAGTTATGGATGTCCTTTCAAGCACACCCTTCTCATTAACCTGTGGTGAGTTATTCACAATTGTTGATGAACAAATAAGGTTTTATATGTAAGATGGCTAAATAAAGAGCAATATTATTGATTATTAATTGTGCCCTGGTCCTATAAGAGCTCTTTGTCACTTCCCACGAGCCGGGTTGTGACCAAAACTCACACTCGTTCTTATGTTTGCGAGTGCGCTGACCTTTGTGCTAGAGGGGGTATGCAGCTGGAGGTTGAATATTTGAAGGGGTACAGGACTATAAAAAGTTTGGGAACCACTGCTCTATGGCATCTGAGTTAGGAAGAACGCCTGTATCTTTGTAGTGACTGGGTGTATTGATACACCATCCAAAGTGTAATTAATAACTTCACCATGCTCAACGGGATATTCAATGTCATTTAAAATTTTCGATCTACCAATAAGTGCCCTTTGCGAGCATTGGAAATTGTCCCTGGTCTTTGTGGTTGAATCTGTGTCTGAAATTCACTGCTCGACTAGGGGACCTTTCAGATAATTGTATGTGTGGGATACAGGAATAAGGTAGTCATTCAAAAATCATGTTTAACACTATCATTTTACTCCTGAACTTATTTAGTCTTACCATAACAAAGGGGTTGTATACTTATTGACTCAAGATATTACAGCTTTTCATTTTTTTATTAATTTGTATTACAAAAAAAATTGAAAATCATAATCCCACTTTGACATCACGGGGTATTGAGTGTAGGCAGTGACCAAAAATCTAAATTTAAAATCAGTCCGTAACAACAAAATGTAGATAAAGTCAAGGGGTTTGAATACTTTCTGTAGGCACTGTATTAGCTTTTGTGCAATAGCTCCCCTTTGGAGGGGCGGTCTAAGGCCCTACATCGCAGTACTAGAGGCGTCACTACAGACACCATGGTTCGATTCCAGGCTGTATCATAACTGGCCGTAATTGGGAGTCCCATAGGATAGTTTGGCCGGTGTAGGCCGTCATTGTAAATAGGAATTTGTTCTTAACTAACTTGCTAGGTAAATAAAGGTTCAATTTAAAATAAATGTTTTTAAAAAAACAGTGTTGGACGGAGAGAGAAAGAATTCTGCAGTGCTAATCGACTTTCCATGAGGGTAAAGTAAGCTGTAGAGTAGTAGGCCCAGGCTCTTTATATGGTATGCGAGGAACTAAGTCAGCCACACACATTTGTCCTAAAGTAGTCTCCATTTCAAAGCAGTATGTCTTGGTCTTATCTCCTTAAGTTAAATCACATCCATCAAATGTATTTATAAAGCCCTTTTTACATCAAGTTGTCGTCATGGTTGGCATCTTTGTTGTTCTTGGCTGAGAGTCACCTGACCTTTTCCAGCCCTGGCCACGCCTCCTTCTGAGCATATTCTCTTAAGAACTGAATCCCATCTTGGGAAACATGCATCTGTGAAACTGAAGCTTAATGGGTAAATAATGCATTGATGTCAATAGGAGGTTTCTGTGCAGATTGGAGGAGGGTTTACTGTTGCTGCTCCCTTCACTTCCCTTGGCTCCTGATACCAGGGCTGTGTAGTCTTTTAGCGGGCTCCACCCCCTTCCTACCCCTGTCCAATCGAACCCAAAGCCTGGACCACCAGTGAGAAAAGAAGTAGGCTTTTGTTTTATGTGTTTGTTGCTGTGCTGAGCTTTGCTGTGCTGGTGTGGTTTAGTATAGCTGGCCATGGAAAAGGGAAAGGGCAGGGGGCAAGCTGACGCAGGAGGGACAAACAGAGTATGTCAACCGCTTTGAGTTACTGCCCGCCGCTACATACGTTGCCATGCCAACCTGTCTCCACTTCTCTCTCTCCCTTTCATCCATCATCAAACTGCCATGCCAACCTGTCTCCACTTCTCTCTCTCCCTTTCATCCATCATCAAACTGCCATGCCAACCTGTCTCCACTTCTCTCTCTCCCTTTCATCCATCATCAAACTGCCATGCCAACCTGTCTCCACTTCTCTCTCTCCCTTTCATCCATCATCAAACTGCCATGCCAACCTGTCTCCACTTCTCTCTCTCCCTTTCATCCATCATCAAACTGCCATGCCAACCTGTCTCCACTTCTCTCTCTCCCTTTCATCCATCATCAAACTGCCATGCCAACCTGTCTCCACTTCTCTCTCTCCCTTTCATCCATCATCAAACTGCCATGCCAACTTGGCTCCACCTTTGCTCTCCATCCATCATCAAGCTGCGCCATGGAACACTGTCCCCAGAGGGGTCATGGGAATTGATTTGACTTCATTTTATTTAAACGCTGCACACACACAGAGTACACACACTCTCTCTATATCATGCACACACACTCACTGGGACCCAGGCTATAACTCCCCGGCTCTCCATTCAGCTCTCCATTCAGCTCTCCATTCAGCTCTCCATTCGTGACCTGTAATGGAGGTACTTCACTGAAGTGTCCGACACCATTCAGACCGATGCGCCAGCTGGGGGAAAAGAGGTGGTCACAGACAGATCAGAGCAAAGGCGGGCCATTCACTGTGTGCCTCAGGACTCCATGTAGACTGGGGTTATTTACAGCCTGGTATTTGTTATGGAGCAACGGGCCAGCAGAGCTGTGTGAAGAATCCCGAGCCCTCCTGGGTTCCATTCAGGCTCTGACATCTTGTTGCTGGAGGCTGTTTACTCAGAGGGAGCCAGAGCTGCTCTTGTGGCCTCCATATCTACCTCCATCTCCACAGTCTAGGTGACTGCTCTGCGGTCCATTTCTTTCATAGTTCTCTGATGCCAGAGCAGTGGATGTCATGTTTTGCTGTCATGAAGTGTGCGTGGTTTATGGGTAATGTTTTCATCCCACTGTATCACTGGCATCAACCCTCTGATGGTGCTTACTGCATTTTTAAAAATTGAATATCTCCATAAACGTAATACAACTGATGAACACACTGTATATTGGCCTAAAGATTTTCAGAGCAGTTCAATTGGGGGTTAGATGTTTGTAAAAAATGAAACAAGGATATTGATAGAGAAAAGATCACTGATGTTGTTTGTGTGTCTTGCTCTAGGAGGATTTCCGGAATAAGGTTCAGGATTACATCAAGCACTACGCCAGGTGATGACTGCATCAGCTGCGCCAGCTGCCTGCCCCCCCCCCCCCCCCTCCCCCGTCTGTGACTGCGCAGCTGAACCCCGTCCCTAATGTCTCATCAACCAACTAACCGCTGCGCACTGCTGAAACGCCCCCGACTGCAATAAGACGTCGCTGGAAGAAGGAAAGATTAAACACGTTTTTTTTTTAAGTTTGAGGAGGGACTTGTTTATTGGACCAGAGTAATCATCCGTCACAACAGGGATCGTCCAATGACTGGGCTTCTCGTTGTGTCTGAGCCAATCAGAGTGGGCGCCGGTGGCAGTGAGGACCAGGGATTTAATCAATCCAGTTATCTGTTATTTAAGAACTGGCGAATCAAAGAGAAAGATGATCTGTTAGTTTTTCTCAGTTCTAGTGCCTGCCATGTTTGTATTGTAAAGAAAATGCACGTGAGCTCACACACACACACACACGCACACACACAGAATTCCTTCATGCACATTGAGAAACGAACATACTCAACTAGCTTCTCACAACACACAGCACTTGGCTGTGCATGCAAACACACAGCTGGAAAAAGGACATATCTGTTATGTCACTCGTTCCTGCCCAGCCCCAACTCACCAGACAGCATGTGAATGACAAGTGCCACCAACCCAGTCCCCATTCAAGTCAGTCCCCGTTTTACCCAGTCAGTCCCCATTCCAGTCAGTCCCCATATTGTCCATTTCACTCTGGATATGTCTGAAAAGGCACCCTAATAATCCCAATAATCCCAACCCCATAGGCCCTGGTCAAAAGTAGTGAGTGCATTATATAGGGCAGGGTTATTCAACTCTGACCCTACGTGAGCCGAAGCCTGCTGTTTTTCATCCCTCTATCCTGCTGCTTTTCCCTCCACACCTCTTAGGCCCCACCCACCTCATGTGTTCTCCTCTGCCCCCAAGGTAGGGGAATACCAGGGCGCTCTCCCTCTCCTAGGTTGTGTATGAGTCCTCTGATTAGTTGACTAAAGGGAGGGCCTGTGGTCTCGCTCTCTTCTGTGTATGTGTGTGTGTGTGTGTGTGTGTGTGTGTGTGTGTGTGTGTGTGTGTGTTGCTTTGCCTGGGCTGGCTTTGTGCCTGTGTGCACATTGGAACATAACATTCAGTGTCATCACTGTATTAAACATTGTATTTACGTTTCCATGAGGCAAAGTGTATGTGATCAGGAGGTGGTGTATTTTAGTGTGTGTGAGCGCGTGTGCTTTCAAATGAACAGGTTCAGATTTGACTTGTTAGCATGCTCTGGTTCCTAGCCCCACACTCCTTGTTTTACTGGCCCAGCTAGCCTAGTTTCCTGTGAGGCTCAGGAGGGTCTGTCCCTCAGTTCAAATCCTCCTTTGCTTTCAGATTGTATATCGTTTTTTAAAGATATATTAAAGAGGATGTAATAAGGAGAATGAACCTGTATTTTATTCTATAGTCAGTGTCCCTGTCATATTCATGGGTTGGGATTGTTGCCATCAATGTTGATTCAACTACAATGTTATTACTGTATTTACAACAATGTGACATTTTAAGTTAATTACTCATCATGGTACACTAGTCCTCAGGTCTCACACAGTACTGGTTAGTGTCCACTAGCTCTGGTTAGTGTCCACTAGCTCTGGTTAGTGTCCACTAGCTCTGGTTAGTGTCCACTAGCTCTGGTTAGTGTCCACTAGCTCTGGTTAGTGTCCACTAGCTCTGGTTAGTGTTCACTAGCTCTGGTTAGTGTCCACTAGGTCTGTGCTATAGAAAGTGACGACCATAGCAGAATGTTAACACAGGCTGTCAGATAGTCAGTGTCCTGAGAGACAGGGCAGTCAGAATGTCAGCATCCTGGACAAACTCCCCTCCCCTCTCTCACGCACTTCTTCAGCCAACTTCTTCAATCACCTACACACATCTTCTCCCGGGTCTCTGGGCTTGGGCTGGAGCATAAACACACACACCTCTGCCTTGTTGTGAGAGCTGGCCTGGCTGGCATAGACACTGTAGACTGCTGTACCGCCCCACGCTCTCTTCTAACGAGGGGGAGAGTGCTGTACCGCCCCACGCTCTCTACTAACGAGGGGGAGACTGCTGTACCGCCCCACGCTCTCTTCTAACGAGGGGGAGACTGCTGTACCGCCCCACGCTCTCTTCTAACGAGGGGGAGACTGCTGTACCGCCCCACACTCTCTACTAACGAGGGGGAGACTGCTGTACCGCCCCACGCTCTCTACTAACGAGGGGGAGACTGCTGTATCGCCCCACGCTCTCTTCTAACGAGGGGGAGACTGCTGTACCGCCCCACGCTCTCTTCTAACGAGGGGGAGACTGCTGTACCGCCCCACGCTCTCTTCTAACGAAGGGGAGACTGCTGTACCGCCCCACACTCTCTACTAACGAGGGGGAGACTGCTGTACCGCCCCACACTCTTCTACTGCTGTAACGAGGGGGGGAGACTGCTGTACCGCCCCACGCTCTCTTCTAATGAGGGGAGACTGCTGTACCCCACACGCTAACGAGGGAGACTGCTGTACACTCTCTACTAACGAGGGGGAGACTGCTGTACCGCCCCACGCTCTCTTCTAACGAGGGGGAGACTGCTGTACCGCCCCACGCTCTCTTCTAACGAGGGGGAGACTGCTGTACCGCCCCACGCTCTCTTCTAACGAGGGGGAGACTGCTGTACCGCCCCACGCTCTCTTCTAACGAGGGGGTAGACTGCTGTACCGCCCCACGCTCTCTTCTAACGAGGGGGAGACTGCTGTACCGCCCCACGCTCTTCTTGCTAACGCTCTCTTCTAGGGGGAGACTGCTGTACCGCCCCACGCTCTCTTCTAACGAGGGGGAGACTGCTGTACCGCCCCACGCTCTCTTCTAACGAGGGGGAGACTACTGTACCGCCCCACGCTCTCTTCTAACGAGGGGGAGACTGCTGTACCGCCCCACGCTCTCTTCTAACAAGGGGGAGACTGCTGTACCGCCCCATGCTCTCTTCTAACGAGGGGGAGACTGCTGTACCCCTGATTCCCCCAACCTTTTGTGGCCCCTTTGTCCACGGCCATCTGAAGGAGATCGTATCTATTTATCGATAAGTGTTGTACTAATCTCTTTCCACGCTTTCTGGCTGATTTATTGACTGGCTGGCTGGCTGACTATCTGTCCACACAATGACAGTGGCAGCGCGTCTCCCTACCTGCCATGTGCAGAGTGGCTGAATGAAGGTTCCTCTGGACCGCTGACAGTGGGTAATCAGGCGGTCGGTAGATTAGGTACTCAGAGAGTGTCCTTAAAGAGACCAGAGTCGGGTACTCGCACACAGAGACTGTCCTTAAAGAGACCAGAGTCGGGTACTCGCACACAGAGAGTGTCCTTAAAGAGACCAGAGTCAGGTACTCGCACACAGAGAGTGTCCTTAAAGAGACCAGAGTCGGGTACTTGCACACAGAGACTGTCCTTAAAGAGACCAGAGTCGGGTACTCGCACACAGAGACTGTCCTTAAAGAGACCAGAGTCGGGTACTCGCACACAGAGAGTGTCCTTAAAGAGACCAGAGTCGGGTACTCACACACAGAGAGTGTCCTTAAAGAGACCAGAGTCGGGTACTCGCACACAGAGACTGTCCTTAAAGAGACCAGAGTCGGGTACTCGCACACAGAGAGTGTCCTTAAAGAGACCAGAGTCGGGTACTCGCACACAGAGAGTGTCCTTAAAGAGACCAGAGTCGGTACTCGCACACAGAGACTGTCCTTAAAGAGACCAGAGTCGGGTACTCGCACACAGAGAGTGTCCTTAAAGAGACCAGAGTCGGGTACTCGCACACAGAGAGTGTCCTTAAAGAGACCAGAGTCGGGTACTCGCACACAGAGACTGTCCTTAAAGAGACCAGAGTCGGGTACTCGCACACAGAGAGTGTCCTTAAAGAGACCAGAGTCGGGTACTCGCACACAGAGACTGTCCTTAAAGAGACCAGAGTCGGGTACTCGCACACAGAGAGTGTCCTTAAAGAGACCAGAGTCGGGTACTCGCACACAGAGAGTGTCCTTAAAGAGACCAGAGTCGGGTACTCGCACACAGAGACTGTCCTTAAAGAGACCAGAGTCGGGTACTCGCACACAGAGAGTGTCCTTAAAGAGACCAGAGTCGGGTACTCGCACACAGAGAGTGTCCTTAAAGAGACCAGAGTCGGGTACTCGCACACAGAGACTGTCCTTAAAGAGACCAGAGTCGGGTACTCGCACACAG
The DNA here is from genome assembly GCF_034236695.1 of Oncorhynchus nerka. Lineage (NCBI taxonomy): Eukaryota > Metazoa > Chordata > Actinopteri > Salmoniformes > Salmonidae > Oncorhynchus > Oncorhynchus nerka. The sequence goes on from NC_088396.1 coordinate 42,633,796, forward strand.
AGAGTGTCCTTAAAGAGACCAGAGTCGGGTACTCGCACACAGAGACTGTCCTTAAAGAGACCAGAGTCGGGTACTCGCACACAGAGAGTGTCCTTAAAGAGACCAGAGTCGGGTACTCGCACACAGAGAGTGTCCTTAAAGAGACCAGAGTCGGGTACTCGCACACAGAGAGTGTCCTTAAAGAGACCAGAGTCGGGAAGATGTCTCTCGAAGATGTATCAACCCACTAACTGTAATCCTCCTTATTCAAAATATGACTATTTGGATCCTTGCAAAGCCCTGCTATGAACTAAATGTAGTATTTAGTTTATTTCCATAGTATGAATCAGCACTAATGGAGCATAACAAAGCAGAGTGGAGAGATTGTATTTATCAGGGGAATCAGAATAAACATAATAAATACAATGTTCACAAAACATTAAGAACACCTTCCTAATATTGAGTTGCACCCCCCCCCCCCCCCCCTTTTTACGCTCCGAACAGCCTCACTTCATTCATCACTCTACAAGGTGTCAAGTGTTCCACAGGGATGCTGGCCCATGTTGACTCCAATGCTTCCCACAGTTGTGTCAAGTTGACTGGATGTCCTTTGGGTGGTGGACCATTCTTGATAGACAGGAAATTGTGGAGTGTGAAAAACTCAGCAGCGTTGCAGTTCTGGACACAAACCGGTGCGCCTGGCAACTACTACCATACCCCGAAGGCACTTAAACATTTTGTCTGGCCCATTCACCCTCTGAATGGCACACATACACAATCCATGCCTCAAGGCTTAAAAATCCTTCTTTAACCTGAACCCCGTTCCGCTAGCGGAACCCCTCGCCAACAGCCAATGAAATTGCAGGGCGCCAAATACAAATCAACAGAAATCTCATAAATCAAAATTCTCAAACATACAAGTGTTAGGCACCATTTTAAAGATAAAATTCTCGTTAATCCAGCCACAGTGTCTGATTTAAAAAATGCTTTACAGCGAAAGCTCCACAAACTATTATGTTAGGTCACCACCAACTCACAGAAAAACCCAGCCATTTTTCCAGCCAAAGAGAGGAGTCACAAAAAGCACAAATAGATATACAATTAATCACTAACCTTTGATGATCTTCATCAGATGACACTCATAGAACTTCATGTTACACAATACATGTATGTTTTGTTCGGTAAAGTTCATATTTATATCCAAAAATCTTATTTTACATTGGCGTGTTACGTTCAGTAGTTCCAAAACATGCAGTGATATTGCAGAGAGCCACATGAATTCACAGAAATACTCATTATAAATGTAGATGAAAATACAATTGTTAGACATGGAAATATAGATACACTTCTCCTTAATGCAACCGCATTTTTTTTTAACGGTACAGAAAAAGCATAATCTGAGAACGGCGCTCAGAGCCCCTGCCAGCCAGAGAAATATTTGCCATGTTGGGTAGTCAACATTATTCATAAATAGCATCCTAAATATTCACTTACCTTTGATGATCTTCATCAGAATGCACTCTCAGGAACCGCAGTTCCACAATAAAGGCTTGTTTTGTTCGATAATGTCCATTTATATCCATTTATGTCCAATAGCTTCTTTTGTTAGGGTGTTTGGTAAACAAATCCAAATGGGCAGATCTGGTCCATTCGGACGACACGTTCAAAAAGTTATATTACAGGTCGAAGAAACTTGTCAAACTAAGTATAGAATCAATCTTTAGGATGTTTTTATCATAAAAGTTCAACAATGTTCCAACCGGAGAATTCCATTGTCTGTAGAAAAGCAATGGAACGAGAGCTACCTCTCAAGTGAAAGCGCGTGACTGAGAACGAGGCTGTTGGCAGACCACTGACTCAAAGAGCTCTCATCCGGTCCCACATCACAGTAGCAGCCTGAAACAACGTTCCAAAGACGGTTGACATCTAGTGGAAGCCTTAGGAAGTGCAACATAACCAATATCCCACTGCGTATTCAATAGGGGTGGGTGCAGAAACTACAAACCTGGATTTTTTTCACAGGTTTTTGCCTGCCATATGAGTTCTGTTATACTCACAGACATCATTCAAACAGTTTTAGAAACTTCAGAGTGTTTTCTATCCAATACTAATAATAATATGCATATATTAGCATCTGGGACTGAGTAGGAGGCAGTTCACTCTGGGCACGCTATTCATCCAAAAGTGAAAATTCTGCCCCCTATCCCAAAGAAGTTATTAATAAGTGACATCAATAAGGGATCATAGCTTTCACCTGGATTCACCTGGTCAGTGTCATTGAAAGAGCATGTGTTCTTAATATTTTATACAATCGGTGTATTTTCCATTTTCGCTTGTGATTCAAATCCAGGCTCTTAGCATTAAAGAGGTGCTCATGTACTCAATGAATACCATTATGTTGTTGTTTATTGATTGTCACTTCGCTTCAGGTCTTACGCGAACAAAGCAGGACAACTCTCCACGTTGTGTTAAAATAGGAGATCATGGGCTCTGATCAGTCATGCCCCGTTTACATCACAAAGTATTTTGTTACACCATACGTCATCTTCATGTTACACCACACGTCATCTTCATGTTACACCATACGTCATCTTCATGTTACACCACACGTCATCTTCATGTTACACCACACGTCATCTTCATGTTACACCACACGTCATCTTCATGTTACACCACACGTCATCTTCATGTTACACCACACGTCATCTTCATGTTACACCACACGTCATCTTCATGTTACACCATACGTCATCTTCATGTTACACCACACGTCATCTTCATGTTACACCACACGTCATCTTCATGTTACACCATACGTCATCTTCATGTTACACCACACGTCATCTTCATGTGACACCACACGTCATCTTCATGTTACACCACACGTCATCTTCATGTTACACCACACGTCATCTTCATGTTACACCATACGTCATCTTCATGTTACACCACACGTCATCTTCATGTTACACCATACGTCATCTTCATGTTTACACCACACGTCATCTTCATGTTACACCACACGTCATCTTCATGTTACACCATACGTCATCTTCATGTTACACCACACGTCATCTTCATGTTACACCACACGTCATCTTCATGTTACACCACACGTCATCTTCATGTTACACCACACGTCATCTTCATGTTACACCACACGTCATCTTCATGTTACACCATCTTCATGTTACACCACGTCATCTTCATGTTACACCACACGTCATCTTCATGTTACACCACACGTCATCTTCATGTTACACCACACGTCATCTTCATGTTACACCATACGTCATCTTCATGTTACACCATACGTCATCTTCATGTTACACCACACGTCATCTTCATGTTACACCACACGTCATCTTCATGTTACACCACACGTCATCTTCATGTTACACCACACGTCATCTTCATGTTACACCATACGTCATCTTCATGTTACACCACACGTCATCTTCATGTTACACCACACGTCATCTTCATGTTACACCACACGTCATCTTCATGTTACACCACACGTCATCTTCATGTTACACCACACGTCATCTTCATGTTACACCATACGTCATCTTCATGTTACACCATACGTCATCTTCATGTTACACCACACGTCATCTTCATGTTACACCACACGTCATCTTCATGTTACACCATACGTCATCTTCATGTTACACCACACGTCATCTTCATGTTACACCATACGTCATCTTCATGTTACACCACACGTCATCTTCATGTTACACCATACGTCATCTTCATGTTACACCATACGTCATCTTCATGTTACACCATACGTCATCTTCATGTTACACCACACGTCATCTTCATGTTACACCACACGTCATCTTCATGTTACACCATACGTCATCTTCATGTTACACCATACGTCATCTTCATGTTACACCACACGTCATCTTCATGTTACACCACACGTCATCTTCATGCATCTCCTTCCGCTACTGGATTGAGAGCATAGGGAGGGTTTCACAACGCAAGACAAGATGGAGGAGAGCCATTATCGTTACAAACGTCATTACCATCAAAATAAATAAAAATGGAAAGCAACAGTCATATATAATTGGCTTAACAGCCAATATGTATTTTCATTTCTATAAAATATTACTCGCTAGCTATCCCATTCTGCCGAAAAACACATTTTCATCTTATTCTGTGGTTTGGTAACTTGCTGTTCTGTTAACGGAATCTGGCTGCACTAAAGATGACGCAAAGTTTGGAAAATTTGAAATGATGCTGTATCTGTTTCCCGACGGAACCTTCAACAGCAAGGGTGCGCTGCGATGCCACTTTTGTGGACTATCCCCAATGAAAGGAATAACATCTGGCGCAATGGAATAAACTTCTCAGATTACATCAGTCAGCCTGTCGGAAAGTGTTTTTCATTGTGCCCACACCCGTACAAACCCATCTCCCTCCCTCACTCACTCACCCACTCTCTCCTTTCTAAAAACAGTACAATGACGATTGTGGTAGGATGAGTCATTAGTTAAATCTGTAGGTAGCCATCATCACCACATCCAAACCCAGCACTAATGACCAACCACAGCCTGTCTGCAGTGCACAGTGTGTTGTTACATCATTATCTGCTTTCAACATGACATGTACACTCATTTCACAAGAAAAATAGGAGAATCGTCTTTGATGATAATCTACCCACACACACTAACCCAGAAAAAGGAATGACAGATGTAGCCATTTTTTCACAGCAGGAGCAGAACAACGATTCCCTCCTCTTTTCTAGTACAGATGTGATGGTACGCTGAACAAATATATAAATACAATATGCAATAATTTAACAGATTTTACTGAGTTACAGTTTAAGGAAATCAGTGAATTGAAATACATTCATTAGGCTCCAATCTATGGATTTCACATGACTGGGAATACAGATATGAATCTGTTGGTCACAGATACCGTACTTTTAAAAAAGTAGGGGCGTGGATCAGAAAAGCAGTCCGTATCTGGTGTGAACATAATTTTCCTCATGGAGTGCGACACATCTCCTTCGCATGGAGTTGATCAGGCTGTTGACTGTGGCCTGTAGAATGCTGTCCCACTCCTCTTCAATGCCTGTGTGAAGTTGCTGGATAGTGGCGGGAACTGGAACACGCTGTCATACACGTCTATCCAGAACAACCCAAACATGCTCAATGTGTGAAATGTCTGGTGATAAATGCAGGCCAGGAAGGAACATTTTCAGCTTCCAGGAATTGTGAACAGATCCTTGAGACATGGGGCCATTCATAATGCTGAAACACGAGATAATGGCACGACAATGGGCCTCAGGATCTCATCACAGTATCTCTGTCCATTCAAATTGCCATCGATAAAATGCAATTGTGTTCGTTGTCCGTAGCTTATGCCTGCTCATACCATAACCCCACAGCCACCATGGGGCACTCTGTTCACAATGTTGACATCAGCAAACCGCTTGCCCACACAACGCCATACACGCTGTCCTGCCATCTCCCCGGTACAGTTGAAACCGGGATTCATCCATGAAGAGCACACTTCTCTAGCAGGCCAGTGGCCATTGAAGGAGAGCATTTGCCCACTGAAGTCGGTTACAACGCCGAACTGCAGTCAGGTCAAGACCCTGGTGAGGATGACGACCACGCAGATCAGCTTCCATGTGATGCTTTCTGACAGTTTGTGCAGAAATTCTTTGTTTGTGCAAACCCACAGTTTCATCAGCTGTCCAGGTGGCTGGTCTCATATGATCCTGCAGGTGAAGAAGATGGATGTGGAGGTCCTGGGCTGGCGTGGTTACACGTGGTCTATGGTTGTGAGGCCGGTTGGATGTACTGACAAATTCTCTAAAACGACATTGGACACAGTTTATGGTGGAGAAGTGAACACTCAATTATCTAGCAACAGCCCTGGTGGACATTCCTGAAGTCAGCATGCAAATTGCACGCTCCCTCAACTTGAGGCATCTGTGGCATTGTGTTGTGTGACAAAACTTCATATTTAGTGGCCTTTTATTGTACCCAGCACAAGGTGCACCTGTGTAATGATCATGTTGTTTAATCAGCTTCTTGATGTGCCAAAACTGTAAGGTGGATAGATTATCTTGGCAAAGGAGAAATGCTCACTAACAAATTTGAGCGAAATAAGCTTTTTGTGTGTATGGAACATTTCTGGGATATTTTATTTAGACTCAGGAAACATAAGCTCAACACTTTACATGTAGCATTTAACACTGGTGTCTGCATCAATCATGAATCTGTTCTGTTTGAAGTTTAAACTGCATTGCTTTAGAACCAAACTATTTACCCATTTAAGGTATTGACACTGGTAATGTTCAAGTCCTAAAGTTGGCAGTGTTTTTTATTGTACTACATTTCTGCAGCATCGTCTTTGTGGTCCTTGATTCACAGGTTAACCTTTCAGACAGAAAATACCCCAATAAAACTTGATGTATTTAAAGACATGGTCATTATTCCTCTGTAAAATAAAAACACTGAATTATTCCTAGGCACGCAGTAGCTGCTTTTACAGAGGACACAGACATTCGGGAGCGAGCTGTGTAAACTGTTCTTACTGAGAGCACTCAGGTCAGGAGAGGAGACCCTGTGCCATACCTTGGAAAGGGAAAATAAGTCACACACAAAATGCCTTATAGGTGCATTTATAAGGCCTGATGATACAGTGTACTTATAATGCATTATAAATCTTGCTATAAGCTGTCTGCCGGAGACACTATCAGGGCAAACAAGAGGCTTCCGTAATCCATCTACCCTTATGTTACCTAATGTTCATCATAGCCTCTTATAGCCATTGACAGATATGGTGTAGCAATAAGGCACAGGCCAGGGGTTGGACTTCACACCTGAGTGTTGACGTCCTTTCCGGACCAAATGGAGGTAAGGGTTCTCCTTCCCAGTGTCATAGGTTGATCCGGAGCCCCAGCGGCATGCACAGTGGTAAATTGCCCATTTAAAGGGACTCCTTTGCCACAGCACTCACATCTATCCATCCCAAGAAACACCAATACAGTACCTTGCGAAAGTATTCGGCCCCCTTGAACTTTGCGACCTTTTGCCACATTTCAGGCTTCAAACATAAAGATATAAAACTGTATTTTTTTGTGAAGAATCAACAACAAGTTGGACACAATCATGAAGTGGAACGACATTTATTGGATATTTCAAACTTTTTTAATAAATAAAAAACTGAAAAATTGGGCGTGCAAAATTATTCAGCCCCTTTACTTTCAGTGCAGCAAACTCTCTCCAGAAGTTCAGTGAGGATCTCTGAATGATCCAATGTTGACCTAAATGACTAATGATGATAAATACAATCCACCTGTGTGTAATCAAGTCTCCGTATAAATGTACCTGCACTGTGATAGTCTCAGAGGTCTGTTAAAAGCGCAGAAAGCATCATGAAGAACAAGGAACACACCAGGCAGGTCCGAGATACTGTTGTGAAGAAGTTTAAAGCCGGATTTGGATACAAAAAGATTTCCCAAGCTTTAAACATCCCAAGGAGCACTGTGCAAGCGATAATATTGAAATGGAAGGAGTATCAGACCACTGCAAATCTACCAAGACCTGGCCGTCCCTCTAAACTTTCAGCTCATACAAGGAGAAGACTGATCAGAGATGCAGCCAAGAGGCCCATGATCACTCGGGATGAACTGCAGAGATCTACAGCTGAGGTGGGAGACTCTGTCCATAGGACAACAATCAGTCGTATATTGCACAAATCTGGCCTTTATGGAAGAGTGGCAAGAAGAAAGCCATTTCTTAAAGATATCCATAAAAAGTGTTGTTTAAAGTTTGCCACAAGCCACCTGGGAGACACACCAAACATGTGGAAGAAGGTGCTCTGGTCAGATGAAACCAAAATTGAACTTTTTGGCAACAATGCAAAACGTTATGTTTGGCGTAAAAGCAACACAGCACATCACCCTGAACACACCATCCCCACTGTCAAACATGGTGGTGGCAGCATCATGGTTTGGGCCTGCTTTTCTTCAGCAGGGACAGGGAAGATGGTTAAAATTGATGGGAAGATGGATGGAGCCAAATACAGGACCATTCTGGAAGAAAACCTGATGGAGTCTGCAAAAGACCTGAGACTGGAACGTAGATTTGTCTTCCAACAAGACAATGATCCAAAACATAAAGCAAAATCTACAATGGAATGGTTCAAAAATAAACATATCCAGGTGTTAGAATGGCCAAGTCAAAGTCCAGACCTGAATCCAATCGAGAATCTGTGGAAAGAACTGAAAACTGCTGTTCACAAATGCTCTCCATCCAACCTCACTGAGCTCGAGCTCTTTTGCAAGGAGGAATGGGAAAAAATTTCAGTCTCTCGATGTGCAAAACTGATAGAGACATACCCCAAGCGACTTACAGCTGTAATCGCAGCAAAAGGTGGCGCTACAAAGTATTAATTTAAGGGGGCTGAATAATTTTGCACACCCAATTTTTCAGTTTTTGATTTGTTAAAAAAGTTTGAAATATCCAATAAATGTCGTTCCACTTCATGATTGTGTCCCACTTGTTGTTGATTCTTCACAAAAAAATACAGTTTTATATCTTTATGTTTGAAGCCTGAAATGTGGCAAAAGGTCGCAAAGTTCAAGGGGGCCGATTACTTTCGCAAGGCACTGTATATGGCATGCCTTTAAAAATGTTAAAGCTTTCCTTGTCTGCTTTAAAGTTAAGCACAGGGAAAGGAGACACTGTATTCCTCACACCACCGTCGGGTTCGCCACCACAGGGAAGAGCTGAGCAGGTGTAATATGATAGGGTTAGGGGTCGTCACCAATGGGAAGGGCTGAGCAGGTGTAATATGAGCCAGGCGGAGATCGATACGCCCCTGCGTGACCTCCAGTGGCCCCCAGTGGTCCGACAGCAGTCAGGAAACAGCCCATAAATCACTGGGGGATTATGTAGTGAGGTGTGTGCATACGTGAAATGCATTAGCGAGGAAAGGTTATTTCCATTTGTGTTCTGACTGCCGTGTCAGCCTCCCCAGGATAAAATAACCACTTTACTAGTTTATACTGGGCTGTTGGGACTGGGTCCAACTCTATGAGTTCCTGCTACTTTACCCTTCGACACCAATGCTTAGATGTCTTTGGAAAAGGGTCACTGAAGCAGTGAATATTCTTTTTTTATTTCATGGTTAATCTGTGCATGAAAGTATAAGTATTGACTGGGCAATATGGCTAATAGATGACCAATGATGCAGGGGTTATGTTCCTCATGGAGAAAGTTGTCTTTGTGATTTGTAAGCTCATGCAGCGACCAACCTGGACGCTTCCCTTCACCCAATGTCCAGTTACTCAGGTTCTTTCTCTTCATCTCATCAAAGTCACCCAGATGTAATGAGACAGTGAGGGAAAATAAACCCACACATTTATTCCACATGTGGGAGGCATTGTGGAGAGATTAGACTTCCTTCAAACAAACAGCTATTGGTGAAGTCAATTTAAACAGAGGAAATATAGTTGGGAATTGGGTAGAGGAAACAATGTGGAGGTTAAATGGGCACCGAGACACTTGAATGGAATCTTTCTCCCTGTAGCAAGGAAGTAAAGTAGAGCTGTGGGTTACAATAGCCATGTGGTTTAAAGCACTCAAGTAAAAAATTATTTAACCTGTTGCGACGAGCCATCCCGGATCCGGGATCGTGAATACAGCCTCAAGCTCATTACCATAACGCAACGTTAACTATTCATGAAAATCGCAAATGAAATGAAATCAATATGCTAGCTCTCAAGCTAAGATTTTTGTTAACAACACTGTCATCTCAGATTTTCAAAATATGCTTCTCAACCATTGCAAAACAAGCATTTGTGTAACACTATTGATAGCTAGCGTAGCATTTAGCATAGCATTTAGGGTTAGCATTCAGCAGGCAACATTTTCACAAAAACCAGAAAAACATTCAAATAAAATAATTTACCTTTGAAGAACTTCAGATGTTTTCAATGAGACTCTCAGTTAGATAGCAAATGTTCAGTTTTTACAAAAATATTATTTGTTTAGGACAAATCGCTCCGTTTTCTGCGTCACGTTTAGCTACGAAAGAAACCTGTATCCAGGATTGTGTAAATCTATCCGCAAGCTCATTAGCATAACGCAATGTTAACATTCATGAAAATCGCAAATGAAATGAAATAAATCTATTTGCTCTCAAGCTTAGCCTTTTGTTAACAACACTGTCATCTCAGATTTTCAAAAATATGCTTCTCAACCATTGCAAAACAAGCATTTGTGTAACACTATTGATAGCCTAGCATAGTATTATGCCTGACATTCAGCAAGCAACATTTTCACAAAAACCAGAAAAACATTCAAATAAAATCATTTACCTTTGAAGAACTTTGAAGAACTTCAGATGTTTTCAATGAGGAGACTCAGTTAGATAGCAAATGTTCCGTTTTTACAAAAAGATTATTTGTGTTGACAAATCGCTCCGTTTTCTTCATCACGTTTGGGTAAGAAAAAAAAAAGAAGAAAAAAATATTAAGTCATTAAAACGCGAACTTTTTTCCAAATTAACTCCATAATATCGACAGAAACATGGCAAACGATGTTTAGAATCAATCCTCAAGGTGTTTTTCACATATAAATCCTTCGTGGCAGGTGACTTTCTCTTCTGAAGAAATGGAACGCACATGGACCTAGAGATTACGCAATAATTTCGACACAGGACACCGGGCGGACCCCTGGTAAATGTAGTCTCTTATGGTCAATCTTCCAATGGTATGCCTACAAATACGTCACAATGCTGCAGACATCTTGGACGAACGGCAGAGAGCATAAGCTCGTTCACGGCACATTCACAGCCATATAAGGAGACGATAGAAAAACAGAGCTTCAAAAATTCTGCTCATTTCCTGTTTGAGTTTCCTCTTGGTTTCGCCTGTAGCATGAGTTCCGTGGCACTCACAGATAATATCTTTGCAGTTTTGAAAACGTCAGAGTATTTTCTTTCCAAAGCTGCCAATTATATGCATAGTCGAGCATCTTTTCGTGACAAAATATTGCGCTTAAAACGGGCACGTCTTTTTATCCAATAATGACATAGCGCCCCCATAGGTTGAAGAGGTTAACAGCCGAAGGGCGTTTCCTTCCTAAGTTACAGTATTTGGTTCATACAGTTTTAATAACATCACAAAATGAAAAGCAATATGACATTATTATTCTTTAGATCCCCACTGACCATTTCCCAAATTCTTTATGTTAGAATTATTGTTCCATTGTCCACTTTTTGGATGTTAGAGTTTTTCGGCTGGCAACTGTCTTCTGGAGACAAAGGCATTCCTTTGGTTGATGCAGAAGAGGGTTCTGAAGAGTATAAGAGGGCTGCATATAATGTACGATTGCCGCAAGGTTTCATTAAACTGGCCCAGCCCCCCCTCTCTTCTATGGGAGAGAGGGGGGTCTGGCTATCGTCAGCCATTTGCCAGGCTGATCTGAGGCCTTGGATCCTCGACCAGGAGATACTTTTGATACTTAAGTATATTTAAAGGCAAGTACTTTTAGACTTTTTCTCAAGTAGTATTTTACTGGGTGACTCACTTTCACTTGAATCATTTTCTATTAAGGTGTCTTTTACTTTTACTCAAGTATGAAGACTGGGTACTTTTCCACCACTGGCTAGGCCCCAAGGTTAGCTACCAATGACGCTAGCTGCATGGATACCAGTGAGATAAGAAAAGAGACTTTTAGTTTCAAATCAAATCAAATTTATTTATATAGCCCTTCATACATCAGCTGATATCTCAAAGTGCTGTACAGAAACCCAGCCTAAAACCCCAAACAGCAAGCAATGCAGGTGTAGAAGCACGGTGGCTAGGAAAAACTCCCTAGAAAGGCCAAAACCTAGGAAGAAACCTAGAGAGGAACCAGGCTATGTGGGGTGGCCAGTCCTCTTCTGGCTGTGCCGGGTGGAGATTATAACAGAACATGGCCAAGATGTTCAAATGTTCATACAGTGCCTTGCGAAAGTATTCGGCCCCCTTGAACTTTGCGACCATTTGCCACATTCCAGGCTTCAAACATAAAGATATAAAACTGTATTTTTTTGTGAAGAATCAACAACAAGTGGGACACAATCATGATGTGGAACGACATTTATTGGATATTTCAAACTTTTTTAACAAATCAAAAACGGAAAAGTTGGGCGTGCAAAATTATTCAGCCCCCTTAAGTTAATACTTTGTAGCGCCACCTTTTGCTGCGATTACAGCTGTAAGTCGCTTGGGGTATGTCTCTATCAGTTTTGCACATCGAGAGACTGAATTTTTTTCCCATTCCTCCTTGCAAAAGAGCTCGAGCTCAGTGAGGTTGGATGGAGAGCATTTGTGAACAGCAGTTTTCAGTTCTTCCCACAGATTCTCGATTGGATTCAGGTCTGGACTTTGACTTGGCCATTCTAACACCTGGATATGTTTATTTTTGAACCATTCCATTGTAGATTTTGCTTTATGTTTTGGATCATTGTCTTGTTGGAAGACAAATCTCCGTCCCAGTCTCAGGTCTTTTGCAGACTCCATCAGGTTTTCTTCCAGAATGGTCCTGTATTTGGCTCCATCCATCTTCCCATCAATTTTAACCATCTTCCCTGTCCCTGCTGAAGAAAAGCAGGCCCAAACCATGATGCTGCCACCACCATGTTTGACAGTGGGGATGGTGTGTTCAGGGTGATGAGCTGTGTTGCTTTTACACCAAACATAACGTTTTGCATTGTTGCCAAAAAGTTCAATTTTGGTTTCATCTGACCAGAGCACCTTCTTCCACATGTTTGGTGTGTCTCCCAGGTGGCTTGTGGCAAACTTTAAACGACACTTTTTATGGATATCTTTAAGAAATGGCTTTCTTCTTGCCACTCTTCCATAAAGGCCAGATTTGTGCAATATACGACTGATTGTTGTCCTATGGACAGAGTCTCCCACCTCAGCTGTAGATCTCTGCAGTTCATCCCGAGTGATCATGGGCCTCTTGGCTGCATCTCTGATCAGTCTTCTCCTTGTATGAGCTGAAAGTTTAGAGGGACGGTCAGGTCTTGGTAGATTTGCAGTGGTCTGATACTCCTTCCATTTCAATATTATCGCATGCACAGTGCTCCTTGGGATGTTTAAAGCTTGGGAAATCTTTTTGTATCTAAATCCAGCTTTAAACTTCTTCACAACAGTATGTCAGACCTGCCTGGTGTGTTCCTTGTTCTTCATGATGCTCTCTGCGCTTTTAACGGACCTCTGAGACTATCACAGTGCAGGTGCATTTATACGGAGACTTGATTACACACAGGTGGATTGTATTTATCATCATTAGTCATTTAGGTCAACATTGGATCATTCAGAGATCCTCACTGAACTTCTGGAGAGAGTTTGCTGCACTGAAAGTAAAGGGGCTGAATAATTTTGCACGCCCAATTTTTCAGTTTTTTATTTATTAAAAAAGTTTGAAATATCCAATAAATGTCGTTCCACTTCATGATTGTGTCCAACTTGTTGTTGATTCTTCACAAAAAAATACAGTTTTATATCTTTATGTTTGAAGCCTGAAATGTGGCAAAAGGTCGCAAAGTTCAAGGGGGGCGAATACTTTCGCAAGGCACTGTAAATGACCAGCATGGTCCAATAATAATAAGGCAGAACAGTTGAAACTGGAGCAGCAGCACGGCCAGGTGGACTGGGGACCGCAAGGAGTCATCATGTCAGGTAGTCCTGAGGCATGGTCCTAGGGCTTAGGTCCTCCGAGAGAGAGAAAGAAAGAGAGAAAAAGAGAATTAGAGAGCACACTTAAATTCACACAGGACACCGAATAGGACAGGAGAAGTACTCCAGATATAACAAACTGAACCTAGCCCCCCGACACAAACTACTGCAGCATAAATACTGGAGGCTGAGACAGGAGGGGTCAGGAGACACTGTGGCCCCATCCGAGGACACCCCCAGACAGGGCCAAACATGAAGGATATAACCCCACCCACTTTGCCAAAGCACAGCCCCCACACCACTAGAGGGATATTTTCAACCACCAACTTACCATCCTGAGACAAGGCCGAGTATAGCCCACAAAGATCTCCGCCATGGCACAACCCAAGGGGGGGCGCCAACCCAGACAGGAAGATCACATCAGTGACTCAACCCACTCAAGTGACTCACCCCTCCTAGGGACAGTATGAAAGAGCCCCAGTAAGCCAGTGACTAAGCCCCTGTAATAGGGTTAGAGGCAGAGAATCCCAGTGGAAAGAGGGGAACCGGCCAGGCAGAGACAGCAAGGGAGGTTCGTTGCTCCAGAGCCTTTCCGTTCACCTTCCCACTCCTGGGCCAGACTACACTCAATCATATGACCCACTGAAGAGAAGAGTAAACAGTAAAGACTTAAAGGTTGAGACCGAGTTTGCGTCTCTTACATGGGTAGGCAGACCATTCCATAAAAATGGAGCTCTATAGGAGAAAGCCCTGCCTGACCCAACACAGTTTGAAGTTATCATTGTGAGAGGAGGTGTTGGAGTGTGGATACCACAGTCTAAAGAGCATTTGGAATGTGTCACTAGAACTACACTACCAGTCAAAAGTTTTAGAACAGCTACTCATTCAAGGGTTTTTCTTTATTTGTACTATTTTCTACATTGTAGAATAATAGTGAAGACATCAAAACGATGAAATAACACATATGGAATCGTGTAGTAACCAAAAAAGTGTAAAACAAATCAAAATATATTTTGTATTTGAGATTCATCAAATAACCACCCTTTACCATGAAAACAGCTTTGCACTCTTCGCATTCTCTCAACCAGATTCATGAGGTAGTCACCTGGAATGCCTTGTTAAAAGTTCATTTGTGGAATTAAATTAATGCGTTTGAGCCAATCAGTTGTGTTGGGACAAGGTGGGGGGTATACAGAAGATAGCCCTACTTGGTAAAAAACCAAGTCCATATTATGGCAAGAACAGCTCAAATAAGCAAAGAGAAACGACAGTTCATCATTACTTTAAGACATGAGGTGAGTCAATATGGAACATTTCAAGAACTTTGCAAGTTTCTTCAAGTGCAGTCACATAAACCATCAAGCTCTATGATGAAACTGGCTCTCATTAGGTCCGCCACAGTAAGGGAAGACCCAGAGTTACCTCTGCTGCAGAGTACAAGTTCATTAGAGTTAACTGCACCTCAGATTGCAGCCCAAGTAACAGACACATCTCAATATTAACTGTTCAGAGGAGACTGTGTGAATCAGGTCTTCATGGTTGAATTGCTACAAAGAAACCACTACTAAAGGACACTAATAATAATAAGAGACTTGCTTGGGCCAAGAAACATGACCAATGGACATTAGACTGGTGGAAATTTGTCCTCCAAAGGACCGCCATGTCCTTGTGAGATGCGGTGTGGGTGAACGGATGCTCTCCGTATGTATATTTCCCACTGTAAAGCATGGAGGAGGAGGTGTTATGGTGTGGGGTGCTTTGCTGGTGAAACTGTCTGAGATTTATTTAGAATTCAAGGCACACTTAACCAGCATGGCTACCACAGCATTCTGCAGCATTACACCATCTCATCTGGTTTGGCTTAGTGGGACTATCATTTGTTTTTCAACAGGACAATGACCCAACACAGCTCCAGGCTGTGTATAAGCTATTTTACCAATAATTAGAGTGATGGAGTGCTGCATCAGATGACCAGGCCTCCACAATCCCCCAACCTCAACCACATTGAGATGTTTTGGGATGAGTTGGACCGCAGAGTGTAGGAAAAGCAGCCAACAAGTGCTCAGCATATGTGGGAACTCCTTCAAGGCTGTAGGAAAGCATTCCAGGTGAAGCTGGTTGAGAGAATGCCAAGAGTGTGCAAAGCTGTCATCAAGGCAAAGGGTGGCTATTTGACAAATCTCAAATATAGAATACATTTTGATTTGTTTCACACTTTTTTGGTTACTAAATTATTCCTTATGAGTTGTTTCATAGTTTTGATGTCTTCACTATTATTTTACAATGCCGAAAATGGTAGAAATAAAGAAAAACCCTTGAATAAGTAGGTGTTCTAAATATTTTGACCTGTAGTGTAGATAGATTGAAGAGAATACTTGAGTGTGTGGAGTACTCCAGAAGCAGCCCACTGACTGTGTACTGTATGTGCGTATGTGCATGAGTGTTCATTTATGTGTGAGATAATAAACTCATCAAAAAAAGAAACATTGTTTCCAATGCTTGTTCAATGAACCATAAACAATTAATGAACATGCACCTGTGGAACTGTCGTTAAGACACTAACAGCTTACAGACGGTAGTCAATTAAAGTCACAGTTATGAAAACTTAGGACACTAAAGAGGCCTTTCTACTAACTCTGAAAAACACACAAAAAAATGCCCAGGGTCCCTGCTCATCTGCGTGAACGTGCCTTAGGCATGGTGCAAGGAGGCATGAGGACTGCAGATGTGGCCAGGGCAATAAATTGCAATGTCCGTATTATGAGACGCCTAAGACAGCACTACAGGGAGACAGGATGGACAGCTGATCGTCCTTGCAGTGACATACCACATGTAACAACACCTGCACAGGATCAGTACATCCGAACATCACACCTGCGGGACAGGTACAGGATGGCAACATCAACTGCCCGAGTTACACCAGGAACGCACAATCTCTCCATCAGTGCTCAGACTGTCCGCAATAGGCTGAGAGAGGCTGGACTGAGGACTTGTAGGCCTGTTGTAAGGAAGGTCCTCACCAGAAATCACCAGCAACAACATCGCCTATGGGCACAAACCCACCCTCGCTAGACCAGACAGGACTCGCAAAAAGTGCCCTTCACTGACGAGTCACGGTTGTCTCACCAGGGGTGATGGTCGGATTTGCGTTTATCGTCGAAGGATTGAGCGTTACACCGAGGCCTATACTCTGGAGCGGGAACGATTTGGAGGTGGAGGGTCCGTCATCGTCTGAGCTTGTTGTCATTGCAGGCAATCTCAACACTGTGCGTTACAGGGAAGACATCCTCCTCCCTCATGTGGTACCCTTAAGGCTCATCCTGACATGACCCTGCAGCATGACAATGCCACCAGCTATACTTCTCATTCTGTTCATGATTTCCGGACAGGAATGTCCGGGAACTTGCAGGTGCCTTGGTGGAAGAGTGGGGTAACATCTCACAGCAAGAACTGGAACATCTGGTGCAGTCCATGAGAAGGAGATGCACTGCAGTACTTAATGCAGCTGGTGGCTACTGACTGTTACTTTTGATTCACCCCCCCTTTGTTTAGGAACACATTATTCAATTTCTGTTAGTCACATGTTAGTTTGTCTAAGTTGTTGAATCTTGTTATGTTCATACAAATATTTATACATGTTAAGTTTGCTGAAAATACATGCAGTTGACAGTGAGAGGACGTTTATTTTTTTTAGCTGAGTTTATGTATGCTTTGTACTGACAGAGAACAGAGGTTGATGGACGCCTCTGGCCTAAAGGATCAAGATTAGTTATAAAGGTTGATTCCGCTGTGGTCTCGAGAGAGCTCCTCTGACTTTACATGTCTAACATTATATTACTCTTCCTTCTGTCTCCTTGCTCCTACTTACAGTGCCTTACAAAATGTTTCATCCTCGTTGCTGTTTTTCCTATTATTTTGCATTACAGCCTGTAATTTAAATTGATTTAGATTTGGATTTCATGTAATGGACATACACAAAATGATCTAAATTAGTGAAGTGAAATAAAATTAAAAAACTTGTTTATAAAAACACCAACACTTTGTCTCCTGGCTAGAAGTTTCTTTGTTGGGCCCCTCTGTTGTACGCTTGGGCATCCTGGGCTCCAACATGTGTTCCCGTACCAGGGGCCACAGGGTTGCCATCCGGTCTCTCATGTGTTCCACCATTGTTCGATGGGGCAACGGCTGTTGTTCCCAGGCTTCTTTAGCCAGCAGTCCTCGGGGTCGTCTCCCATACAGGAATTCAAAGGGAGAGAACCCTGTTGAAGCTTTTGGTACTTCTCAGTCCAACTCCATCACCTTCTTTAGCATCTGCTTCAGGTTTCTATTGAATCTTTCCACCAATCCATCGGTGTGTGTGTGATACACTGAGGTGCTAACTGGGTTATTTTCATTAGTTTGCAGAGATCATTCATGATTCACAACATGAATGGGGTTCTTTGGTCAGTTAATATCTCGTTGGGAATGCCGACTAGGGAGAATAGCATGACTAACTCACATGTGATTCCCTTGGTAGACATGGTGCACATGGGAATGGCTTCTGGGTACCTGGTGGCATAATCCAGAATCACCAGGCTGTATTGGTGCCCTCGGTTGCTCTTGGGTAGAGGTCCCACCAGGTCCATTGCGATCCTGCTGAAAGGGACTGAAAGTGCAGTTTTGGCACCACCTGCTGGCACTCCGGGCAACTGTGGCAGTAATCCTCCACTGCTCTCTTCACACCCAGCTAGTAAAATCGTGCCTTGATCCTGTTAAAGGTCTTCTCCACCCCTAGGTGAGCCCCAAGAAGGTGGGAGTACACCAACTGCAGGACAGATTGTACAACGGGACGGGGCACCAACAACAAATCCATACATTCGTCATTTTTCTTCACGACCTGATACATCAATTTCTTCTATATAAAAAATGGGGGTAGGAGATCTGACTTACCCCGTCCATGGGCTTTCCATCTACCACGGTCACCTGCTGGAGAGCGCTGGCCAGGTTGAGATCCTTCAATTGGGCCGTGCTGGACCGGCCCAAAAGAGAGGCGGGCTCTGGCTCCACCTCATGGTCCATCGGGAACATGTCGCCCAGACTCGCCTCACCTTCCTCCAGTCTTGCTTCACCCGAGTCACCCTCAGAGAGGGGTTCTGTTGACGCCTGTGGGTCCACTTCCTGGAATCCACACATCCGAGCATCCCTCCTTCTGGGGTCCCCCCCCGCCTCTCCGGCCTCCTCCTCCCTTCTGGTTCCCTCGTCTCCGAAAATACAGGTCCACAGTTGGCGGAACATTGGGAAATCCCTCCCGATAAGGACCGGCACTGGCAGGTTCGGGACGACTCCCACTGGCTACTTGTGTTGTCTCTTTGTGGTCTGTAGGTGGAGGTGTGTAAGGGTAGTCCTTGATCTCACCGTGTATGCACGTGATGGCCACGGTGTCAGTCAGTTTCTGGGATTGGGGAAAGTTGTTGTGGTGTCCTTTCCATTGGCTCTTACTGGGGGGACGGGAAGGACCACTCTTCTTAGCCCAGCCTGTCATCAGCAAGCCGCAGGGATGCCCAGTGGCTACCTCACTGGCTGAGGCCGAAGGTATTGGGACATCGCGGTTTGGACAGTTCCAGGCAATGTGTCCCGGCTCGCCACACTCGTTGCACTTCCTGCTGTCCGGGTTCAGTGCGGGGCATCGTCTCGGGGAGCTGGCTGTTTGTGTCCCCCCCATCCTTGTCCGGGGTCCTCCGTCCCTTTTTGCTCTTTTGGGCGAGTGGAGGGTTCAGCCTTCCGTGGTTGTCCCCTACGCAGGACCTCCAAAACCCCCTGTTGACCTTCCACCAGTTCCACCAGCTGATCCGCGCTCTGCATGTTTGCTTGGCTTGCTAACTTTTTAGCTTCGAACTGGAGAGAGCGTAGAAATGTATCTATGACCACTTTCTCGATGGCCGTGATCGTCAGTGGTTCAGTAGTTAGCCAGCCTAATCAGATCATGCATTTGCGATCTGGGGGACGCTGTGGTGTCATACGCCCAATAATGGAATCTTTGCGCTCTGCTAATCAGGGTGTAACCATCCCGGCGCAGGATGCATCGCCTGGTCAGCCGTCAGATTCTGATAGGTCTTCTATGCCTGGCAGAAAGGGTGCTAGCAGGCTGGCTAACTGGTCATGGGGCTATTTCTCCCTAGCTGCCGTCCTCTCGAAGGCTTGGAGGTAATCCTCGATGTTGTCAGCCTCTGTCAGTTTCAGTATAAACATACTGAGTTAGGGACGAGAAACTGCTGCGCCTGGTTGAGTTCAGCTCGCAGCTGCTGACGCTGTTCCTCCAGTGGCTCCAGATGCATAGCCTGCTGCGCTATGTTCGCCTCCACCAGCTGTTTCACAAATGCTTCAATTGTGCTCCGTTTCTGTTTAGTTATTGAGCTTGGTTTGCTTTGCCCGCATTCTCCACCATTTGTAGCAGGCTCAAGGGTGTGGGGTTTCCACATCACCAAGTTCAATAACCAAACACGCACAGGGAGCACAACTAGAATGCAAATGGGGAATTTTATTAGGGATATTTGCACACGGTAGGAAAGGGGGGGATTCCAGCAACCAGTTCACAACAGGTAATCATACAGATCATTCTCCTTTTCAGCACACACTCCATAACGCGCGTTTCCCTCTCGGTCCTTTCCCCCTCTGTGCAGTCCACTTCCTCTTTTATCCCCAAGCACTCAATGGCTTAATGATCCACCGCCTTGCCTCATTGGGTCAGGAAGTCCATATAAGGCTTGGGGATGGATATCTTCCTTCAATCACCACTCCCTGCCATCTGCCACAATATGCACATGAATCTTAACAGTTTATTGCTGTATTTGTTGCAATTTACTCAACTGAAAGTTCTCTCAAAGTCACCAAACTATTTCGTTGACGTAGCCGTATTGGCCTGTTGGCCGACTCAAAATATTATGAGGTTATTGCAGTCTAGTGAAAATGACTTTAGTTTTAGCCTACCTTTGACTGAAAGATGCAGCTTGGTCCTTTTCTCTCCCATTGCACATGGCTATCGGGAGAATTTCAGAATGTTGTGGTTGTTTTTAACCCGCTTATTGTGGTGATTCTGTCAGAGAGAACATATCTGAACTCATCTGATTCTCTGCTAATGAAACAGATAAGTTGTTGTGGCGATTCAGCACCATGGATTAGTACTGCAGTTGATCATTCAGCACCATGGATAGTACTGCAGTTGATCATTCAGCACCATGGATAGTACTGCAGTTGATCATTCAGCACCATGGATAGTACTGCAGTTGATCATTCAGCACCATGGATAGTACTGCAGTTGATCATTCAGCACCATGGATAGTACTGCAGTTGATCATTCAGCACCATGGATAGTACTGCAGTTCATTCAGATCATTCAGCACCATGGATAGTACTTGATCAGTTGATCATTCAGCACCATGGATAGTACTGCAGTTGATCATTCAGCACCATGGATAGTACTGCAGTTGATCCTGGATAGTACAGCACAGCATGGATAGTACTGCAGTTGATCCTTCAGCACCATGGATAGTACTGCAGTTGATCCTTCAGCACCATGGATAGTACTGCAGTTGATCATTCAGCACCATGGATAGTACTGCAGTTCATTCAGATCATTCAGCACCATGGATAGTACTGCAGTTGATCATTCAGCACCATGGATAGTACTGCAGTTGATCATTCAGCACCATGGATAGTACTGCAGTTGATCATTCAGCACCATGGATAGTACTGCAGTTGATCATTCAGCACCATGGATAGTACTGCAGTTGATCATTCAGCACCATGGATAGTACTGCAGTTGATCATTCAGCACCATGGATAGTACTGCAGTTGATCCTTCAGCACCATGGATAGTACTGCAGTTGATCCTTCAGCACCATGGATAGTACTGCAGTTGATCCTTCAGCACCATGGATAGTACTGCAGTTGATCATTCAGCACCATGGATAGTACTGCAGTTGATCATTCAGCACCATGGATAGTACTGCAGTTGATCATTGCCTGCGAATCTAAACTTGAGGTGAATCATGTGCCATTCTAAGTTAGGCTATATTTTGTTTTAAAAATGTTTATTTATGTCACAGCATTAAAAAAATAAACGGACTATATAATAACATTAAATAATTAAGTGAAGATCCAGCCATAATTTGTTTCTATTATTACTTTTATTCAAGACAAAAAAACTAAAATTTTCAGAAAACTTGCACCCGGTTCTCGCCTTATTTACAAGCGGTTCGCTACACCCGTAATAACATCTGCTAAATATGTGTATGTGACCAATAAACTTTGATTTGATTTAAGTACAACTTAATGTTTACATACAGTACCAAAGTTTGGACACACCTACTCATTCAAGGGTTTTTAGTTATTTTTTATATTTTCTACATTGTAGAATAATAGTGAAGACAACAAAACTATGAAATAACACATATGGAATCATGTAGTAACCAAAAAAGTATTAAACAAATACAAATATATTTTATATTTGAGATTCCTCAAAGTAGCCAACCTTTGCCTTGATAACAGAAGCTGTAGAACTTTTTGAGGATCTGAGGACCATGCCAAATCTTTTAGTTTCCTGATGGGAATAGGTTTTGCCGTGCCCTCTTCACTATTGTCTTGGTGTTTTTAGACCATTCTAGTTTGTTGGTGATGTGGACACCAAGGAACTTGAAGCTCTCAACCTGCTCCATTACAGCCCCGTGGATAAGAATGAGATCATGCTCAGTCCTCCTTTTCCTGTAGTCCACAAACATCTCCTTAGTCTTGGTTATGTTGAGGGATAGGTTGTTTTTCTGGCACCACACGGCCAAGTCTCTGACCTCCCTATAGGCTGTCTCGTCGTTGTCGGTGATCAGGCCTACCATTGCATCGTCAGCAAACTTAATGATGGTGTTGGAGTCGTGCCTTGCCACGCAGTCGTGGGTGAACAGGGAATACAGGAGGGGACTCTCTCTCTGTCTCTCTCTGTCTCCTTGTCTCTCTCTCTGTCTCTCTCTTTCTCCTTGTCTCTGTCTCTCTCTCTGTCTCCTTGTCTCTGTCTCTCTCTATCCCTCTGTCTCCCTATGTCTCTCTCTCTCTGTCTCCTTGTCTCTCTGTCTCTCTCTGTCTCCTTGTCTCTCTGTCTCTCTCTGTCTCCTTGTCTCTCTCTCTCTCTCTCTCTCTGTTGCTTTCTCTCTCTCTTTCTCTCCCACTTTGAACATATGCTAATGTATTATTTCAGATAAAGAATCCTAATGCAATTATTAATATTCATATACCTTCCAATACCTTTGTCTTTATCGCCCCATGGTTTTGTACGAGGCAATCCCCCTTCACAAAGACACAATGGAATGCTGAAAGTTATTATAACTGCACTGAAATAACACTGGGGTGCAGAAGTAATACCCAGAGAAGTGAAATGTGACAATGAATACACCTACAATAGTACTTTGAAAGTGACATACTCTCCAATGTGAAAGTCTATTACCCTCCATTCCAAATGGAACCCTATTACACAATGCACTACTTCTGGTCCCTGGTCAAAAGTAGTGCACTACAAAGGGAATAGTGTACCATTTAGAATGCAGATGTGAGTTTCCTGTGATGTCAGCAGTCTCAGCCTCTGCCTTGTGGATCTGGGCCACTGAACATAGCTGCAAGGCCCCACCCAATAGCCTCAATTGAAAAATTGAATTTGTGCTCATCCTCCGCTAGCTAATCTGAGCTGTCTGTGTGAAGGATAGATTATATTACTGAAGACAAAGGCTATGCTCCTCGCTTCCTCCAGGACATTGATCCATGCACTCCTCTATCCAAAGAGTTTATTTTAGTTTTATTCATTCTTTTTTTAATCACAGTTGTCATGTTTTTAGATATTATTAGATATAGTAATATGACAGGTTTTTAGAATGAATTCATGTCAAACTACATCTTTGAGTTTGACTATTTTATATTTCTGTTTTCTGGCAACATTTATCTCATGGTGATGATGAGGTATGTTCTGGACGAGAAGGTATGTCAAATATTCACACCAACGGTCAAGTTACTTGTTCCCAGTCTGATTATTAAACCGTGTGAGGCTGCGTTTCCGGTCTCCAATTACCCTTCTGAAATGAGACAAAGTACTTAAGTTATCAGCTAAGGCCCGGTCTGGGTTCAGTTTCTACGGATTTGTAATGCATCAAAGTGATTAATTACATTCTCATTATGAGTTCTGTACTCCTCATCTCCCTCTATCTCACAGTTTCTCTCATACTTTCTCTCTCGCTCTCTCCCTCCATCTCTGTCCTCGTCCCTGTCTGTCTCCCTGTGGAACTGTCTCCTTGGTAATTAGTAAGTTTCTGTCTCGTTCAGAGCTTTGGGACCTCTCCAATCCTCCAGAACGTGTCATATCAGTCTTCTCCAGAAATAACACAAAAGCCGTGTGATTGCAAATATACGCTGTGACACTTAACTGATTAATGACTCCTTGAATCATTAGCAAGGAGATTCCACTTTCTGTCATTTTATTGATTCTGATTGTGTCTGACATCTTTGTGATGTCATGGACTGTAGTGTGTTTTGACTGTTGAACGCAGGCTGCTTGTCACCATGGGCCAGTTACAGTATAAACACTGTACAAGATTGTTCTTTCCAGAGGAGAGAAACATCAGCCATAACAAGACATGGCGCTGAGATAAAGACAAAAACAGCGGCGCTTGCTGAGGTTACTCAACAACAAGATAGATATGTGTATCGCTGTTGCTAGAACAACCAGATCCAGCAGTGTATCACTAGACAATGTGTCCTTTATAGATCTACGCTTGGGCCTCCTTCCATAAAAGAGGTCAGCCTGGATCTGCCGTGCTGTATCAGTCTGGATAAAGTAGACAATGTGTCCTTTATAGATCTACGCTTGGGCCTCCTTCCATAAAAGAGGTCAGCCTGGATCTGCCGTGCTGTATCAGTCTAGATAAAGTAGACAATGTGTCCTTTATAGATCTACGCTTGGGCCTCCTTCCATAAAAGAGGTCAGCCTGGATCTGCCGTGTTACTATAGATAACCAACTGAATGTCTGATAGAGCATGTTGAAGCGTGAATGGTCAAACACTGTCCCTCCCGAGGTGAAAAGTGTGTATTGACACAGAATCATGCAGTTGTGATTAGAATGGGTAACATTGTCCATTCATGATAAGGTTTTGTAATGTGGTAGTGTGGACATAGGTTCTATTGCCCCCCTATTCTTTCATAAAGATTTCAGAATCGGTTCAGTGTGAGCGATCTAACGACAATAGCCATTGTGGGTCATTATGAGCTTATGACTGACACATCAAGGAAGACCTGACAAGGGGAGATATTTCTGTAGAGAGGGAGGCACTAGGCCCTCTGGGTCGTCACAAAGTGGATCAAATGTCTGTAATATCATTTACAGATGTCTGTCTTTCATCACATATCAGTTTACTCTCACTCAGTGTTCAGTCTGTGTGGCAGAATCCAATTTGTCTTTGTCTCCCGTGAGGCTCTGGCATATTTCTGTCATGAACAAACTTTCCCTGAGGTGCTCCTGTGAGGGAATAAAATATATCACCGAAAGTAGACCAAAACACGGCAGACTACTTTTTTCTCAGTCTCTCTGAGGCATATTTTATTTAACCCACTATGGTAGTGTGTGTGTGTGTGTGTGTGTGTGTGTGTGTGTGTGTGTGTGTGTGTGTGTGTGTGTGTGTGTGTGTGTGTGTGTGTGTGTGTGTGTGTGTGTGTGTGTGTGTGTGTGTGTGTGTGTGTGTGTGTGTGTGTGTGTGTGTGTGTGTGTGTGTGTGTGTGTGTGTGTGTGTGTGTGTGTGTGTGTGTGTGTGTGTGTGTGTGTGTGTGTGTGCGTTCGTGCGTGTGTGCGTGTGCCTACAATATGCATCAGCGCATGAGTGAAAGTGTGTAAGAATGTGTAAGTGCCATCTCAGCTTTTTCAGTCACAGTGAGCAGGACTTTCATTAGGATTCTCTTATGGTCTCTGTTCTGCTCTGCTCTGTTCTGCTCTACTCTGTTCTGCTCTGCTCTGCTCTCTTCTATTCTGCTCTGTTCTGCTCTGTTCTATTCTGCTCTGCTATGTTCTCTTCTGTTCTATTCTATTCTGCTCTGCTCTGTTCTGTTCTATTCTGCTCTGCTCTGTTCTGTTCTATTCTGCTCTGCTCTGTTCTGCTCTGCCCTGTTCTATTATGCTCTACTCTGCTCTGTTCTGCTCTGCTCTATTCTGCTCTGTTCTGCTCTGTTCTATTCTGCTCTGCTCTGCTCTATTCTGCTCTGTTCTATTCTGCTCTGTTCTGCTCTGTTCTGCTCTGCTCTATTCTGCTCTGTTCTATTCTGCTCTATTCTGCTCTGCTCTACTCTGCTCTATTCTGCTCTGTTGTGTTCTATTCTGCTCTGTTGTGTTCTATTCTGCTCTGTTGTGTTCTATTCTGCTCTGTTGTGCTCTATTCTGCTCTGTTGTGCTCTATTCTGCTCTGCTCTATTCTGCTCTGTTGTGTTCTATTCTGCTCTGTTGTGTTCTATTCTGCTCTGTTGTGTTCTATTCTGCTCTGCTCTGTTCTATTCTGCTCTGCTCTGTTCTATTCTGCTCTGCTCTGTTCTGCTCTGTTCTGTTCTATTCTGCTCTGCTCTGTTCTATTCTGCTCTGCTCTGTTCTGCTCTGCTCTGTTCTATTCTATTCTATCCTGCTCTGTTCTGCTCTGTTTTATTCTGCTCTGTTCTGCTCTATTCTGCTCTGCTCTGTTCTGTTCTATTCTGCTCTACTCTGTTCTATTCTGCTCTGCTCTGTTCTATTCTGCTCTGCTCTGTTCTGCTCTGTTCTGTTCTATTCTGCTCTGTTCTATTCTGCTCTGCTCTGTTCTGCTCTGCTCTGTTCTATTCTGCTCTGCTCTGTTCTGCTCTGTTCTGCTCTATTCTGCTCTGTTCTGTTCTATTCTGCTCTGTTCTATTCTGCTCTGTTCTATTCTGCTCTGTTATATTCTGCTCTGCTCTGTTCTATTCGGCTCTGCTCTGTTCTATTCTGCTCTGCTCTGTTCTGCTCTGTTCTATTCTGCTCTGTTCTATTCTGTTCTGTTCTATTCTTCTCTGTTCTATTCTTCTCTGTTCTATTCTTCAAGTTCTGCTCTGTTCTGTTTTTCCCTGCTCTGTTCTGTTCTGTTCTTCTGCTCTGTTCTGTTCTTCTGCTCTTCTGCTCTGGTCTTCTGTTCTTTTCTTCTCTGTTCTATTCTGTTCCGCTATGCTCTGTTCTGGAGAAGGGAAAGGAGAGAGATGGAGGTTTACCCCAGTTGCAAACTCATGTGGGGGACCCGGGAACATGCCACAGGCAGGGAAAATCAAGCACATTGAAATCCCACATCCCTGTCAGCTCTGTACCAGCTCTGTCACAATAGACACTGTTTAACTCTGCCTACACTCTGTGATGTAATTAAATGTACTCCACCAACATCGAATCCCAACCCACAGGCTTTAGTTTAGTCCCTTCTTCAAGCTTTCTTTGTTTTATTGATTTGCTGGTAATTGTCATGTTTTAAGGTTCTCATCAGTTGCATGAGAACCGGCCACGTTTAATACAGCTAAGGCATGACTAACTAACCCTGCCCTTAAATACATAGCATGTCGAAGTGCAGAGTATTTTTTATTTTTTTATTTGACCTTTATTTAACTAGACAAGTCAGTTAAGAACAAATTCTTATTTACAATGACGGCCTAGGAATAGTTGGTTAACTGCCTGTTCAAGGGCAGAATGACAGATTTGTGCCTTGTCAGCTCGGGGATTCGAACTTGCAACCTTTCGGTTACTAGTCCAACGCTCTAACCACTAGGCTACCCTGCCGCAGAATGGACATCGAATGCTTGTGCATCGGACTGGGAGCAGATGGAGCCTTCTATTCGTATGGAGAGACTTAGGTCACACCGGCTTCTTCTTCTCTGTTTACTCACCTGGGCTTGAATATAGCTGTTGTAGAGTAGGCAAAGGAAAACTAGGATTTGAATAGCCCGTCTCAGACTTGTATTTCTTTTTAAGATGTGCTGCTGTCTTCAGCCTCAAACAAAAACAGGAATATGGAGGAAACCATTCGTTCTCAGGTCAGTAAAATGGTTTAATTTTGGTTTATTTCCCGTGACATTTGCCAGTCTCTTTGACATACAACACAGAGTGGCAAGGAGTGGAATGATAGCTAAACAGACTGGTAACCAGACTAGATTAAAACACCATAAATTATAATTAGATAAATATGCCCTCTATATTTAATGCCTTAAAGAAGTCCCCAACGACTAACAGTCAGTTATCCTCTGGGAGGTCTTTAACTGCGTTTCCCAGAGTACACTGGGTTCTACACGGGAGCCAGACTAGACTCATAATGACAGGGAGAGTTTTAATACAGGGTCTGACTAGAGCACCACAAAGGTTTAGTATATCTCTTAACGCAATCAAGGTGCTTTGAGAGAGAGAGACACACACAGAGATAGAAAAAATATTTATCATTTTCCGTTGCCCTGTGAAGAGTAAGCAGGTATCTACTTGGAGGTATTGGGAGCTCAGATCTTGTAGCAAAACCGTGTCTCAGCCATAGTAATATAAAGGCAATTAGTAAGGCAGCCAGACACGCAGACGCTTTGCCTCTCAGTACTAATAAGATGAAGAGTGCGTCAGAAAATGCCATTAGCAGGATGCTCTGCTCTTAAAGGCAATGTCCCTATCTGGTGATGACAGCATTAGCCTTACTAAAGACCCAATCAACTCAGATGTTACACAGACACGACGGTGTGACTACGAAGATAAAAGTTATACCCACCAAACCACCGTTGCAAAGCATCCGATACACAATGTCACGTCTTAGTTTTTAATCCAAGTTTATTGAACACAGTCATTATGAAATACCAACAGTAGGCTATTAATCCATCATTTGCACAGTATGTTGTACCTCAGTCTCGCACACATCATAAAATAATATTATCTTTTTCATATTCACTTTCTATTCATGGACACATTTGATTTGAATATTTTTGTAATTATTTTGGTTACTGACAGGTACTTTGGCACAGTACACAAAGTAAGGACTTGAAGTGTGGAGTGTGGAAATTTGTTGGTTCTGACGGGCAAGGACAGGAACAGGGGGGACCAAACAGTGTTTGAGGAAAGTACAGAGTGCACAGACAACATCCATAAAGCACAGAGATGATAGGACGATGCTTTATATCAACCAATCAGTAACTGACTGTAAGAAGTCCACTCCAGGAGCTGTGCCAAAGTGTCTCAACTCACTGCACAGGAAATGACCTAATGTGTCCAGGAAGTCCTTCAAACCAATCAGACACCATCTGTCCTTCATGGCAAACAGCTTGTGATTCTCCAGCCAGATTGGATTTAGTAGATAAAGGGCAATGGAATCACTCTTCCATTTTTAAACCAGTCCGTCTGCAGGGTCTAATTACTGTAGTTATATGAACTCTCATCTTGTAGTCCGTGTACTTTCCTATATCCTGTGCCTCTAGCTCCGCCTCCTATCAAACAGACTGATAGGACCAGAGATGCTCTATAATGTTATCCTTGAGACAGGCTTAGACAGTCCTCCCAGTCCCTCACCTGGTCCATGATGTCTGTTCTGTAGTAGGTAGCAGCAGTGTTATGTGTATCTGAGTCTGTCATGGGTGGAGGTGGAGGTGAAGGGGGCCTCCTCTAGACCTCTTCTCCCTGGCTGGTGGCCTGGAGGTTGGGCCCGGCTACACCATGCCTTCACTGCGCTTGCTCCTCCACACCACTAGGGCAGTCATGAGCAACGTGACAAGGATGGGCACCACGATAAATGGCCCAAGGATACGGTTGGGCGGATCACGCAGCAGCCGTCCCGACAGGGAGCAGTCGTGGAAGTAGTGCTTGTGGATGCGGATGAAGAACTCGTCCACCAGCCGGTTGGGCCAGAAACAGTCCATCTTCAGGGCGATCAGGTAGGTGCAGTTGGTGAGCTCACCGTAAGGTCTGTAGGGAGAGACGGAAAGGAACAGTGGGAGGTCACATTAATGGAATGAAGACCAGGTTTATGTACCGTACATCCCAATGAGGGTAAATAATAGCCTACACGTTTGAAAAGACATTTAGGACAGTTTGGGGTTCTTAATGGGTCTCCAAAGTGTGGTTTTTAAATTGAACACCAGTTTCATGATCTACAGTGTAATTTTTATTTAACCTTTTATTTAAGCAGGGAGCCATGCTGAGACCAAGAGCAGAACAGAACACATCAATAAACAACAATTACACCATATCTATATACATATCATTTACACTCTACATATCTATATACATATCAATTACACTCTACATATCTATATACATATCAATTATACTCTACATATCTATATACACATCAATTACACTCTACATATCTACATTTAACATTTACATTTAAGTCATTTAGCAGACGCTCTTATCCAGAGCGACTTACAAATTGGTGCATTCACCTTATGACATCCAGTGGAACAGCCACTTTACAATAGTGCATCTAAATCTTTTAAGGGGGGTGAGAAGGATTACTTTATCCTATCCTAGGTATTCCTTAAAGAGGTGGGGTTTCAGGTGTCTCCGGAAGGTGGTGATTGACTCCGCTGTCCTGGCGTCGTGAGGGAGTTTGTTCCACCATTGGGGGGCCAGAGCAGCGAACAGTTTTGACTGGGCTGAGCGGGAACTGTACTTCCTCAGTGGCAGGGAGGCGAGCAGGCCAGAGGTGGATGAACGCAGTGCCCTTGTTTGGGTGTAGGGCCTGATCAGAGCCTGGAGGTACTGAGGTGCCGTTCCCCTCACAGCTCCGTAGGCAAGCACCATGGTCTTGTAGCGGATGCGAGCTTCAACTGGAAGCCAGTGGAGAGAGCGGAGGAGCGGGGTGACGTGAGAGAACTTGGGAAGGTTGAACACCAGACGGGCTGCGGCGTTCTGGATGAGTTGTAGGGGTTTAATGGCACAGGCAGGGAGCCCAGCCAACAGCGAGTTGCAGTAATCCAGACGGGAGATGACAAGTGCCTGGATTAGGACCTGCGCCGCTTCCTGTGTGAGGCAGGGTCGTACTCTGCGGATGTTGTAGAGCATGAACCTACAGGAACGGGCCACCGCCTTGATGTTATTTGAGAATGACAGGGTGTTGTCCAGGATCACGCCAAGGTTCTTAGCGCTCTGGGAGGAGGACACAATGGAGTTGTCAACCGTGATGGCGAGATCATGGAACGGGCAGTCCTTCCCGGGAGGAAGAGCAGCTCCGTCTTGCCGAGGTTCAGCTTCAGGTGGTGATCCGTCATCCACACTGATATGTCTGCCAGACATGCAGAGATGCGATTCGCCACCTGGTCATCAGAAGGGGGAAAGGAGAAGATTAATTGTGTGTCGTCTGCATAGCAATGATAGGAGAGACCATGTGAGGTTATGACAGAGCCAAGTGACTTGGTGTATAGCGAGAATAGGAGAGGGCCTAGAACAGAGCCCTGGGGGACACCAGTGGTGAGAGCACGTGGTGAGGAGACAGATTCTCGCCACGCCACCTGGTAGGAGCGACCTGTCAGGTAGGACGCAATCCAAGCGTGGGCCGCGCCGGAGATGCCCAACTCGGAGAGGGTGGAGAGGAGGATCTGATGGTTCACAGTATCGAAGGCAGCCGATAGGTCTAGAAGGATGAGAGCAGAGGAGAGAGAGTTAGCTTTAGCAGTGCGGAGCGCCTCCGTGATACAGAGAAGAGCAGTCTCAGTTGAATGACTAGTCTTGAAACCTGACTGATTTGGATCAAGAAGGTCATTCTGAGAGAGATAGCGGGAGAGCTGGCCAAGGACGGCACGTTCAAGAGTTTTGGAGAGAAAAGAAAGAAGGGATACTGGTCTGTAGTTGTTGACATCGGAGGGATCGAGTGTAGGTTTTTTCAGAAGGGGTGCAACTCTCGCTCTCTTGAAGACGGAAGGGACGTAGCCAGCGGTCAGGGATGAGTTGATGAGCGAGGTGAGGTAAGGGAGAAGGTCTCCGGAAATGGTCTGGAGAAGAGAGGAGGGGATAGGGTCAAGCGGGCAGGTTGTTGGGCGGCCGGGATTTCACGCGAGATTTCATCTGGAGAGAGAGGGGAGAAAGAGGTCAGAGCACAGGGTAGGGCAGTGTGAGCAGAACCAGCGGTGTCGTTTGACTTAGCAAACGAGGATCGGATGTCGTCGACCTTCTTTTCAAAATGGTTGACGAAGTCATCTGCAGAGAGGGAGGAGGGGGGAGGAGGATTCAGGAGGGAGGAGAAGGTGGCAAATAGCTTCCTAGGGTTAGAGGCAGATGCTAGGAATTTAGAGTGGTAGAAAGTGGCTTTAGCAGCAGAGACAGAAGAGGAAAATGTAGAGAGGAGGGAGTGAAAGGATGCCAGGTCCGCAGGGAGGCGAGTTTTCCTCCATTTCTGCTCGGCTGCCCGGAGCCCTGTTCTGTGAGCTCGCAATGAGTCGTCGAGCCACGGAGCGGGAGGGGAGGACCGAGCCGGCCTGGAGGATAGGGGATATAGAGAGTCAAAGGATGCAGAAAGGGAGGAGAGGAGGGTTGAGGAGGCAGAATCAGGAGATAGGTTGGAGAAGGTTTGAGCAGAGGGAAGAGATGATAGGATGGAAGAGGAGAGAGTAGCGGGGGAGAGAGAGCGAAGGTTGGGACGGCGCGATACCATCCGAGTAGGGGCAGTGTGGGAAGTGTTGGATGAGAGCTAGAGGGAAAAGGATACAAGGTAGTGGTCGGAGACTTGGAGGGGAGTTGCAATGAGGTTAGTGGAAGAACAGCATCTAGTAAAGATGAGGTCGAGCGTATTGCCTGCCTTGTGAGTAGGGGGGAAGGTGAGAGGGTGAGGTCAAAAGAGGAGAGGAGTGGAAAGAAGGAGGCAGAGAGGAATGAGTCAAAGGTAGACGTGGGGAGGTTAAAGTCGCCCAGAACTGTGAGAGGTGAGCCGTCCTCAGGAAAGGAGCTTATCAAGGCATCAAGCTCATTGATGAACTCTCCGAGGGAACCTGGAGGGCGATAAATGATAAGGATGTTAAGCTTGAAAGGGCTGGTAACTGTGACAGCATGGAATTCAAAGGAGGCGATAGACAGATGGGTAAGGGGAGAAAGAGAGAATGACCACTTGGGAGAGATGAGGATCCCGGTGCCACCACCCCGCTGACCAGAAGCTCTCGGGGTGTGCGAGAACACGTGGGCGGACGAAGAGAGAGCAGTAGGAGTAGCAGTGTTATCTGTGGTGATCCATGTTTCCGTCAGTGCCAAGAAGTCGAGGGACTGGAGGGTGGCATAGGCTGAGATGAACTCTGCCTTGTTGGCCGCAGATCGGCAGTTCCAGAGGCTACCGGAGACCTGGAACTCCACGTGGGTCGTGCGCGCTGGGACCACCAGATTAGGGTGGCCGCGGCCACGCGGTGTGGAGCGTTTGTATGGTCTGTGCAGAGAGGAGAGAACAGGGATAGACAGACACATAGTTGACAGGCTACAGAAGAGGCTACGCTAATGCAAAGGAGATTGGAATGACAAGTGGACTACACGTCTCGAATGTTCAGAAAGTTAAGCTTACGTAGCAAGAATCTTATTGACTAAAATTATTAAAATGATACAGTACTGCTGGCAGTGGCTGCGTTGTTGACTTTGTAGGCTAGCTGGCAGTGGCTGCGTTGTTGACACTACACTAATCAAGTCGTTCCGTTGAGTGTAATAGTTTCTACAGTGCTGCTATTCGGGGGCTAGCTGGCTAGCTAGCAGTGTTGATTACGTTACATTGCGTTAAAAGAACGACAATAGCTGGCTAGCTAACCTAGAAAATCGCTCTAGACTACACAATTATCTTTGATACAAAGACGGCTATGTAGCTAGCTATGTAGCTAGCTACGATCAAACAAATCAAACCGTTGTACTGTAATGAAATGAAATGAAAATGTGATACTACCTGTGGAGCGAAGCGGAATGCGACCGGGTTGTTGAGTGCGGAAGTTCTATTCGGTAGACGTTGGCTAGCTGTTGGCTAGCTAGCAGTGTCTCCTACGTTAAGGACGACTAATAGCTGGCTAGCTAACCTCAGTAAATTAAGATAATCACTCTAAAACTACACACTCTAAACTACACAATTATCTTGGATACGAAGACAGCAAAGACAACTATGCAGCTAGCTAACAGTACACTAATCAAGTTGTTCAGTTGAGTGTAATAGTTTCTACAGTGCTGCTATTCGGTAGACGGTGGACGTTTGCTAGCTGGCTAGCTGCTGGGCAGATAGCAGTGTAGACTACGTTAGGACGACGAAATACGATAATTACGCAATTATCTTTGATACAATGACGGCTATGTAGCTAGCTAAGAAGAAATTGCTAAGATTAGACAAATCAAACCGTTGTACTATAATGAAATGTAATGAAAAGTTATACTACCTGCGGACCGAAGTGCGGATGCGACCGCTCGCTCCAACCCGGAACACCACAGACTATATACACTATACATATCTATATACATATCAATTACACTCTACATATCTATATACATATCATTTACACTCTACATATCTATATACACATCAATTACACTCTACATATCATTTACACTCTACATATCTATATACACATCAATTACACTATACATATCTATATACATATCAATTACACTCTACATATCTATATACACATCAATTACACTCTAGATATCTATATCCACATCAATTACACTCTACATATCTATATACACATCAATTATACTCTACATATCTATATACACATCAATTACACTATACATATCTATATCCACATCAATTACACTCTACATATCTATATACATATCAATTACACTATACATATCTATATACATATCAATTACACTATACATATCTATATACACATCAATTACACTATACATATCTATATACACATCAATTACACTCTACATATCGATATAAGTTTACATACACCTTAGCCAAATACATTTAAACTCTTTTAAACTTTTTTTCAATTCCTGACATTTAAACCTAGTAAAAATTCCCTGCGTTAGGTCAGTTAGGATCACCACTTTATTTTAAGAATGTGAAATGTCAGAATAATAGCAGAGAGAATGATTTATTTCAGCTTTTATTTCTTTCATCACATTCCCAGTTAGTATTTGGTAGCATTGCCTTTAAATTGTTTAACTTGGGTCAAACGTCAAACTTGGGCCAAAATTCACCCAACTTATTGTGGGAAGCTTGTGGAAGGCTACCAGAAACATTTGACCCAAGTTAAACAATTTAAAGGCAATGCTACCAAATAGTATTTGAGTGTATTTGAACTTCTGACCCACTGGGAATGTGATGAAAGAAATAAAAGCTGAAATAAATCATTCTCTCTGCTATTATTCTGACATTTCACATTCTTAAAATAAAGTGGTGATCCTAACTGACCTAACACAGGGAATTTTTACTAGGATTAAATGTCTGGAATGGTGAAAAACAGAGTTTAAATGTATTTGTCTAAGGTGTATGTAAACTTCCGACTTCAACTGTATATCTATGTGCACATCAATTACACTGTACATATCTATATATACAACAATACATTGAAAAGCAACCCCAAAACATGAAGAAGCTAAACACAAATCATATGAAACGAACACATTCTTCAGTAAAAGGGCCCTCTAACATCTACCTGGGTTGCCTTCATGGAACGTACTGTAGGCAATGTTCATTTGAAGTTAGGGAAGAGACTTTGAAAACGGGATACACACACTAATGGTGCAATCAACTGTTGTGTGCAAATCAATATTTTCTCTCTGCGTGTGACTGTGCTCCCTAGTGTGTATAGGCCTGCCATGATTGAGAGTAATGACCCCTGGTAATGACAGAGGACAGATAGAGAGTGAAAAACACAGAGACACACATCCACCCTCCCCTCCTCCTGAACAAGAGCTCTCCCCCCTCTCCTCAGAACATGCCCTCCATATGGCCTGCTCTTTCTACCCACATCCTCCCTGGTGTGGCATGCCTGGCATAGCTAGGACCTTTTTATAATCCACAGGTGTCCCCTAACACAACCGAGGGGTAATGTCTGTCTCAGCTTACCCAATCCCCCAGTGGGAGAGTGATACACAGGGTAAAAGGCAGACCATCTGGCTCATCTTCCAAGGCAGACAGACATTATAATCATGCATCGTGATCATTATGAACAGAAGAGAGAGGAAGAGAGAGAGGAACGAGGGAGAGAGAGATAAGTGAGAAAGAATGAAAAAGAGAGGAAAGAGAAGAGAGAGAAATAGTGATAGTTGATATTCTGTGTAGGAGAACACAGTGTAAAATTAGACCTCAGCAACAATAGAAATATGAGCAAACCCCTATTCTCTCCTCACACATTTA
Organism: Oncorhynchus nerka; assembly: GCF_034236695.1. Lineage (NCBI taxonomy): Eukaryota > Metazoa > Chordata > Actinopteri > Salmoniformes > Salmonidae > Oncorhynchus > Oncorhynchus nerka. Next base: position 42,669,818 of record NC_088396.1, read on the forward strand.
TCCACTACAGATGTACGGCCATGACCAATTTATTGACATGACAGGATTTAATACCTTTATATTACAGCTGCTTTATTGAAAGAACACTCTTGCCAAAGTCACGTCATCTGCAACATTCCATCATCGGAGGAAATTAATCGTTCCTAAGACAGTCCCTTTTCTCTCCCTGTACGTTTCTCCAAAACATTTCTCCCTAAGGGCCTATGGCGATGCTTCATTGGCTAAGGCAAGGGCACCCCTGCTAACTGGAACCTATTCAGTACTGAGAACTAAGAGATTTATAATAACCCAGATATGGCACAATTTCAAGAGCTCCGCTAAACGTGTCTTGTCTCAACACGCACAGGAGGTTGTATCTTCCCTTGTCAGTATTAACTTATCTTGTCTGAACTCACACACATATACCTGTAATAATTTCTTCTGTATGATCTTATCTTCTTTACATGATCTAATGTGGAGTATATATGCTCTGGCTCTTCTAATACAGTTTGCATATGCAGAAGGTGTGGTAGTTATTGTAATTCTTCGGTACTATGACATATGTATTGCCTCACCTCCTCACGCCATTTGCACACACTGATTTTATTTGTTTCTATTGTGTTATTGACTGTATGTTTGTTTATCCCATGTGTAACTCTGTGTTGTTGTTTGTGTCACACTGCTTTGCTTTATCTTGGCCAGGTAGGAAGTTGTAAATGAGAACTTGTTCTCAACTAGCCTACCTGGTTAAATAAAGGTGAAATACAAATTAATAAAACATTGTCCATATAGTTATATATCGCATCAGAAGAGAAAAGTGTTATTCCCCTTGTATTATTTCTATGGATCCCCCTCCTTCCTGCTCTTCCAGGAGACATGTCAGTTTAAATCCACCCCTTCCTTCCTGCTCTTCCAGGAGACATGTCAGTTTAAATCCACCCCTTCCTTCCTGCTCTTCCAGGGAACATGTCAGTGTAAATCCACCCCTTCCTTCCTGCTCTTCCAGGAGACATGTCAGTGTAAATCCACCCCTTCATTCCTGCTCTTCCAGGGAACATGTCAGTGTAAATCCACCCCCTCCTTCCTGCTCTTCCAGGAGACATGTCAGTGTAAATCCACCCCTTCCTTCCTGCTCTTCCAGGAGACATGTCAGTTTAAATCAACCCCTTCCTTCCTGCTCTTCCAGGAGACATGTCAGTTTAAATCCATCCCTTCCTTCCTGCTCTTCCAGGGAACATGTCAGTGTAAATCCACCCCTTCCTTCCTGCTTTTCCAGGAGACATGTCAGTTTAAATCCACCCCTTCCTTCCTGCTCTTCCAGGGAACATGTCAGTGTAAATCCACCCCTTCCTTCCTGCTCTTCCAGGAGACATGTCAGTTTAAATCCACCCCTTCCTTCCTGCTCTTCCAGGGAACATGTCAGTGTAAATCCACCCCTTCCTTCCTGCTCTTCCAGGAGACATGTCAGTGTAAATCCACCCCTTCCTTCCTGCTCTTCCAGGGAACATGTCAGTGTAAATCCACCCCCTCCTTCCTGCTCTTCCAGGGAACATGTCAGTGTAAATCTACCCCCTCCTTCCTGCTCTTCCAGGGAACATGTCAGTGTAAATCTACCCCCTCCTTCCTGCTCTTCCAGGGAACATGTCAGTGTAAATCCACCCCCTCCTTCCTGCTCTTCCAGGGAACATGTCAGTGTAAATCCACCCCCTCCTTCCTGCTCTTCCAGGGAACATGTCAGTGTAAATCCACCCCCTCCTTCCTGCTCTTCCAGGGAACATGTCAGTGTAAATCCACCCCCTCCTTTCTCTCTCACATACTGTCCTCTTTACTGTCCTCTTTACTGTTTACTTTCCATACTGCAACATTAGAGGCCTTGGAAGCTGTTGACAGACTGACTGATGGCAAGACACACACAGACAGACAGACAGACAGACGGTTTGACACACACACACACACACACACACACACACGCATGCACGAAACAAGACTCGCGCTCCAAAGCAGTACCTAGTGTTCACACTGCTTGCTATAAACGGTTAGCTAACATTTCACTGCCTCCGCTCCGATCACCCAGTTCCCATTCCAGAACAAAAAGAATGGCACCTTGCGTTATAAACCAACAGGTGGTCAAAAGTCCCCTAACCTTCCTCGATGTACAGAAGCCGCTGCAACCTGGACTCGGGTAGACGTAACATAGTAAATGTCAATCCGAGACTCTCCAATTAGTATGATATGTTATGTTTCGTATGGTATGTATTCATCTGTAGAGGTCCATCATCCATTTGGTATGATATTTTACGAATTACAATTTCTATGATACAGTATGTTATGAATTTGCTAAACTTAAATGTTACGAATAAAAATGTGTTGTGGCTAACGTTAGTTAGGTGGCTAAGGCTAATGTTAGCTGGGTGGCTAAGGCTAATGTTAGCTGGGTGGCTAAAGCTAATGTTAGCTAGGTGGCTAAGGCTAATGTTAGCTGGGTGGCTAAGGCTAATGTTAGCTGGGTGGCTAAGGTTAATGTTAGCTGGGTAGCTAAGGCTAATGTTAGCTAGGTGGCAACCATTAGGGTTAGGGGTTAGGGTTAAGGTAAGCCATAGCCATGGAAGGTGCTTTGAGGGTGGTGGCGCTGCAATTTTGGGGGGGTCAGACTGGGGGGAGTGCACAGAAAAAGAAGAAATTGTGCGCTGAAGACGTCTGCTAATCTGTTTTATGTAACCATACCAAACGTAACATATCATACTAATTTGAGTGTCCCGCATTTACATGTACTATGTTACGTCTAGCTTATGAGACCAGGCTGGCATACAGAACTGTTACACGCCTTTCTTCTGAACCTGTCACATGCTAGCTGCCCACTTTAAATAACATGACGCCACATTTAAAAAGGGCAGGAGGGCAACCCCTTGTAAGTCATGTCAATGGGCGAGTGGCTCTGTGACATTTACTGAAGACCTCGATAATGTCTTGAGAGCTGATTCCCCCCCCCCCCCATCAACCCTCATGACAAAGTCATATAGTTACATATTGAATCAGCAGTGTAAAGGTTGAGACTTTGAGATACAATATCAGACTCTGCCAATTCATCATTCAATATCTTTATTAAACAGGCATCAGAAAGATCGTAATCTCAGAGATTTGAAGTGCCATATAGCTGACTGTGCCTGCTGATATTTGCTATTGAAAACTGAATGTTGAACAACTGAAAGAGATCTTTCAACTCCAGAGATCACTTGTTTCCTGCTCCCATTATGTCATCCCATGTCATTACATAAATGATCCAAATGAATGACTTTGAAAGCTTTGTTTCTGTAACAGAGGATGATACAGAGAGATGGTAATTGACAAGCTAGAGAAAGAGCTTAGTTTGTTTAGGGTTTGTTTGCTCCATTGACTGGAAACAAATGGGAACAAACACAACTCATGTGGGAGTCTGAGGCAAACAAAGCGTGAAGCAAATTGGATCCCTTTTTATTTGTTGTTGCTGCAGTGAGAAGCCAAACTGGTGCATTGTATTGTATTACAAAACATTCTCCCGATGCCTTTCTCTGTTTTTCTGCTTGAATGAAAAAAAGAAAGGAGATTTTCTTATTTACTGGTGTCCTTTAGTAGTGGTTTCTTTGCAGCAATTTGACCACGAAGGCCTGATTCACGCAGTCTCCTCTGAACAGTTAATGTTGAGATGTGTCTGTTACTTGAACTCTGTAAAGCATTCGTTTGGGCTGCAATTTCTGAGGTTGGTAACTCTAATGAACTTATCCTCTGCATCAGAGGTAACTCTGGGTCTTCCTTTCCTGTGGCGGTCCTCATAAGAGCCAGTTTCATCATAGCACTTGATGTTTTTTTGCGACTGCACTTGAAGAAACTTTCAAAGTTAATTAAATGTTCCGTATTAATGGACCATCATGTTTTAAAGTAATGGTGGACTGTTTGCTTATTTGAGCGGTTCTTGCCATAATATGGACTTGGTCTTTCACCAAATAGGGCTCTGTTCTGTATACCACCGCTACCTTGTTACGAAACAACTGATTGGCTCAAACGCATTTTGACTGAGGTGGTTGTTGTAATAGTGCTCTGTTCTAAACCCTGACTGGGGTGGTTGTTGTAATAGTGCTCTGTTCTAAACCCTGACTGAGGTGGTTGTTGTAATAGTGCTCTGTTTTAAACCCTGACTGAGGTGGTTGTTGTAATCGTGCTCTGTTCTAAACCCTGACTGAGGTGGTTGTTGTAATAGTGCTCTGTCCTAAACCCTGACTGAGGTGGTTGTTGTAATAGTGCTCTGTCCTAAACTCTGACTGAGGTGGTTGTTGTAATAGTGCTCTGTCCTAAACCCTGACTGAGGTGGTTGTTGTAATAGTGCTCTGTTCTAAACCCTGACTGAGGTGGTTGTTGTAATAGTGCTCTGTCCTAAACCCTGACTGAGGTGGTTGTTGTAATAGTGCTCTGTTCTAAACCCTGACTGAGGTGGTTGTTGTAATAGTGCTCTGTCCTAAACCCTGACTGAGGTGGTTGTTGTAATAGTGCTCTGTTCTAAACCCTGACTGAGGTGGTTGTTTTAATAGTGCTCTGTTCTAAACCCTGACTGAGGTGGTTGTTGTAATAGTGCTCTGTCCTAAACCCTGACTGAGGTAGTTGTTGTAATAGTGCTCTGTCCTAAACCCTGAATGAGGTGGTTGTTGTAATAGTGCTCTGTTCTAAACCCTGACTGAGGTGGTTGTTGTAATAGTGCTCTGTTCTAAACTCTGACTGAGGTGGTTGTTGTAATAGTGCTCTGTTCTAAACCCTGACTGAGGTGGTTGTTGTAATAGTGCTCTGTTCTAAACTCTGACTGAGGTGGTTGTTGTAATAGTGCTCTGTTCTAAACCCTGACTGAGGTAGTTGTTGTAATAGTGCTCTGTCTTAAACACTGACTTTTCATACTTTTGGAATATTTCCTGGTAACAATGAAAAATGTGGGTTATTGATGCCAACATTGATGAGCGCTGCACACTTACGCAGCCTGGGATCCAATTGGTCGTCCTCTGTGGATTTCTTGTTATCTATTGCTAGAAAAGCATCCAGGACTTGTTATTCTGTAAATAGCCTAAGAAGTACATAGTCAGCTCTGGACAAGACAGCTTGTACCTACACTTCAGTACTCAGGTCTATAGTTTTTCCATGTTCATTTTCCTTCACCTACTGTAACTTCTGCATGAACTTCTTTATTCCTGAAGGGTTCTTCCCTCAGTGTGTTTGAGTCTAAATCGTACCAATTGTAGCGAGGAGTCAGGAAACAGAGATGTCATCTGGGCATGGTGTTTGATATAAATCTTATATGCACATGGATATACTCTTGATAAGGGAAATCTTTTATAAGCTCACCTCATCGACGCGGTTGTTCACAACCCTAAATGTTTAATTGAAGGCAGCATCTATGTTATTGGAGTACTTTGAAGTGCAGTCGCTCAACTGGAACTGCGTGATGTCAGGAGAGTCTTCTCCCGCCAAAACCACCTTTCCCGTTTGATTCTGTGTCGAAACTGAAATGGATTTGTGTCACCACTCCTCACAAAGTTTGCCACACACATAGAATGCTAGATGACTTATCTTCCTCATACTCCTTGCAAACCTCAGCATCCCATACAGGCCACTCTGTCAAACTCTTAGAGACAAAGTGTTCATTTTTTCATCAAGTTAGCTGCCTGTATCATTGCAGCACTTGATGGGAGGGAGATACAGTACATGCCTGTGTCCCTTTCTTTCCTGTGTGTGTAGCTAGACCAAGGATCTAGTTCTACCAGAGTTCTGTATAAACGTTCTACAGCTTTAATCTATAATTCTACAGTTCTATAGTTCTACAGCTTTAATCTACAGTTCTAGAGTTCTACAGCTTTAATCTACAGTTCTAGAGTTCTACAGCTTTAATCTACAGTTCTATAGTTCTACAGCTTTAATCTACAATTCTATAGTTCTACAGCTTTAATCTACAGTTCTATAGTTCTACAGCTTTAATCTACAGTTCTATAGTTCTACAGCTTTAATCTACAGTTCTATAGTTCTACAGATTTAATCTACAATTCTATAGTTCTACAGCTTTAATCTACAGTTCTAGAGTTCTACAGCTTTAATCTACAGTTCTAGAGTTCTACAGCTTTAATCTACAGTTCTATAGTTCTACAGCTTTAATCTACAGTTCTAGAGTTCTACAGCTTTAATTCAGTTCTATAGTTCTAGCTTTAATCTACAGTTCTATAGTTCTACAGCTTTAATCTACAGTTCTATAGAGTTCTACAGCTTTAATCTACAGTTCTAGAGTTCTATAATCTACAGTTCTACAGCTTTAATCTACAATTCTATAGTTCTACAGCTTTAATCTACAGTTCTAGAGTTCTACAGCTTTAATCTACAGTTCTAGAGTTCTACAGCTTTAATCTACAGTTCTAGAGTTCTACAGCTTTAATCTACAGTTCTAGAGTTCTACAGCTTTAATCTACAGTTCTATAGTTCTACAGCTTTAATCTACAGTTCTATAGTTCTACAGTTTTAATCTACAGTTCTAGAGTTCTACAGCTTTAATCTACAGTTCTATAGTTCTACATCTTTAATCTACAGTTCTATAGTTCTACAGCTTTAATCTATAATTCTACAGTTCTATAGTTCTACAGCTTTAATCTACAGTTCTATAGTTCTACAGCTTTAATCTACAGTTCTATAGTTCTACAGCTTTAATCTATAATTCTACAGTTCTGTAGTTCTACAGCTTTAATCTACAATTCTACAGTTCTATAGTTCTACAGCTTTAATCTACAGTTCTATAGTTCTACAGCTTTAATCTACAGTTCTATAGTTCTATAGTTCTACAGCTTTAATCTACAGTTCTATAGTTCTACAGCTTTAATCTATAATTCTACAGTTCTATAGTTCTACAGCTTTAATCTACAGTTCTATAGTTCTACAGCTTTAATCTACAGTTCTATAGTTCTACAGCTTTAATCTACAATTCTACAGTTCTATAGTTCTACAGCTTTAATCTACAGTTCTATAGTTCTACAGATTTAATCTACAATTCTATAGTTCTACAGCTTTAATCTACAGTTCTATAGTTCTACAGCTTTAATCTACAGTTCTATAGTTCTACAGCTTTAATCTACAGTTCTATAGTTCTACAGCTTTAATCTATTATTCTACAGTTCTATAGTTCTACAGCTTTAATCTACAGTTCTATAGTTCTACAGCTTTAATCTACAGTTCTATAGGTCTACAGTTTTAATCTACAGTTCTATATCTTTAATCTACAGTTCTATAGTTCTACAGCTTTAATCTATAATTCTACAGTTCTATAGTTCTACAGCTTTAATCTACAGTTCTATAGTTCTACAGCTTTAATCTACAGTTCTATAGTTCTATAGTTCTACAGCTTTAATCTACAGTTCTATAGTTCTACAGCTTTAATCTACAATTCGACAGTCCTCTAGATCCACAACTTTAATCTACAGTTCTACAAATTGAATCTACAATTCTACAGTTCTATAGTTCTACAGCTCCACTGTCTAGTTCTAAGATCTATACTGAACAAAAATATAAACGCAACATGTCAGGTGTTGGTCCCATGTTTCATGAGCTGAAATAAAAGATCACAGAAATGTTCCATACCTACAAAAAGCTTATTTCTCTCATATTGTGTGCACACATTTGTTTACATCCCTGTTAGTGAGCATTTCAATAAACTGATTAAACAGCAGGATCATTACACAGGTTCACCTCGTGCTGGGGACAATAAAAGGCCAGTCTAAAATGTGAAGTTTTGTCACACAACACAATGCCACAGATGTCAAACGTTTTGAGGGAACGTGCAATTGGCATGCTGACTGTATTAATGTCCACCAGGGCTGTTGCCAGAGAATCAGAATCTCAGTTCTGTTGCCCTACAGAATCTCAGTTCTGCTGCCCTACAGAATCTCAGTTCTGCTGCCCTACATAATCTCAGTTCTGTTGCCCTACAGAATCTCAGTTCTGCTGCCCTACATAATCTCAGTTCTGTTGCCCTACAGAATATCAGTTCTGTTGCCCTACAGAATCTCAGTTCTGCTGCCCTACAGAATCTCAGTTCTGCTGCCCTACAGAATCTCAGTTCTGCTGCCCTACATAATCTCAGTTCTGTTGCCCTACAGAATCTCAGTTCTGCTGTCCTACAGAAGCTCAGTTCTGCTACCCTACAGAAGCTCAGTTCTGTTGCCCTACAGAAGCTCAGTTCTGCTGCCCTACGGAAGCTCAGTTCTGTTGCCCTACAGAAGCTCAGTTCTGCTGCCCCTACAGAAGCTCAGTTCTGCTGCCCTACAGAAGCTCAGTTCTGTTGCCCTACAGAATCTCAGTTCTGTTGCCCTACAGAATCTCAGTTCTGTTGCCCTACAGAATCTCAGTTCTGTTGCCTTACAGAAGCTCAGTTCTGCTGCCCTACAGAAGCTCAGTTCTGCTGCCCTACAGAAGCTCAGTTCTGCTGCCCTACAGAAGCTCAGTTCTGTTGCCCTACGGAACCTCAGTTCTGCTGCCCTACGGAAGCTCAGTTCTGCTGCCCTACAGAATCTCAGTTCTGTTGCCCTACAGAAGCTCAGTTCTGTTGCCCTACAGAAGCTCTACACATCTTTTTTCTGCCTACATTGCAGTTCAGTTCAGCTCAGCTCTGCTTTGTTCAGAGCCTCGTCTGCATAGCAATGAACACTGCTGCAGTTCTCCCTGGTGTCAGCTCTTCAAAGATACTACAGTGTATGATCACATTTACATCCATCAAAGAGAATTATGCCAAGACTTCCCATGGAATCAGTTACTGTAATGCCAATGGAATTATTCAGATATTCAGAAATATTAGTGCTTTTTAGAGTAAGTGTATCGTTTGACAGTACGATGCAATAACTAGCTATAAAGGAATCCTCTCTCCTAGCAGTCTCTCTCCTAGCAGTCTCTTTCCCAGCAGTCTCTCTCTCAGCAGTCTCTCTCTCTCAGCAGTCTCTCTCTCTCAGCAGTCTCTCTCTCTCAGCAGTCTCTCTCTCTCAGCAGTTGCTCTGAGCTGTCTCTCTCTCAGCAGTCTCTCTCTCCCAGCAGTCTCTCTCAGCAGTCTCTCTCTCAGCAGTCTCTCTCTCTCAGCAGTCTCTCTCTCTCAGCAGTCTCTCTCTCTCAGCAGTCGCTCTCTCAGCAGCCTCTCTCTCCCAGCAGTCTCTCTCTCTCAGCAGTCTCTCTCTCCCAGCAGTCTCTCTCTCAGCAGTCTCTCTCTCTCAGCAGTCTCTCTCTCTCAGCAGCTGATGTATTCTCATCCCTTCTGAATTATTAGAAAAAGGGTTTCCGAAAGGCTTCTTCGGCTCTCCCCATAGGAGAACACTTTTAGGTTGCAGGTAGAACTATTTTGGGTTCCATGTAGAACCCTCTGTGGAAAGGGTTCCACATGGAACCAAAAAGGGTTCTTCAAAGGGTTTTCCTATGGGGACAGCCGAATAAACTTTTTAGGTTCTAGATAGCACCTTTTTTTCTAAGAGTGTACAGGGAGAAACTCAGAGGTTCTTGAGCATTTGGCAGCTCATCTCTCTTTCATCTCCGACTCACCATAACAATGAGCAATCAGCAATGTGACACTCACTCGCTTTCAAGGAGGGAGATAGTGCACGACAAGCCTATTGTTATTGTAGATGACATGTAGTGTTGAAACTGCCTGCCTGGCTGCCTGCCCGCCCGCCCGCCCGCCTGCCTGCCCGCCCGCCCGCCTGGTTGTTATGCTTTTAAAGAGCTCTCCACGTCAGAAGCATTCCACCGGGAGCGTAACACAAGGAAACAATCCCAGCAGCACTTAGGGGCCTCTTTGTGAGTGACGAGCAGCACCATGCAGAGGGTCAGGTGCTGTGATACACAGAGAGATCAGAGGAATATGCCACAGGGAGGAAGGAGAACCAATCAGGGAACAGGGCCGACTGAGTTCTGTGGTAGAAGGCATAGCAGTTGATTAACAGGTGGTCCGTTCCATCTGTTGCACAAATTCTTGATTGCTTTAAAGATCAGGTCTGCATAGACATTGTGAACATCAGTTGATCTGTGCAGACCTGCAGTGCACAGAACCTGTGTATTTTGTACATTCATGTACAGTATATTCTAAAACCGTTGCTCTTTAGAAGGATGTATAATGTTTCCAGAGGTTTGCCACATTAGGATGTTGCAGGTTCAATGCTTGAGCTTTTGTCAGACATCATATGTTGCCTGTACAGCTGTAGTAGCAAGACCTCTATCTGCAGCAAGACCTCTATCTGCAGCAAGACCTCTATCTGCAGCAAGACCTCTATCTGCAGCAAGACCTCTATCTGCAGCAAGACCACTATCTGCAGCAAGACCACTATCTGCAGCAAGACCACTATTTGCAGCAAGACCTCTATCTGCAGCAAGACCGCTATCTGCAGCAAGTCCTCTATCTGCAGCAAGACCTCTATCTGCAGCAAGACCACTATCTGCAGCAAGACCTCTATCTGCAGCAAGACCACTATCTGCAGCACAGCTGTGGGTCACACATTCTGAACTGTACAGTTCAATGCTTACAGTAAAGTGTGTCAACATGGGATGTGAAATGGAACCAGAGATATGGGTTGAAAAGAAAGCTTAAGGCTAAAGGATTGCTTGGGCATTTCTGTCGTTATGACAACAACATTTGACATTCCTGAAGCTGTAATAGTAAGTCCCACATTAAATCATATCTGGAGGCAACAGTTGGCGACATTGATCTGACGCGAGGTCAAACTGAAAAGTCAAAGGATATGATGTAATAAGTAGAAAAAAAATCATCTTTAAAAGGTTAATAAATTATTCTCTCAAATGTCAGAAAATGAGTCACGAGTCAACCAACATAAGAAACTGTGCCTCCTGACCAGAGTACTAAGTTGTGTTGGCCCATTGCTGAAGGAAGGCTAATAGTGTCTCTCTCTCTTTTTCCTTCCCTCCCCCCGCCTCTCTCGATCCCTATACTTGTTTGTTTATGTGTTACTATGCCTGCCAATGAAGGCATTTTGATAAAACTCAACATACTCCCTCTTGCAGCTCTCAAAGCAGAGTGGTAGGTTGGTCCCCCAACATACTGTTCCATTAGCCAGATGAGAGAGATAGACACCGCACACGGGCATGCACACACACACACACACACACACACACACACAAGGCTCTCCTAGCTGTGGAGAACCAGATGGTCGACTTACACACACACACACACACACAAAACAGAGAACGCAAAACAAAAAAACGTTCATCAACCAACAGCAGGGGGGATCGAAGCTGAGCCTTCAGAACCAGACAGAGAAACTGATCTTGAACGAGTCTACGTCCCAAATAGCAACCTATTCCCTTTATAGTGCATACTTTTAACCAGGGCCCAACATACTGCACTATACATGGAATATGGTGGCATTTGGGCTGCACATCAAATTTGATTCTCAGCAGAATAGTGATTTTATCTGAAGGCAGGCAGGGAGATGAGAAGACAAGCCTCTGATATCCCTGCCAATTGCATCCAGCTTTACCTTCTCCCTGAATGGAGATCCAGTGGGAACATTAGGGCCCAAGGTGAACAATCTGGCTATTGATCGGGAGAACAGAGGTATAGCTTCTTGGATTAAGAGACAAAGAATAAGGCATGTGTGCCAAATGGCACCCTATTCCCTATATAGCACACTTCTTTTGACCAGAGCCCACAGGGTGCCATTTGGGATGCTGGCATGGGGGAAAATAACTCCCCGGCCAGCATCCATCTGGAGAGCTGTGGACAAACCCAATGCAATTCCTCTGGTTACAGTGTAGTTAGCGATCCAATCATAGTGGTTCAACAACCTCAATTATTTCCACACAACTGAACTCTGAAGATTTGGTGCCGATATGATGTAGCAGCTTATTGGCCAGTAAACTCGGACAGGCGTGTCTGCATCATGAATGATTCCCCAACAGGCGTGTCTGCATCATGAATGATTCCCCAACAGGCGTGTCTGCATCATGAATGATTCCCCAACAGGCGTGTCTGCATCATGAATGATTCCCCAACATGACAGACAGCCACAGCTCTCACCAGTCTGATATATAGAGATACTGACAATAGATGAGAAACTTTATAGAACATGAACCTGGAGCTGAATGGAGAATGAAAGGGAAAGGAAGGAAAAATAGCAAAGTAGGTTAGTTAGTTAGTAAGTTAGTTAGTTAATTAGTTAGTTAGTTAATTAGTTAGTTAGCTTGTAGTACTGAATGATTAGTGCTTTCTGATGTTGGTTTGGTTTCGGTTCAGTTCGTAATAAATAATCATCACTATTTTCAATTTAGATAAAACATTTTAAAAAAAACATTAAATGATGACCTTAAAATGACCGCTAATTACCAAGTACTACAACTACCAATCGGGTAGAGCTACCTCACAAACTGTCTCTATCCCTCTCTCTCGTTGTTGTGTTGTGTACATTCCTCTCTCATTTGTCTGTCAAGGAGCCACCAGGGCAGGCAGTACAGGTGCAATGGGTTATGGGCATTGTAGTTAATTACCACATTTTCTGCACTGAACTAGGTTGAATATTTTCCTGTTGAAAACTACAACTTCCCATAGTGACCCACAATTCTCAATCTGATTTCTTTCGTGCTTGTTGTGTTGTTCTCTCTACAGAAATGACGCGTTGAGCTCACCAAAACATTTTTATAAATGGAGGGGGGAGGGGGTACATTTTTGTTAATCGCTAAACAGGTCACTTCGCACATCTCAGATGACCATAGAACACATATACTCAGAACCGAAGACCAAACCTTCATATCAAAGGAGGCTGGTGAAAATAAGATAAATACACAACTGTTGCTATGTACGGGTCCTGTGAATTTAGGGCACTAAACACTTTCCTCTCCTCACCTCTCTACATCATGTCAGCCACCCTGGTGTTATGGTCCTGGGGGGGTTTCTGTGTGATTTAACAGCTGAGGGAGTTTGATTAGCCCAATGGACATTATAGCGTGCTGAGAGAAAGAGAGAGATGGAGAGAGGTAGAGGGGTAGGGGGAGATTAAAAAGGAAGAGGGGGAGAGAAAAGAGGGAGAAAAGAGGGAGGGAGAGGAGAAAGATGGAGGTTTGCCCCAGTTGCAGAACTCATGTGGGGAACCCAGGAACATGCCACAGGCAGAGAAAATCAAGCACATTGAAATCCCAGAGAGAGAGAGAGATGCACTCTGCTGAGAGAAGATGAGAGGTCTGGTAGCAGAGTCTACAGATCTCAGGCCCGGGGCAGCTGACGTGGCTCCATGTAGTTCACACACGAAGGAACACAAGGCTAGCTAGAAGACTGCAGGTTGTGTGATGTAGTCTACACTGTGGCCAGTGGGCTCTCTCTATAATTATGCTAGTGGAGTGGTGTGCAGCCCTCTGCTAGATGTGTGTTTCTGTGATAGTGAACGGGTTCCACAGTCTGTATTGTTGGGACTGAGAAACAGAAACAGTCATAGAACATAGAAAATAACCTAGAAAAGGAGCCCATCTCTCTGACAACAACAGTTCCTGCTCTCTGTGCTGACAACAGTTCCTGCTCTCTGTACTCACAACAACAGTTCCTGCTCTCTGTACTCTGACAACAACAGTTCCTGCTCTCTGTACTCACAACAACAGTTCCTGCACTCTGTACTCTGACAACAACAGTTCCTGCTCTCTGTGCTGACAACAGTTCCTGCTCTCTGTACTCACAACAACAGTTCCTGCTCTCTGTACTGACAACAACAGTTCCTGCTCTCTGTACTCTGACAACAACAGTTCCTGCTCTCTGTACTGACAACAACAGTTCCTGCTCTCTGTACTCACAACAACAGTTTCTGCTCTCTGTACTCACAACAACAGTTCCTGCTCTCTGTACTCTGACAACAACAGTTCCTGCTCTCTGTACTCACAACAACAGTTCCTGCTCTCTGTACTCACAACAACAGTTCCTGCTCTCTGTACTGTCAACAACAGTTCCTGCTCTCTGTACTCTGACAACAACAGTTCCTGCTCTCTGTACTCTGACAACAACAGTTCCTGCTCTCTGTGCTCTGACAACAACAGTTCCTGCTCTCTGTACTCACAACAACAGTTCCTGCTCTCTGTGCTCTGACAACAGTTCCTGCTCTCTGTACTCACAACAACAGTTCCTGCTCTCTGTACAGTTCCTGCTCTCTGTACTCACAACAGTTCCTGCTCTCTGTACAGTTCCTGCTCTCTGTACTCAACAACAGTTCCTGCTCTCTGTACAGTTCCTGCTCTCTGTGCAACAGTTCCTGCTCTCTGTACAACAACAGTTCCTGCTCTCTGTACTGTCAACAACAGTTCCTGCTCTCTGTACTGACAACAACAGTTCCTGCTCTCTGTACTGACAACAACAGTTCCTGCTCTCTGTACTTCCTGCTCTCTGTACAACAACAGTTCCTGCTCTCTGTACTGACAACAACAGTTCCTGCTCTCTGTACTGACAACAACAGTTCCTGCTCTCTGTACTGACAACAACAGTTCCTGCTCTCAACAACAGTTCCTGCTCTCTGTACTGACAACAACAGTTCCTGCTCTCTGTACTGACAACAACAGTTCCTGCTCTCTGTACTGACAACAACAGTTCCTGCTCTCTGTACTGTCAACAACAGTTCCTGCTCTCTGTACTGACAACAACAGTTCCTGCTCTCTGTACTGACAACAACAGTTCCTGCTCTCTGTACTGTCAACAACAGTTCCTGCTCTCTGTACTTTCCTGCTCTCCTGCAACAACAGTTCCTGCTGTACTCTGTCAACAACAGTTCCTGCTCTCTGTACTCAACAACAGTTCCTGCTCTCTGTACTGTCAACAACAGTTCCTGCTCTCTGTCAACAACAGTTCCTGCTCTCTGTACTGACAACAACAGTTCCTGCTGACTGTCAACAACAGTTCCTGCTCTCTGTAACAACAGTTCCTGCTCTCTGTACTGACAACAACAGTTCCTGCTCTCTGTACAGTTCCTGCTCTCTGTACAACAACAGTTCCTGCTCTCTGTACTGTCAACAACAGTTCCTGCTCTCTGTACTGACAACAACAGTTCCTGCTCTGTACTGTAACAGTTCCTGCTCTCTGTACTGTCAACAACAGTTCCTGCTCTCTGTACTCTGACAACAACAGTTCCTGCTCTCTTCCTGCTACTGTTCCTGCTCTCTGTACTGACAACAACAGTTCCTGCTCTCTGTACTCTGACAACAACAGTTCCTGCTCTCTGTACTGTCAACAACAGTTCCTGCTCTCTGTACTCTGACAACAACAGTTCCTGCTCTCTGTGCTCTGACAACAACAGTTCCTGCTCTCTGTACTCTGACAACAACAGTTCCTGCTCTCTGTACTCACAACAACAGTTCCTGCTCTCTGTACTCTGACAACAACAGTTCCTGCTCTCTGTACTCACAACAACAGTTCCTGCTCTCTGTACTCACAACAACAGTTCCTGCTCTCTGTACTCACAACAACAGTTCCTGCTCTCTGTACTGTCAACAACAGTTCCTGCTCTCTGTACTGACAACAACAGTTCCTGCTCTCTGTACTCTGACAACAACAGTTCCTGCTCTCTGTACTCACAACAACAGTTCCTGCTCTCTGTACTCTGACAACAGTTCCTGCTCTCTGTACTCTGACAACAACAGTTCCTGCTCTCTGTACTGTCAACAACAGTTCCTGCTCTCTGTACTCTGACAACAACAGTTCCTGCTCTCTGTGCTCTGACAACAACAGTTCCTGCTCTCTGTACTCTGACAACAACAGTTCCTGCTCTCTGTTCCTGCTCTCTGTACTGACAACAGTTCCTGCTCTCTGTACTGTCAACAACAGTTCCTGCTCTCTGTACTGTCAACAACAGTTCCTGCTCTCTGTACTGACAACAACAGTTCCTGCTCTCTGTACTGACAACAACAGTTCCTGCTCTCTGTACTGTCAACAACAGTTCCTGCTCTCTGTACTGTCAACAACAGTTCCTGCTCTCTGTACTGACAACAACAGTTCCTGCTCTCTGTACTGACAACAACAGTTCCTGCTCTCTGTACTGTCAACAACAGTTCCTGCTCTCTGTACTGACAACAACAGTTCCTGCTCTCTGTGCTGACAACAACAGTTCCTGCTCTCTGTGCTGACAACAACAGTTCCTGCTCTCTGTACTGTCAACAACAGTTCCTGCTCTCTGTACTGACAACAACAGTTCCTGCTCTCTGTACTGACAACAACAGTTCCTGCTCTCTGTACTGTCAACAACAGTTCCTGCTCTCTGTGCTGACAACAACAGTTCCTGCTCTCTGTGCTGACAACAACAGTTCCTGCTCTCTGTACTTCCTTCTCAACTCACAACAGTTCCTGCTCTCTGTACTGTCAACAACAGTTCCTTCTCTCTGTACTCACAACAACAGTTCCTGCTCTCTGTACTGTCAACAACAGTTCCTGCTCTCTGTACTCTGACAACAACAGTTCCTGCTCCTGTCAACAACAGTTCTGTACTGACAACAACAGTTCCTGCTCTCTGTACTGTCAACAACAGTTCCTTCTCTCTGTACTCACAACAACAGTTCCTGCTCTCTGTACTGTCAACAACAGTTCCTGCTCTCTGTACTCTGACAACAACAGTTCCTGCTCTCTGTACTGACAACAACAGTTCCTGCTCTCTGTACTGTCAACAACAGTTCCTGCTCTCTGTACTGTCAACAACAGTTCCTGCTCTCTGTACTGTCAACAACAGTTCCTGCTCTCTGTACTGTCAACAACAGTTCCTGCTCTCTGTACTGTCAACAACAGTTCCTGCTCTCTGTACTGTCAACAACAGTTCCTGCTCACTGTCAACAACAGTTCCTGCTCTCTGTACTGACAACAACAGTTCCTGCTCTCTGTACTGACAACAACAGTTCCTGCTCTCTGTACTGTCAACAACAGTTCCTGCTCTCTGTACTGTCAACAACAGTTCCTGCTCTCTGTACTGACAACAACAGTTCCTGCTCTACTCTGTAACAACAGTTCCTGCTCACTGTCAACAACAGTTCCTGCTGTCAACAACAGTTCTGCTCTACTGTCAACAACAGTTCCTGCTCTCTGTACTGTCAACAACAGTTCCTGCTCTCTGTACTGACAACAACAGTTCCTGCTCTCTGTACTCACAACAACAGTTCCTGCTCAACAACAGTTCCTGCTCTGTACTGTCAACAACAGTTCCTGCTCTCTGTACTGTCAACAACAGTTCCTGCTCTCTGTACTGTCAACAACAGTTCCTGCTCTCTGTACTGTCAACAACAGTTCCTGCTCTCTGTACTGTCAACAACAGTTCCTGCTCTCTGTACTGTCAACAACAGTTCCTGCTCTCTGTACTGTCAACAACAGTTCCTGCTCTCTGTACTGACAACAACAGTGAGGTTCTAAGAGTCTGGGGCTCTATCGCCAAGTCACATTGGTGCAGGTTTGCTAATGTGGGCTAGATAGACTTCCTTGTGTCACCAACAGTGCTAACTAACTAAACCTGCATGGCAGTCAGTTCTCTGTCTGCAGTGACATGTTGACTGTCCTGAAAACAGTGCTAAAGTGCATATATTATGATGGCTGTTGGGGCACATAACATTTTTTCTGGAGGCAAGCCGAAGTTCAGAGTGGAAGTCTACGCCCCTTCGTCAGTGATTGGTCAACAGTAGGGATTCATTCAACGAGAGAAGACCCGTTTTCACCACCTTCCGGAGACACCTGAAACCCCACCTTTTTTAGGATAGGATAAAGTAATCCTGACCTAGATGCACTATTGTAAAGTGGCTGTTCCACTGGATGTCATAAGGTGAAAGCACCAATTGAAAAAAAAAAACTACACCAAACATCTTAGTTAGATGTCAAATTGCGCAACTAGGCAGTTTCACGCAGATGAGCAGGTTCCCTGGGCGCCTTTCTTTGCTGTTTTTCAGAGTCAGTAGAAAAGTTTGAATGAATTACATGAATTACAGATTTATTGAGTTATCTTGGAATAATTCTGACTATTTTTAGGAAGTTTAAACTGGCTACAGTGTCTCAAAATGGACAAACAGTACTATTGCCTCTGTTCTCATTTTTCAAGCGAAGGTCTTTTAAGGGAGTATGCGAATACAACTCTTTCGGTTCGGCTGGCGACGTTCGGCTAGGCGCCAGCTGAACTGAAGCATGCTGACGCCTTTATGGAGGAGCTGAGCAGTGGGTGGGTGGATGACCTCATGCAGGGCTGCTGAGGCAGAGGCGCCGGCCCGGGGGCCATGCATACTTTAATGAGTCCTTTCACGGCTGAGAGATCAAGTGGGACTGGAGCCCAACCCAAGCATAACCACCTCACCTCGAAGCAGCGCACACAGAGAGCCCAGGCACGGTGCGAACCACTTAAACATACCTGGCTGGTCTGAGTAACTGGAGGAATGAACAACTATCGGTATCCAGTCACCTATCTGAAATCTGTTCAGGTTTCTGTGGCTTAAATCCCTATTGTAGATGTTATGGACCCCTCTGAGCAGAGAACAGAGATGAGTGCCTGACCTATGTTAAAAGATCTGTGACAGTGTTGTTACATATCTCTTGAATTCTGCAGAACGTTACAGTACGGACATTCCTTTTTTACTACATCATCAAAGGAGGTCTGTATATGCATGTCAAATTGTTATAACACAATTGTAAATAAAAATACATTTCTTACAACAAATTATATATATCATCACCAAAGAGGCTGTGACTTTTACCCTGCTCTGCTGTTTGTTCTAGTGGTGTTGGTTACGCTAACATAAAGCAACAATAACATGCCATCGCCGTCAAGGTCAACTCTGTCTATCAAAGCAAATATTCCTCAAAGTTACTGTAGCAGTGGAAACAATGAATCACTGGTGTAGGGGGTTGGACACACACAGATAAACGGAATAAAGTTGAATTACGTCTGCATTACTGCATAGAAAGACAGGAAGGATAGTGTATGTGAGCTCACCATACTATAAACAAACTGACTCAATGTAGACTGTAGAGGATTGAAACTGAGAGGCACATGTCTCCCTGGGTACATCAGAACACACTCCAGTCGGTCCTCGCTGCCCTGAGGAAACAACCTGAGGCACATGTCTCCCTGGGTACATCAGAACACACTGCAGTCGGTCCTCGCTGCCCTGAGGAAACAACCTGAGGCACATGTCTCCCTGGGTACATCAGAACACACTCTAGTCGGTCCTCGCTGCCCTGAGGAAACAACCTGAGGCACATGTCTCCCTGGGTACATCAGAACACACTCCAGTCGGTCCTCGCTGCCCTGAGGAAACAACCTGAGGCACATGTCTCCCTGGGTACATCAGAACACACTCCAGTCGGTCCTCGCTGCCCTGAGGAAACAACCTGAGGCACATGTCTCCCTGGGTACATCAGAACACACTCCAGTCGGTCCTCGCTGCCCTGAGGAAACAACCTGAGGCACATGTCTCCCTGGGTACATCAGAACACACTCCAGTCGGTCCTCGCTGCGCTGAGGAAACAACCTGTGTTTACAACAGCAACCAACAGCCATGACTCAGGACCTTACTTACTGACCCTGGCTTTCTGTCTGCCTGCCTCTCTGCCTGCCTCTCTGACTGCCTGCCTCTCTGACTGACTGCCTGACTGCCTCCTGCCTGACTGCCTGCCTGCCTGCCTGACTCTCTGCCTGCCTGCCTCTCTGCCTGCCTGCCTCTCTGCCTGCCTCTCTGCCTGCCTCTCTGCCTGCCTCTCTGTCTGCCTGCCTCTCTGCCTGCCTGTCTCTCTGCCTGCCTCTCTGCCTGCCTCTCTGCCTGCCTCTCTGACTGCCCTGAGGAAACAACCTGTGTTTACAACAGCAACCAACAGCCATGACTCAGGACCTTACTTACTGACCCTGCCTTTCTGTCTGCCTGCCTCTCTCTGCCTGCCTGCCTCTCTGCCTGCCTGCCTGACACAGAAGAAAAACACTCACTGGCTGGCTGCTTGAAAACACTGGTCTGACAAATACCAGCATTGGGGAAGCTACTCCGAAACAATACTTTACCAAACAATACTTTACCAAACACCTAATTACTTCACATTAGAAGAAGTTAAGCTACCCTTAAGAAAAATAAAGTTTACTTAACTAAAGCTACTTTGAAAAAGAACGCTCACTACAGCCAAGCTACTTCGTTGGGAAAGTCATCATATCTAAATCAGAAATGTCATAGACTACAGACTGCAAGAACAGATCCTCTGGGGTCAGATGTTAACAGAATGTGTCATTTAGCCTATTAAACACAACAACTGTGTTTCAAGTGAGAATTAGGCAGGTCTGGTGCAGAAAAAGACAGGAAATGATTGCCTATTTCCCCCATATTTTCTTATCTTTTTGCTAAATTAAGGTGGTGTGTAGTTCCAGTAATTAGCTACACGGCAAAAAAAGTTATTAACTACTAAAATCACTACCAAGTTTGAATTTAGTTCAAATGTAGTTCACTACTCCCCAACAGACAAATACTCTCACTGATTGGTTGCTTGAAAATGGTTTATTCCCTTACCCAGTTGTGTTTATAACCTTACCCAGTGAGTTTATTCCCTTACCCAGTGAGTTTATTCCCTTACCCAGTGTGTTTATTCCCTTTCCCAGTGTGTTTATTCCCTTTCCCAGTGTGTTTATTCCCTTACCCAGTGTGTTTATTCCCTTACCCAGTGTGTTTATAACCTTACCCAGTGTGTTTAAAACCTTACCCAGTGTGTTTATTCCCTTACCAAGTGTGTTTATTCCCTTACCCAGTGTGTTTATTCCCTTACCCAGTGTGTTTATTCCCTTACCCAGTGTGTTTATTCCCTTACCCAGTGTGTTTATTCCCTTACCCAGTGTGTTTATTCCCTTTCCCAGTGTGTTTATTCCCTTACCCAGTGTGTTTAAAACCTTACCCAGTGTGTTTATAACCTTACCCAGTGTGTTTATTCCCTTTCCCAGTGTGTTTATTCCCTTTCCCAGTGTGTTTATTCCCTTACCCAGTGTGTTTATTCCCTTACCCAGTGTGTTTATTCCCTTACCCAGTGTGTTTATTCCCGTTAGCCAGTGTGTTTATTCCCTTTCCGAGTGTGTTTATTCCCTTACCCAGTGTGTTTATTCCCTTACCCAGTGTGTTTATTCCCTTTCCCAGTGTGTTTATTCCCTTACCCAGTGTGTTTATTCCCTTACCCAGTGAGTTTATTCCCTTACCCAGTGTGTTTATTCCCTTACCCAGTGTGTTTAAAACCTTACCCAGTGTGTTTATAACCTTACCCAGTGTGTTTATAACCTTACCCAGTGTGTTTATAACCTTACCCAGTGTGTTTATAACCTTACCCAGTGTGTTTATAACCTTACCCAGTGTGTTTATTCTGGTGTGTACAGTATGGCCCAGCTCTACTGTTCGTGTGTACAGTATGTCCATGTGGCTGAACTGGGGATTGTTGCTGAGCAGGTCCATATGAGATCCTCTCTCAGCTGTACGTCTCCTGAACACTGTATCAGTGCAGCCATTCACAATGAATTTGGAAAAACACTGGAGAGACGGGTAGAGAGAGAGAAGGAGAGACGGGTAGAGAGAGAGAAGGAGAGACGGGTCGAGGGAGAGAAGGAGAGACGGGTAGAGAGAGAGAAGGAGAGACGGGTAGAGAGAGAGAAGAGTAGAGAGAGAAGGAGAGACGGGTCGAGGGAGAGAAGGAGAGACGGGTCGAAGGAGAGTAGGAGAGACGGGTAGAGAGAGAGAAGGAGAGACGGGTCGAGAGAGAGAAGAAGAGACGGGTAGAGAGAGAGAAGGAGAGACGGGTAGAGAGAGAAGGAGAGACGGGTAGAGAGAGAGAAGAGTAGAGAGAGAAGGAGAGACGGGTCGAGGGAGAGAAGGAGAGACGGGTAGAGAGAGAGAAGGAGAGACGGGTAGAGAGAGAGAAGAGTAGAGAGAGAAGGAGAGACGGGTCGAGGGAGAGAAGGAGAGACGGGTCGAAGGAGAGAAGGAGAGACGGGTCGAGAGAGAGAAGGAGAGACGGGTCGAGAGAGAGAAGAAGAGACGGGTAGAGAGAGAGAAGGAGAGACGGGTAGAGAGAGAAGGAGAGACGGGTAGAGAGAGAGAAGGAGAGACGGGTCGAGGGAGAGAAGGAGAGACGGGTCGAGGGAGAGAAGGAGAGACGGGTCGAGAGAGAGAAGGAGAGACGGGTCGAGAGAGAGAAGAAGAGACGGGTAGAGAGAGAGAAGGAGAGACGGGTAGAGAGAGAGAAGGAGAGACGGGTAGAGAGAGAGAAGGAGAGACGGGTAGAGAGAGAAGGAGAGACGGGTAGAGAGAGAGAAGGAGAGAAGGGTAGAGAGAGAGAAGGAGAGACGGGTCGAGGGAGAGAAGGAGAGACGGGTAGAGAGAGAGAAGGAGAGACGGGTAGAGAGAGAGAAGAAGAGACGGGTAGAGAGAGAGAAGGGTAGAGAGAGAGAAGGAGAGACGGGTCGAGGGAGAGAAGGAGAGACGGGTAGAGAGAGAAGGAGAGACAGGTCGAGGGAGAGAAGGGTCGAGGGAGAGGAGAGACGGGTCGGGGGAGAGAAGGAGAGACGGGTCGAGGGAGAGAAGGAGAGACGGGTAGAGAGAGAGAAGGAGAGACGGGTCGAGAGAGAGAAGAAGAGACGGGTAGAGAGAGAAGGAGAGACGGGTAGAGAGAGAGAAGGAGAGACGGGTAGAGAGAGAGAAGGAGAGACGGTTAGAGAGAGAGAAGGAGAGACGGGTAGAGAGAGAGAAGGAGAGACGGGTCGAGGGAGAGAAGGAGAGACGGTTAGAGAGAGAGAAGGAGAGACGGGTCGAGGGAGAGAAGGAGAGACGGGTAGAGAGAGAGAAGGAGAGACGGGTAGAGAGAGAGAAGAAGAGACGGGTAGAGAGAGAGAAGGGTAGAGAGAGAGAAGGAGAGACGGGTCGAGGGAGAGAAGGAGAGACGGGTCGAAGGAGAGAAGGAGAGACGGGTCGAGGGAGAGAAGGAGAGACGGGTCGAGGGAGAGAAGGAGAGACGGTCGAGGGAGAGAAGGAGAGACGGGTCGAGGGAGAGAAGGAGAGACGGGTAGAGAGAGAGAAGAAGAGACGGGACGAAGGAGTGAAGGAGAGACGGGTAGAGAGAGAGAAGGAGAGACGGGTCGAGAGAGAGAAGAAGAGACGGGTCGAAGGAGAGAAGGAGAGACGAGTCGATGGAGAGAAGGAGAGACGGGTCGAAGGAGAGACGGGTCGAGAGAGAGAAGGAGAGATGGGTCGAGAGAGAGAAGAAGAGACGGTCGAAGTAGAGACTGGTCGAGGGAGAGAAGGAGAGACGGGTCGAGGGAGAGAAGGGTCGAGGGAGAGAAGGAGAGACGGGTCGAGGGAGAGAAGGAGAGACGGGTAGAGAAAGAGAAGGAGAGACGGTAGAGAGAGAGAAGAAGAGACGGGTCGAAGGAGAGACGGGTCGAGAGAGAGAATGAGAGACGGGTCGAGGGAGAGAAGGAGAGACGGGTCGAGGGAGAGAAGGAGAGACGGGTCGAGGGAGAGAAGGAGAGACGGGTCGAGGGAGAGAAGGAGAGACGGGTAGAGAGAGAGAAGGAGAGACGGGTAGAGAGAGAGAAGAAGAGACGGGTCGAAGGAGAGACGGGAAGAGAGAGAGAAGGAGAGACGGGTCGAGAGAGAGAAGAAGAGACGGGTCGAGGGAGAGAATGAGAGACGGGTCGAGGGAGAGAAGGAGAGACTGGTCGAGGGAGAGAAGGAGAGACGGGTCTAAGGAGAGAAGGAGAGACTGGTCGAGGGAGAGAAGGAGAGACTGGTCGAGGGAGAGAAGGAGAGACGGGTAGAGAGAGAGAAGGAGAGACGGGTAGAGAGAGAGAAGGAGAGACGGGTAGAGAGAGAGAAGGAGAGACGGGGAGAAGGAGAGAAGGGTAGAGAGAGCGAAGGAGAGACGGGTCGAGGGAGAGAAGGAGAGACGGGTAGAGAGAGAGAAGGAGAGACGGGTCGAGAGAGAGAAGAAGAGACGGGTCGAAGGAGTGAAGGAGAGACGGGTAGAGAGAGAGAAGGAGAGACGGGTCGAGAGAGAGAAGAAGAGACGGGTCGAAGGAGAGAAGGAGAGACGGGTCGAGGGAGAGAAGGAGAGACGGGTCGAAGGAGAGACGGGTCGAGAGAGAGAAGGAGAGACGGGTCGAGAGAGAGAAGAAGAGACGGGTCGAAGGAGAGACGGGTCGAGGGAGAGAAGGAGAGACGGGTCGAGGGAGAGAAGGGTCGAGGGAAAGAAGGAGAGACGGGTCGAGGGAGAGAAGGAGAGACGGGTCGAGGGAGAGAAGGAGAGACGGGTAGAGAAAGAGAAGGAGAGACGGTAGAGAGAGAGAAGAAGAGACGGGTCGAGAGAGAGAATGAGAGACGGTTCGAGAAAGAGAAGGAGAGACGGGTAGAGAGAGAGAAGGAGAGACGGGGAGAAGGAGAGAAGAGTAGAGAGAGCGAAGGAGAGACGGGTCGAGGGAGAGAAGGAGAGACGGGTAGAGAGAGAGAAGGAGAGACGGGTCGAGAGAGAGAAGAAGAGACGGGTCGAAGGAGTGAAGGAGAGACGGGTAGAGAGAGAGAAGGAGAGACGGGTCGAGAGAGAGAAGAAGAGACGGGTCGAAGGAGAGAAGGAGAGACGGGTCGAGGGAGAGAAGGAGAGACGGGTCGAAGGAGAGACGGGTCGAGAGAGAGAAGGAGAGACGGGTCGAGAGAGAGAAGAAGAGACGGGTCGAAGGAGAGACGGGTCGAGGGAGAGAAGGGTCGAGGGAGAGAAGGGTCGAGGGAGAGAAGGAGAGACGGGTCAAGGGAGAGAAGGAGAGACGGGTCGAGGGAGAGAAGGAGAGACGGGTAGAGAAAGAGAAGGAGAGACGGTAGAGAGAGAGAAGAAGAGACGGGTCGAAGGAGAGACGGGTCGAGAGAGAGAATGAGAGACGGGTCGAGGGAGAGAAGGAGAGACGGGTCGAGGGAGAGAAGGAGAGACGGGTCGAGGGAGAGAAGGAGAGACTGGTCGAGGGAGAGAAGGAGAGACGGGTAGAGAGAGAAGGAGAGACGGGTAGAGAGAGAGAAGGAGAGACGGGTAGAGAGAGAGAAGGAGAGACGGGGAGAAGGAGAGAAGGGTAGAGAGAGCGTAGGAGAGACGGGTCGAGGAGAGAAGGAGAGACGGGTAGAGAGAAAGAAGGAGAGACGGGTCGAGAGAGAGAAGAAGAGACGGGTCGAAGGAGAGAAGGAGAGACGGGTCGAGGGAGAGAAGGAGAGACGGGGTCGAAGGAGAGACGGGTCGGGTCGAGAGAGAGAGAAGAGAAACGGGTCGAGAGAGAAGAAGAGACGGGTCGAGAGAGAAGGAGAGACGGGAGAGAGAGAGAAGGAGAGACGGGTCGAAGGAGAGAGACGGGTCGAGGAGAGAAGGAGAGACGGGTCGAGGGAGAGAAGGAGAGACGGGTCGAGAGAGAGAAGGAGAGACGGGTCGAGAGAAGAGAAGGAGAGACGGGTAGAGAGAGAGAAGGAGAGACGGGTCGAGAGAGAGAAGAAGAGACGGGTCGAAGGAATGAGGGAGAGGAGAAGGAGAGACGGGTGGAGAGAGAGAAGGAGAGACGGGAGAGGAGAGAAGAGAGAGACGGAGACGAGGGAGAGAAGGAGAGACGGGTAGAGAGAGAGAAGGAGAGACGGGTAGAGAGAGAGAAGGAGAGACGGGGTCGAGGGAGAGAAGGAGAGACGAGAAGGAGAAGGAGAGAGGGAGAGAAGGGTGGAGAGAGAGAAGGAGAGAGAGAGGAGAGAAGAGAGAGGGTAGAGAGAGAGAAGGAGAGACGGGTAGAGAGAGAGAAGGAGAGACGGGTCGAGGGAGAGAGGAGAGACGGGTAGAGAGAGAGAAGGAGAGACGGGTCGAGAGAAGAGAGAGAAGGAGAGACGGGTCGAGAGAGAGAAGGAGAGACGGGTCGAGAGAGAGAAGGAGAGAGAGAGAAGAGAGACGGGTAGAGAAAGAGAAGGAGAGACGGTAGAGAGAGACGGGTCGAAGGAGAGACGGGTCGAGAGAGAGAAGAGAGACGGGTCGAGGAGAGAAGGAGAGACGGGTCGAGGGAGAGAAGGAGAGACGGGTCGAGAGAGAGAAGGAGAGACGGGTCGAGGGAGAGAAGGAGAGACGGGTCGAGGGAGAGAAGGAGAGACGGGTAGAGAGAGAGAAGGAGAGACGGGTAGAGAGAGAGAAGACGAGACGGGTCGAAGGAGAGAAGAAGAGACGGGTCGAGGGAGAGAATGAGAGACGGGTCGAGGGAGAGAAGGAGAGACGGGTGGAGAGAGAGAAGGAGAGACGGGTAGAGAGAGAGAAGGAGAGACGGGTAGAGAGAGAGAAGGAGAGACGGGTAGAAGGAGAGAAGGAGAGAGACGGAGAGGGTCGAGGAGAGAAGGAGAGACGGGTAGAGAGAGAGAAGGAGAGACGGGTCGAGGGAGAGAAGGAGAGACGGGTAGAGAGAGAGAAGGAGAGACGGGTAGAGAGAGAGAAGAAGAGACGGGTCGAAGGAGAGAAGAAGAGACGGGTCGAGGGAGAGAATGAGAGACGGGTCGAGGGAGAGAAGGAGAGACGGGTGGAGAGAGAGAAGGAGAAGGTAGAGAGAGAAGAGAGACGGGTAGAGAGAGAAGGAGAGACGGGGAGAAGGAGAGAGGGTAGAGAGAGCGAAGGAGAGACGGGTCGAGAGAGAGAAGGAGAGACGGGTAGAGAGAGAGAAGAAGAGAGACGGGTCGACGGGAGAGAAGGAGAGACGGGTAGAGAGAGAGAAGGAGAGACGGGTAGAGAGAGAGAAGGAGAGACGGGTAGAGAGAGAAGAAGAGACGGGTAGAGAGAGAGGGAGAGAGAGAAGGAGAGACGGGTCGAGGGAGAGAAGGAGAGACAGGTCGAGGAGAGAATGAGAGACGGGTCGAGGAGAGAAGGAGAGACTGGTCGAGGGAGAGAAGGAGAGACGGGTCTAAGGAGAGAAGGAGAGACTGGTCGAGGAGAGAAGGAGAGACTGGTCGAGGGAGAGAAGGAGAGACGGGTAGAGAGAGAGAAGGAGAGACGGGTAGAGAAGAAGAGAGACGTAGAGAGAGAGAAGGAGAGACGAAGGAGAGAAGGAGAGACGATAGAGAGAGAGAAGGAGAGACGGGTCGAGAGAGAGAGAAGAGAGACGGGGGTAGAGAGAGAGAAGGAGAGACGGGTAGAGAGAGAAGGAGAGAGAAGAGACAAGGGTAGAGAGAGCGAAGGAGAGACGGGTCGAGGGAGAGAAGGAGAGACGGGTAGAGGAGAGAAGAGAGACGGGTCGAGGGAGAGAAGGAGAGACGGGTAGAGAGAGAGAAGGAGAGACGGGTAGAGAGAGAGAGAACAGACGGGTCGAGGAGAGAAGAAGAGACGGGTCGAGGGAGAGAATGAGAGACGGGTCGAGGGAGAGAAGGAGAGACGGTGGAGAGAGAGAAGGAGAGACGGGTAGAGAGAGGAAGGAGAGAAGGGTAGAGAGAGACGGGGAGAGGAGAGAGAAGGAGAGACGGGTCGAGGGAGAGAAGGAGAGACGGGTCGAGAGAGAGAAGGAGAGACGGGTTTGAGAGAAGGAGAGAAGGAGAGACGGGTAGAGAGAGAGAAGGAGAGACGGGTAGAGAGAGAGAAGAGAGACGGGTAGAGAGAGAAGGGTAGAGAGAGCGAAGGAGAGACGGGTCGAGGGAGAGAAGGAGAGAGAGGGGAGGAGGGAGAGAAGGAGAGACTGGTCGAGGGAGAGAAGGAGAGACAGGTCTAAGGAGAGAAGGAGAGACTGGTCGAGGGAGAAAGGAGAGACTGGTCGAAGGAGAGAAGGAGAGACGGGTAGAGAGAGAGAAGGAGAGACGGGTAGAGAGAGAGAAGGAGAGACGGGTAGAGAGAGAGAAGAGAGACGGTCGAGAGAGAAGGAGAGAAGGAGAGACGGGTCGAGAGAGAGAAGAAGAGATGTGTCGAAGGAGAGAAGGAGAGACGGGAGAGAGAGAAGGAGAGACGGGGTCGAAGGAGAGACGGGTCGAGAGAGAGAAGGAGAGACGGGTCGAGAGAGAGAAGGAGAGACGGGTCGAGAGAGAGAAGAAGAGACGGGTCAAGGAGAGACGGGTCGAGGAGAGAAGGAGAGACGGGGTCGGAGAGAAGGGTCGAGGGAAGAAGGAGAGACGGGTCGAGGGAGAGAGGAGAGACGGGTGGAGAGAGAGAAGGAGAGACGGGTCGAGAGAGAGAAGGAGAGACGGGTAGAGAGAGAGAAGAGAGACGGGGAGAAGGGAGAGGAGAAGGGTAGAGAGAGCGAAGGAGAGACGGGGTCGAGGGAGAGAAGGAGAGACGGGTAGAGAGAGAGAAGGAGAGACGGGTCGAGGGAGAGAAGGAGAGACGGGTAGAGAGAGAGAAGGAGAGACGGTAGAGAGAGAGAAGGAGAGACGGGTAGAGAGAGAGAAGAAGAGACGGGTAGAGAGGAGAGAAGGAGGGAGAGACGGGTAGAGAGAGAGAAGGAGAGACGGGTAGAGAGAGAGAAGAACAGACGGGTCGAAGGAGAGAAGAAGAGACGGGTCGAGAGAGAGAATGAGAGACGGGTGGAGAGAGAAGGAGAGACGGGTAGAGAGAGAGAAGGAGAGACGGGTAGAGAGAAGAGAAGGAGAGACGGGGAGAAGGAGAGAAGGGTAGAGAGAGCGAAGGAGAGACGGGTCGAGGGAGAGAAGGAGAGACGGGTAGAGAGAGAGAAGGAGAGACGGGTCGAGGGAGAGAAGGAGAGACGGGTAGAGAGAGAGAAGGAGAGACGGGTAGAGAGAGAGAAGGAGAGACGGGTAGAGAGAGAGAAGAAGAGACGGGTAGAGAGAGAAGGGTAGAGAGAGCGAAGGAGAGACGGGTCGAGGGAGAGAAGGAGAGACAGGTCGAGGGAGAGAATGAGAGACGGTTCGAGGGAGAGAAGGAGAGACTGGTCGAGGGAGAGAAGGAGAGACGGGTCTAAGGAGAGAAGGAGAGACTGGTCGAGGGAGAGAAGGAGAGACTGGTCGAGGGAGAGAAGGAGAGACGGGTAGAGAGAGAAGGAGAGACGGGTAGAGAGAGAGAAGGAGAGACGGGTAGAGAGAGCGAAGGAGAGACGGGTCGAAGGAGAGAAGGAGAGACGGATAGAGAGAGAGAAGGAGAGACGGGTCGAGAGAGAGAAGAAGAGATGTGTCGAAGGAGTGAAGGAGAGACGGGTAGAGAGAGAGAAGGAGAGACGGGTCGAGAGAGAGAAGAAGAGACGGGTCGAAGGAGAGAAGGAGAGACGGGTCGAGGGAGAGAAGGAGAGACGGGTCGAAGGAGAGACGGGTCGAGAGAGAGAAAGAGAGACGGGTCGAGAGAGAGAAGGAGAGACGGGTCGAGAGAGAGAAGAAGAGACGGGTCGAAGGAGAGACGGGTCAAGGGAGAGAAGGAGAGACGGGTCGAGGGAGAGAAGGGTCGAGGGAAAGAAGGAGAGACGGGTCGAGGGAGAGAAGGAGAGACGGGTCGAGGGAGAGAAGGAGAGACGGGTAGAGAAAGAGAAGGAGAGACGGTAGAGAGAGAGAAGAAGAGACGGGTCGAGAGAGAGAATGAGAGACGGTTCGAGAAAGAGAAGGAGAGACGGGTAGAGAGAGAGAAGGAGAGACGGGTAGAGAGAGAGAAGGAGAGACGGGGAGAAGGAGAGAAGAGTAGAGAGAGCGAAGGAGAGACTGGTCGAGGGAGAGAAGGAGAGAGAGTAGAGAGAGAGAAGGAGAGACGGGTCGAGAGAGAGAAGAGACGACGGAGTCGAAGGAGAGACGGGTAGAGAGAGAAGGAGAGACGGGTCGAGAGAGAGAAGGAGAGAGAGGTCGAGAGAGAGAAGGAGAGACGGGGAGAAGAGAGAAGAGAGAAAGAGGAGACGGGTCGAGGAGAGAAGGAGAGACGGGTAAGGGAAAGAAGGAGAGACGGGTCGAGGAGAGAGACGGGTCAAGGAGACGGGTCGAGGGAGAGAAGGAGAGACGGGTCGAGAGAGAGAAGAGAGACGACGGGAGAGAGAAGAAGAGACGGGTCGAGAGAGAGAAGAGACGGGTCGAAGGGAGAGAAGGAGAGAGACGGGTCGAAGGAGAGAGAAGGGAGGAGGAGACGGGTCGAGGGAGAGAAGGAGAGAGACGGGTCGAGGGAGAGAAGGAGAGAAGGAGAGAAGGAGAGACGGGTAGAGAGAGAGAAGAGAAGAGAGAGAGAAGAAGAGACGGGTCAAGGAGAGACGGGTAGAGAGAGAGAAGGAGAGACGGGTCGAGAGAGAGAAGAAGAGACGGGTCGAGGGAGAGAAGGAGAGACGGGTCGAGGGAGAGAAGGAGAGAGGGGTCGAGAGAGAGAAGAAGAGACGGGTCGAGGGAGAGAAGGAGAGACGGGTCGAGGGAGAGAAGGAGAGACGGGTGGAGAGAGAGAGAAGGAGAGACGGGGTAGAGAGAGAGAGAGAAGGGTAGAGAGAGAGAAGGGAGAGAGAGAAGGAGAGACGGGTGAGAGAGAAGGAGAGACGGGTCGAGGGAGAGAAGGAGAGACGGGTAGAGAGAGAAGGAGAGACGGGTCGAGGGAGAGAAGGAGAGACGGGTAGAGAGAGAGAAGGAGAGACGGGTAGAGAGAGAGAGAGAGGAGAGAAGGAGAGACGGGTAGAGAGAGAAGGAGAGAAGGGAGAAGGAGAGAAGGGTAGAGAGAGCGAAGGAGAGACGGGTCGAGGGAGAGAAGGAGAGACGGGTAGAGAGAGAAGGAGAGACGGGTCGAGGAGAAGAAGAGACGGGTCGAGAGAGAAGGAGAGACGGGTAGAGAGAGAGAAGGAGAGACGGGTCGAGAGAGAGAAGAGACGAAGGAGAGACGGGTCGAGAGAGAAATGAGAGACGGGTAGAGAAAGAGAAGGAGAGACGGGGAGAGAGAGAAGAGAGACGGGTCGAGGAGAGACGGGTCGAGAGAGAGAATGGAGAGACGGGTCGAGGGAGAGAGAGACGAAGAGAGAGGGAGAGAAGGAGAGACGGGTCGAGGGAGAAAGGAGAGACGGGTAGAGAGAGAGAAGGAGAGACGGGTAGAGAGAGAGAGAAGACGAGACGGCACGAAGGAGAGAAGAAGAGACGGGTCGAGGGGAGACGGGGTCGAGGAGAGAGAGACGGGAGAGACGAGAAGGAGAGACGAGAAGGAGAGAGTAGAGAGAGAGAAGGAGAGACGGGTCGAGAGAGAGAAGAAGAGACGGGTCAGAGAGAGAGAAGGAGAGGGTAGAGAGAGAAGAGAGAGACGGGTTTGAGAGAGCTGGAGAGAGAAGGAGAGACGGGGAGAGAGAGAAGAGACGGAGGAAGAAGAGACGAAGGGAGAGAATGGAGAGACGGGTCGAGGAGAGAAGGAGAGAGGGTGGAGAGAGAAGGAGAGACGGGTAGAGAGAGAAGGAGAGACGGGTAGAGAGAGAGAAGGAGAGACGGTAGAGAGAGAGAAGAGACGGGTAGAGAGGAGAGAGAGAGCGGGAGAGAGAGGGAGAGAAGGAGAGACGGGTCGAGGAGAGAATGAGAGACGGGTCGAGAGAGAAGGAGAGACTGGTCGAGGGAGAGAAGGAGAGACGGGTCTAAGGAGAGAAGGAGAGACTGGTCGAGGGAGAGGGAGAGACTTGGAAGAGAGAAGGAGAGACGGTAGAGAGAGAAGGAGAGACGGGTAGGGAGAGAAGGAGAGACGGGTAGAGAGAGAGGAGAGACGGGTAGAGAGAGAGAAGGAGAGACGGGTAGAGAGAGAGAAGGAGAGACGGGTCGAGAGAGAGAAGAAGGAGAGAGAAAGGAGAGACGGGTCGAGGAGAGAAGGAGAGACGGGTGGAGAGAGAGAAGAAGAGACGGGTCAAGGAGAGAAGGAGAGACGGGTAGAGGGAGAGAAGGAGAGACGGGTAGGAGAGACGGCCGAGAGAAGAAAGAGAGACGGGTCGAGAGAGAGAAGGAGAGACGGGTCGAGGAGAAGAAGAGACGGGTCGAGAAGGAGAGAGAAGGGAGACGGAGGGAGAGAGAAGAGAAGGAGAGACGGGTCGAGAGAGAAGGAGAGAGAGAAAGAGAAGGAGAGACGGGGAGAGAGAGAGAAGAGAGAATGAGAGACGGGTCGAGAAGAGAAGGAGAGAGGGTAGAGAGAGAGAAGGAGAAGAGAGAGACGGAGAGACGGGGAGAAGGAGAGAAGGAGAGACGGGTCGAGAGAGAGAGAAGGAGAGGAGTGAAGGAGAGACGGGTAGAGAGAGAGAAGGAGAGACGGGTCGAGAGAGAAAGGAGAGACGGGTAGAGAGAGAGAGAGGGGAGAAGGAGAGAAGGGAGGGAGAGAAGGAGAGACGGGTCGAGGGAGAGAAGGAGAGACGGAGAGAGAGAAGGAGAGACGGGTCGAGAGAGAGAAGAAGAGACGGGTCGAAGGAGAGAAGGAGAGACGGGTCGAGGGAGAGGAGAGACGGGTCAGGAGAGACGGGTCGAGAGAGAGAAGAAGAGACGGGTCGAGAGAGAGAAGAAGAGACGGGTCGAAGGAGAAGAAGAGACGGGGTCGAGAGAGAGGGAGAAGGAGAGACGACGAAGGAGAGAGACAGAGGGAGAGGAGAGAAGAGGGAGAGAAGGTAGAAGGGAGAGAGAGACGGGTCGAGGGAGAGAAGGAGAGACGGGTAGAGAGAGAGAAGGAGAGACGGGTAGAGAGAGAGAAGAAGAGACGGGTCGAAGGAGAGATGGGTAGAGAGAGAGAAGGAGAGACGGGTCGAGGGGAGAGAAGGAGAGACGGGTCGAGGGAGAGAATGAGAGACGGTCGAGGGAGAGAAGGAGAGACGGGTGAGAGAGAGAAGGAGAGACGGTAGAGAGAAGGAGAGACGGGTAGAGAGAGAGAAGGAGAGACGGGTCGAGAAGGAGAGAAGGAGAGACGGGGAGGAGGAGAGAAGGAGAGACGGGTAGAGAGAGAGGGAGAAGGAGAGACGGGTAGAGAGAGAGAAGGAGAGAAGGGTAGAGAGAGAGAAGGAGAGACGGTGAGAGAGAGAAGAAGAGACGGGTAGAGAGAGAGAAGGAGAGACGGGTAGAGAGAGAGAAGGAGAGACGGGGTAGAAGGAGAGAAGGGTAGAGAGAGCGAGAGAAGGGAGAGACGGGAGAGACGGGTAGAGGGAGAGAAGGAGAGACGGGTCGAGAGAGAGAAGGAGAGACGGGGTCGAAGGAGAGAAGGAGAGACGGGTCGAGAGAGAGAAGGAGAGACGGGTCGAGAGAGAAGGGGAGAGACGGGTCGAGAGAGAGAGAATGAGAGAGAAGGAGAGGAGACGGGGTCGGCTGAGAGAGAAGAAGAGACGGGTGAGAGAGAGGAGGAGAGACGGGTCGAAGGAGAGAAGGAGAGACGGGTAGAGGGAGAGAAGGAGAGACGGGTCGAGAGAGAGAGAGAGACGGGTCGAGGAGGAAGAGAGACGGGTCGAGGGAGAGAATGAGACGGGGAGAGAGAGAAGGAGAGACGGGGTGAGAGAGAGAGAAGAGAGACGGGTCAGGGAGAGAAGGAGAGACGGGGTAGAGAGGAGAGAAGGAGAGACGGGGTCGAGAGAGAGAAGAAGAGACGGGTCGAGAGGAGAGAAGGAGAGACGGGGTAGAGAGAGAGAAGGAGAGACGGGTCGAGGGAGAGAAGAGAGACGGGGTAGAGGAGAGAAGGGAGACGGGTAGAGATAGAGAGAGACGGGTCGAGGGAGAGAAGGAGAGACGGGTAGAGAGAGAGAAGGAGAGACGGGGAGAGGAAGGAGAGACGGGTCGAGAGAGAGAAGGAGAGACGGGGAGAGAGAGAGAAGGGGTCGAGAGAGCGAAGGAGAGAAGAAGAGAGAAGGAGAGACGGGTAGAGGGAGAGAAGGAGAGACGGGTCGAGAGGAGAGAAGGAGAGACGGGAGAAGTAGAGAAGGGTAGAGAAGGAAGGAGAGACGGGTCGAGGGAGAGAAGGAGAGACGGGTAGAGAGAGAGAAGGAGAGACGGGTAGAGAGAGAAGGAGAGACGGTAGAGAGAGAGAAGGAGAGACGGGTAGGAGAAGAAGAGACGGGGTGGGAGAAGAATGAGAGACGGGTCGAAGGAGAGAAGGGTAGAGAGAGCGAAGGAGAGACGGGTCGAGGGAGAGAAGGAGAGACGGGTAGAGAGAGAGAAGGAGAGACGGGTCGAGAGAGAGAAGAAGAGACGGGTCGAAGGAGTGAAGGAGAGACGGGTAGAGAGAGAGAAGGAGAGACGGGTCGAGAGAGAGAAGAAGAGACGGGTCGAAGGAGAGACGGGTCGAGAGAGAGAATGAGAGACGGGTAGAGAAAGAGAAGGAGAGACGGTAGAGAGAGAGAAGAAGAGACGGGTCGAAGGAGAGACGGGTCGAGAGAGAGAATGAGAGACGGGTCGAGGGAGAGAAGGAGAGACGGGTCGAGGGAGAGAAGGAGAGACGGGTCGAGGGAGAGAAGGAGAGACGGGTCGAGGGAGAGAAGGAGAGACGGGTAGAGAGAGAGAAGGAGAGACGGGTAGAGAGAGAGAGAAGACGAGACGGGTCGAAGGAGAGAAGAAGAGACGGGTCGAGGGAGAGAATGAGAGACGGGTCGAGGGAGAGAAGGAGAGACGGGTGGAGAGAGAGAAGGAGAGACGGGTAGAGAGAGAGAAGGAGAGACGGGTAGAGGAGAGAAGGAGAGACGGGGAGAAGGAGAGAAGGGTAGAGAGAGCGAAGAGAGACGGGTCGAGGGAGAGAAGGAGAGACGGGTAGAGAGAGAGAAGGAGAGACGGGTCGAGGAGAGAAGGAGAGACGGGTAGAGAGAGAGAAGGAGAGACGGGTCGAAGGAGAAAGAGAAGGAGAGACGGGTCGAGGGAGAGAAGGAGAGACGGGTAGAGAGAGAGAAGGAGAGACGGGTAGAGAGAGAGAAGGAGAGACGGGTCGAGGGAGAGAAGAAGAGACGGGTAGAGGGAGAGAGATGAGGACGGGTCGAGGGAGAGAAGGAGAGACGGGTGAGAGAGAGAGAAGGAGAGACGGGTAGAGAGAGAGAAGGGAGAGACGGGTCGAGGGAGAGAAGGAGAGACGGGGAGAAGTAGAGAAGGGTAGAGAGAGCGAAGGAGAGACGGGTCGAGGGAGAGAAGGAGAGACGGGTAGAGAGAGAGAAGGAGAGACGGGTAGAGAGAGAGAAGGAGAGACGGGTAGAGAGAGAGAAGGAGAGACGGGTAGAGAGAGAGAAGAAGAGACGGGTCGAAGGAGAGAAGAAGAGACGGGTCGAGGGAGAGAATGAGAGACGGGTCGAGGGAGAGAAGGAGAGACGGGTGGAGAGAGAGAAGGAGAGACGGGTAGAGAGAGAGAAGGAGAGACGGGGAGAAGTAGAGAAGGGTAGAGAGAGCGAAGGAGAGACGGGTCGAGGGAGAGAAGGAGAGACGGGTAGAGAGAGAGAAGGAGAGACGGGTCGAGAGAGAGAAGGAGAGACGGGTAGAGAGAGAGAAGGAGAGACGGGGAGAAGGAGAGAAGGGTAGAGAGAGCGAAGGAGAGACGGGTCGAGGGAGAGAAGGAGAGACGGGTAGAGAGAGAGAAGGAGAGACGGGTCGAGGGAGAGAAGGAGAGACGGGTAGAGAGAGAGAAGGAGAGACGGGTAGAGAGAGAGAAGAAGAGACGGGTCGAAGGAGAGAAGAAGAGACGGGTCGAGGGAGAGAATGAGAGACGGGTCGAGGGAGAGAAGGAGAGACGGGTGGAGAGAGAGAAGGAGAGACGGGTAGAGAGAGAGAAGGAGAGACGGGTAGAGAGAGAGAAGGAGAGACGGGGAGAAGGAGAGAAGGGTAGAGAGAGCGAAGGAGAGACGGGTCGAGGGAGAGAAGGAGAGACGGGTAGAGAGAGAGAAGGAGAGACGGGGCGGAGGAGAGAAGGAGAGACGGGTAGAGAGAGAGAAGGAGAGACGGGTAGAGAGAGAGAAGGAGAGACGGGTAGAGGAGAGAAGGAGAGACGGGCCCAGAGAGAGAGAGAGGGTAGAGGAGAGAAGGAGAGACGGTCGAGGGAGAGAAGGAGAGACGGGTCGAGGGAGAGAATGAGAGACGGGTAGAGGGAGAGAAGGAGAGACTGGTCGAGGGAGAGAAGGAGAGACGGGTCTAAGGAGAGAAGGAGAGACGGGTCGAGGGAGAGAAGGAGAGACGGGTAGAGAGAGAAAGGAGAGACGGGTAGAGAGAGAGAAGAGAGACGGGTAGAGAGAGAGAAGGAGAGACGGGTCGAGGGGAGAGAAGGAGAGACGGGTGAGAGAGAGAAGGAGAGACGGGTCGAGAGAGAGAAGAAGAGACGGGTCGAAGGAGGAAGGAGAGACGGGTAGAGAGAGAGAAGGAGAGACGGGTCGAGAGAGAGAAGAGAGACGGGTCGAGAGAGAGAAGGAGAGACGGGTCGAGGGAGAGAAGGAGAGACGGGTCGAGAGGGAGAGACGGGTCGAGAGAGAGAAGGAGACGGGTCGAGAGAGAGAAGAAGAGACGGGTCGAAGGAGAGAAGAGAGACGGGTCGAGGGGAGAGAAGGAGAGACGGTCGAGGGAGAGAAGATGGGTCGAGGGAGAGAAGGAGAGACGGGTCGAGGGAGAGAAGGAGAGACGGGTCGAGGAGAGAAGGAGAGACGGGTAGAGAAAGAGAAGGAGAGACGGTAGAGAGAGAGAAGAAGAGACGGGTCGAAGGAGAGACGGGTCGAGAGAGAGGAGAGACGGGTCGAGGGAGAGAAGGAGAGACGGGTCGAGGGAGAGAAGGAGAGACGGGCCGAGGGAGAGAAGGAGAGACGGGTCGAGGGAGAGAAGGAGAGACGGGTAGAGGGAGAGAAGGAGAGACGGGTAGAGAGAGAGAAGAGAGACGGGTCGAAGGAGAGAAGGGTAGAGAGAAGAAGGAGAGACGGGTCGAGAGAGAGAAGAAGAGACGGGTGAGGGAGAGAATGAGAGACGGGTCGAGGAGAGAAGGAGAGACGGGTGGAGAGAGAGAAGGAGAGACGGTAGAGAGAGAGAAGGAGAGACGGGTAGAGAGAGAGAAGGAGAGACGGGTAGAGAGAGAGAAGGAGAGATGGGGAGAAGGGTAGAGAAGGAGAGACGGGTCGAGGGAGAGAAGGAGAGACGGGTGGGAGAGAAGGAGAGACGGGTCGAGGGAGAGAAGGAGAGACGGGTCTAGGGAGAGAGAGGAGAGACGGGAGAGAGAGAGAAGGAGAGACGGGTAGAGAGAGAGAAGGAGAGGCGGGGAGAGAGAGAAGGGGTAGAGAGAGCGAAGGAGAGACGGGTCGAGGAGAGAAGGAGAGACGGGTAGAGAGAGAGAAGGAGAGACGGGTCGAGAGAGAAGAAGAGACGGGTCTAAGGAGTGAAGGAGAGACGGTAGAGAGAGAGAAGGAGAGACGGGTCGAGAGAGAGAAGAAGAGACGGGTCGAAGGAGAGAAGGAGAGACGGGTCGAAGGAGAGAGGGTCGAGAGAGAAGAAGAGACGGGTCGAGGAGAGAAGGAGAGACGGGTCGAGGGAGAGAAGGAGAGACGGGTAGAGAGAGAGAAGGAGAGACGGGGTAGAGAGAGAGAAGGAGAGACGGGTAGAGAGAGAGAAGGGAGAGAGAAGGAGAGACGGGCGAGAGAGAGAGAAGAAGAGACGGGTAGAGAGAGAGAAGGAGAGACGGGTCAAGGGGAGAGAAGGAGAGACGGGGTAGAGAGAGAGAAGGAGAGACGAGAGAGAGAGAAGGAGAGACGGGTAGAGAGAGAGAAGAGTAGAGAGAGAAGGAGAGACGGTCGAGAGAGAGAAGGAGAGACGGGTCGAGGAGAGAAGGAGAGACGGGTAGAGAGAGAGAAGGAGAGAAGGGTCGAGAGAGAAGAAGAGACGGGTCGAGGGAGAGAAGGAGAGACGGGTCGAAGGAGAGACGGGTCGAGAGAGAGAAGGAGAGACGGGTCGAGAGAGAGAAGAAGAGACGGGTCGAAGGAGAGACGGGTCGAGGGAGAGAAGGAGAGACGGGTCGAGGGAGAGAAGGGTCGAGGGAGAGAAGGAGAGACGGGTCGAGGGAGAGAAGGAGAGACGGGTCGAGGGAGAGAAGGAGAGACGGGTAGAGAAAGAGAAGGAGAGACGGTAGAGAGAGAGAAGAAGAGACGGGTCGAAGGAGAGACGGGTCGAGAGAGAGAATGAGAGACGGGTAGAGGGAGAGAAGGAGAGACGGGTCGAGGGAGAGAAGGAGAGACGGGTCGAGGGAGAGAAGGAGAGACGGGTCGAGAGAGAGAAGGAGAGACGGGTCGAGGGAGAGAAGGAGAGACGGGTAGAGAGAGAGAAGGAGAGACGGGTAGAGAGAGAGAAGGAGAGACGGGTAGAGAGAGAGAAGGAGAGACGGGTAGAGAGAGAGAAGGGTAGAGAGAGTGAAGGAGAGACGGGTCGAGGGAGAGAAGGAGAGACGGGTCGAGGGAGAGAATGAGAGACGGGGTTCGAGAGAGAGAAGGAGAGACTGGTCGAGGGAGAGAAGGAGAGACGGGTCTAAGGAGAGAAGGAGAGACTGGTCGAGGGAGAGAAGGAGAGACTGGTCGAGGGAGAGAAGGAGAGACGGGTAGAGAGAGAAGGAGAGACGGGTAGAGAGAGAGAAGGAGAGACGGGTAGAGAGAGCGAAGGAGAGACGGGTCGAAGGAGAGAAGGAGAGACGGGTAGAGAGAGAGAAGGAGAGACGGGTCGAGAGAGAGAAGAAGAGACGGGTCGAAGGAGTGAAGGAGAGACGGGTAGAGAGAGAGAAGGAGAGACGGGTCGAGAGAGAGAAGAAGAGACGGGTCGAAGGAGAGAAGGAGAGACGGGTCGAGGGAGAGAAGGAGAGACGGGTCGAAGGAGAGACGGGTCGAGAGAGAGAAGGAGAGACGGGTCGAGAGAGAGAAGAAGAGACGGGTCGAAGGAGAGAAGGAGAGACGGGTCGAGGGAGAGAAGGAGAGACGGGTCGAGGGAGAGAAGGGTCGAGGGAAAGAAGGAGAGACGGGTCGAGGGAGAGAAGGAGAGACGGGTCGATGGAGAGAAGGAGAGACGGGTAGAGAAAGAGAAGGAGAGACGGTAGAGAGAGAGAAGAAGAGACGGGTCGAAGGAGAGACGGGTCGTGAGAGAGAATGAGAGACGGGTCGAGGGAGAGAAGGAGAGACGGGTCGAGGGAGAGAAGGAGAGACGGGGTCGAGGGAGAGAAGGAGAGACGGGGTCGAGGGAGAGAAGGAGAGAAGGGTAGAGAGAGAAAGGAGAGACGGGTAGAGAGAGAGAGAAGAGACGGGTCGAAGGAGAGACGGGTAGAGAGAGAGAAGGAGAGACGGGAGAGATCGAGAGAGAGAAGAAGAGACGGGTCGAGGGAGAGAAGGAGAGACGGGTCGAGGGAGAGAAGGAGAGACGGGTCGAGGGAGAGAAGGAGAGACGGGTAGAGAGAGAGAAGGAGAGACGGGTAGAGAGAGAGAAGGAGAGACGGGTAGAGAGAGAGAAGGAGAGACGGGGAGAAGGGTAGAGAGAGAAGGAGAGACGGGGAGAAGGAGAGAAGGGTAGAGAGAGAGAAGGAGAGACGGGTCGAGGGAGAGAAGGAGAGACGGGTAGAGGGAGAGAAGGAGAGACGGGTAGAGAGAGAGAAGGAGAGGCGGGTCGAGGAGAGAAGGGTAGAGAGAGCGAAGGAGAGACGGGTCGAGGGAGAGAAGGAGAGACGGGTAGAGAGAGAGAAGGAGAGACGGGTCGAGAGAGAGAAGAAGAGACGGGTCGAAGGAGTGAAGGAGAGACGGGTAGAGAGAGAGAAGGAGAGACGGGTCGAGAGAGAGAAGAAGAGACGGGTCGAAGGAGAGAAGGAGAGACGGGTCGAAGGAGAGACGGGTCGAGAGAGAGAAGAAGAGACGGGTCGAAGGAGAGAAGGAGAGACGGGTCGAGGGAGAGAAGGAGAGACGGGTAGAGAGAGAGAAGGAGAGACGGGTAGAGAGAGAGAAGGAGAGACGGGTAGAGAGAGAGAAGAGTAGAGAGAGAAGGAGAGACGGCTAGAGAGAGAGAAGAAGAGACGGGTAGAGAGAGAGAAGGAGAGACGGGTCGAGGGAGAGAAGGTGAGACGGGTAGAGAGAGAGAAGGAGAGACGGGTAGAGAGAGAGAAGGAGAGACGGGTAGAGAGAGAGAAGAGTAGAGAGAGAAGGAGAGACGGGTCGAGAGAGAGAAGAAGAGACGGGTCGAAGGAGTGAAGGAGAGACGGGTAGAGAGAGAGAAGGAGAGACGGGTCGAGAGAGAGAAGAAGAGACGGGTCGAGGGAGAGAAGGAGAGACGGGTCGAAGGAGAGACGGGTCGAGAGAGAGAAGGAGAGACGGGTCGAGAGAGAGAAGAAGAGACGGGTCGAAGGAGAGACGGGTCGAGGGAGAGAAGGAGAGACGGGTCGAGGGAGAGAAGGGTCGAGGGAGAGAAGGAGAGACGGGTCGAGGGAGAGAAGGAGAGACGGGTCGAGGGAGAGAAGGAGAGACGGGTAGAGAAAGAGAAGGAGAGACGGTAGAGAGAGAGAAGAAGAGACGGGTCGAAGGAGAGACGGGTCGAGAGAGAGAATGAGAGACGGGTAGAGGGAGAGAAGGAGAGACGGGTCGAGGGAGAGAAGGAGAGACGGGTCGAGGGAGAGAAGGAGAGACGGGTCGAGGGAGAGAAGGAGAGACGGGTAGAGAGAGAGAAGGAGAGACGGGTAGAGAGAGAGAAGAAGAGACGGGTCGAAGGAGAGACGGGTAGAGAGAGAGAAGGAGAGACGGGTCGAGAGAGAGAAGAAGAGACGGGTCGAGGGAGAGAATGAGAGACGGGTCGAGGGAGAGAAGGAGAGACGAGAGAGAGGAGAGACGGAGAGAGGAGAAGGAGAGACGGGTAGAGAGAAGAAGGAGAGACGGGGAGAAGGAGAGAAGGGTAGAGAGAGCGAAGGAGAGACGGGTCGAGGGAGAGAAGGAGAGACGGGTAGAGAGAGAGAAGAAGAGACGGGTCGAAGGAGAGATGGGTAGAGAGAGAGAAGGAGAGACGGGTCGAGAGAGAGAAGAAGAGACGGGTCGAGGGAGAGAATGAGAGACGGGTGGAGGAGAGAAGGAGAGACGGGTGGAGAGAGAGAAGGAGAGACGGGTAGAGAGAGAGAAGGAGAGACGGCGAGAGAGAGAAGGAGAGACGGGAGAAGAGAGAAGGAGAGAGGAAGGAGAGACGGGTAGAGAGAGAGAAGGAGAGACGGGTAGAGAGAGAGAAGGAGAGACGGGTAGAGAGAGAGAAGGAGAGACGGGTAGAGAGAGAGAAGGAGAGACGGGTAGAGAGAGAAGAGAGACGGGTAGAGAGAGAGAAGGAGAGACGGGAGACGGGTAGAGAGAGAGAAGAGGGAGAGAAGGAGAGACGGGTAGAGAGAGAGAGAGACGGGTAGAGAGAGAGAAGGAGAGACGGGAGAGAGAGAGAAGAGACGGTAGAGAGAGAGAAGGACGGACGGGTAGAGAGAGAGAAGGAGAGAGAAGGGTAGAGAGAGAGAAGGAGAGACGGGTCGAGAGAGAGAGAGAGACGGGTAGAGAGAGAGAAGGAGAGACGGGTAGAGAGAGAGAAGGAGAGACGGGTAGAGAGAGAGAAGGAGAGACGGGTAGAGAGAGAGAAGGAGAGACGAGGGAGAAGGAGAGAGAGAAGGAGAGACGATGGAAGGAGAAGGAGAGACGGGTAGAGAGAGAAGGAGAGACGGGTAGAGAGAGAGAAGGAGAGAGACGGGTAGAGAGAGAGAAGGAGAGACGGGGAGAAGGAGAGAGAGAAGGGGAGAGAGGGAGAGAAGGAAGAAGAGACGGGTCGAAGGAGAGAAGAAGAGACGGGAGAGAGGGAGAGAACGGGGTCGAGAGAGAGACGGGTCAGGAGAGAAGGAGAGACGGGTGAGAGAGAGAAGGAGAGACGGGGTCGAGGAGAGAAGAAGAGACGGGTCGAGAGAGAGAAGGAGAGACGGGTAGAGAGAGAGAAGGGAGAGACGGGAGAAGGAGAGAAGGTCGAGAGACGGGAGAAGGAGAGAAGGGTAGAGGGAGAGAAGGAGAGACGAGAGAAGGAGAAGGAGAGACGGGTAGGGAGAGAAGGAGAGACGGGCTAGGAGAGAAGGAGAGACGGGTAGAGAGGAGAGAGAGAGAAGGAGAGAGAGAGAGAAGGGAGAGACGGGTAGAGAGAGAGAAGAAGAGAGAGGTAGAGAGAGAGAAGAGACGGGTGGGAGAGAGGAGAGAAGAGACGTGGGTAGAGAGAGAAGGAGAGAGACGGAGAGAGAGAGAAGGAGAGACGGGTCGAGAGGGAAGAGACGGTCGAGGGAGAGAGAGAAGGAGAGAGAGAGACGGTAGAGAGAGAGAAGGAGAAGGAGAGATCGAGGGAGAGAAGGGAGAGACGAGAGAGAGAAGAAGAGAAGGAGAGACGGGGAGCGAGGGAGAGAAGGAGACGGGAGGGAGAGAGAGAGAAGGAGAGACGGGGGAGAGAGAGAGAAGAGACGGGGTTTTTGCGGGAGAGACGGGAGACGAGGGAGAGAATGAGAGACGGGTAGAGGGAGAGAAGGAGAGACGGGTGGAGAGAAGGAGAGACGGGTAGAGAGAGAGGAGAGAGGGTAGAGAGAGAAGGAGAGACGGGTAGAGAAGGAAGAGAGGCGGGTTTGAAGGAGAACGGTGAGAGAGAGAAGAAGAGACGGGGTCGAAGGAGAGAAGGAGAGACGGGGTCGAGAGAGAAGAGAGACGGGTCGAGAGAGAGAAGGAGAGACGGGTAGAGAGAGAGAAGGAGAGAGGGTAGAGAGAGAGAAGAGGGGAGACGGAGAGACGAAGAGAGAGAAGGAGAGACGGGGAGAGAGAGAAGAGAGACGGGTAGAGAGAGAGAAGGAGAGACGGTCGAGGGAGAGAAGGAGAGACGGGCAGAGAGAGAGAAGGAGAGACGGAGAGAGAAGAAGAGACGGGACGAGAGAGACGGGTAGAGAGAGAGAAGGAGAGACGGGGAGGAGAGAAGAAGAGACGAGAGGAGAGACGGGGTCGAGAGAGAAGGGTAGAGGAGAGAAGGAGAGACGGAGAGAGAGAAGAAGAGACGGGTCGAGGAGAGATGGGAAGAAGAGACGGGTCGAGAGAGAAGGAGAGACGGGTCGAGAGAGAGAAGGAGAGACGGGAGGGAGAGAAGGAGAGACGGTAGAGAGAGAGAAGGAGAGACGGGTCGAGAGAGAGAAGAAGAGAGAGGAAAGGAGAGACGGGTCGTGAGAGAGAAGGAGAGACGGTCGAGGAGAGAAGGAGAGACGGGTAGAGGGAGAGAAGACTAGACGGGTCGAGGGAGAGAAGGAGAGACGGGTCGAGAGAGAGAAGAGAGAGAAGGGACGGGTAGAGAGAGACGGAGAGAGAGAAGAGGAGAGAGAGAGACGGCGAGAGGGAGAAGAAGAGAAGGGTCGAGGAGAGAAGGAGAGACGGTCGAGGGAGAGAAGGAGAGACGGGTAGAGGAGAGAGAAGAGAGACGAGAGAGAGGGAGAGAAGGAGAGACGGGTCGAGGAGAGAAGGAGAGACGGGGTAGGAGAAGGAGGAGACGGGGTAGAGAGAGAGAATGAAGAGACGGGTCGAGGGAGAGAAGGAGAGACGGTCGAGGAAAGGAGAGAGAGAGACGGAGAGGAGAGAAGGAGAGAGGGAGTCGAGAGAGAGAAGAAGAGACGGGTCGAGGGAGAGAAGGAGAGACGGGGTAGAGAGGAGAGAGGAGAGACGGGGTCAGAGAGAGAAGGAGAGACGGGTAGAGAGAGAGAAGGAGAGACGGGTCGAGAGAGAGAAGGAGAGAGAATGAGAGAGGGGGGAGAGAAGGAGAGACGGGGAGAGAGAGAAGGAGAGACGGGTAGAGGAGAGAAGGAGAGAGAAGGAGAGGGTAGAGAGAGAAGGAGAGACGGGTAGGGAGAGAAGGAGAGACGGGTAGAGAGAGAGAAGGAGAGACGGGTCGAGAGAGAGAAGAAGAGACGGTCAGAGAAGGAGAGAGAGAGACGGGAGAGACGGGTCGAGAGAGAGAAGGAGGAGAGAGAGAGAGAGATTTTGGAGAGAGAAGAGAGACGGAGAGAAGAGAGAGAGACGGGTAGGAGAGAAGGAGAGAGGGAGATGAGGAGAAGGAGAGACGGGAGAGAAGAGAAGAGAGACGGAGATTAGAGAAAGAGAAGGAGAGACGGGTAGGGAGAGAGAAGGAGAGACGGGAGAGAGAGAGAAGAGAGACGGGTAGAGGGAGAGAGAGAAGGAGAGACGGAGAGACGGTAGGGAGAGAAGAGAGGAGAGACGGGTAGAGGAGAGAAGGAGAGACGGGTCAGAGGAGAGAAGGAGAGAGAGAGAGAGAGACGGGTCGAGGGAGAGAAGGAGAGACGGGTAGAGAGAGAGAAGAAGGGTAGAGAGAGAGACGGGTAGAGAGAGAGAAGAAGAGAGACGGGTAGAGAGAGAGAAGGAGAGAGACGGGGTTCCAGGAGAGACGGAATGAGAGAAGGAGAGAGAGAGAAGAGAGACGGGTCGGAGAGAGAAGGAGAGACGGGTAGAGAGAGAGAAGGAGAGACGGGTAGAGAGAGAGAAGGAGAGACGACGGTCGAGGAGAGAAGGAGAGAAGG
The DNA here is from genome assembly GCF_034236695.1 of Oncorhynchus nerka. Taxonomy (NCBI): domain Eukaryota; kingdom Metazoa; phylum Chordata; class Actinopteri; order Salmoniformes; family Salmonidae; genus Oncorhynchus; species Oncorhynchus nerka. The sequence continues at coordinate 42,714,225 of NC_088396.1, forward strand.
AGAGAGAGGTAGAGAGAGGAAGGAGAGACGGGTCTAGAGAGAAGGAGAGACGGGTAGAGGAGAGAAGGAGAGACGGTCGAGGAGAGAAGGAGAGACGGGTAGAGAGAGAGAGAAGGAGACGGGAGAGAGAGAAGAAGAGACGGGAGACGGGAGAAGGAGAGACGGGTGGGAGAGAAGGAGAGACGGGGTAGAGAGAGAGAAGAGAGACGGGGGAGAGAAGGAGAGAAGGTCGAGAGAGAAGGAGAGACGGGGTAGAGAGAAGAAGGAGAGAGACGAAGGAGAGACGGGTCGAGAGAGAGAGAAGGGGTCGAGAGAGAGAGAATGAGAGACGGGTCGAGGAGAGAAGGAGAGACGGGTCGGGGAGAGAGGAGAGACGGGTAGAGAGAGAGAAGAGAGACGGGTAGAGGAGAGAAGGAGAGACGGGTCGAGGAGAAGAGAGAGGGAGAGAGAGAAGGAGAGGCGGGGGAGAGAAGGAGAGACGGGTAGAGAGAGAGAAGGAGAGACGGGTCGAGGGAGAGAAGGAGAGACGGGTAGAGAGAGAAGGAGAGAGAGAGAGAAGGAGAGACGGGTAGAGAGGAGAGAAGGAGAGACGGGTAGAGAGAGAGAAGGAGAGACGGAGGGAGAGAGAGAGAGAGAAGGAGAGACGGGTCGAGAGGAGAAGAGAGACGGTCGGAGAGAAGGAGAGACGGGTAGAAGGAGAAGGAGAGACGGGGCTCGAGAGAGAAGAAGAGACGGTCAAGGAGAGAGGAGACGGGTCGAGAGAAGAGACGGGTGGAGAGAGAAGGAGAGACGGTAGAGGAGAGACGAAGAGAGAGACGGGAGAGAGAGAGAAGGAGAAGGAGAGAGAGAGACGGCAGAGAGAGAGAAGGAGAGACGGGTCGAGGGAGAGAAGGGGAGAGACGGGTAGAGAGAGAAAGGAGAGACGGGAGAGAGAGAGGAGAGACGGGTAGAGAGAGAGAGAGGGAGACGGGAGAAGGAGAGAGAAGAGAGGTCAAGGGAGAGACGGGAGAGAAGAGAAGAGACGGGTCGAGAGAGAGAAGAAGAGACGGGTCGAGGAGAGGGAGAGAAGGAGAGACGGGTAGAGAGAGAGAAGGGAGAGACGGGTCGAGAGAGAGAAGAAGAGACGGTCAAGGAGAGAGTCGAGAGAGAAGGAGAGACGGGTCGAGAGAGAGAAGGAGAGACGGGTCGAGGAGAGAAGGAGAGACGGAGAGAGAGAGAAGGAGAGACGGGAGAGAGAGAAGAGAGGAAGGAGAGAAGAATGAGAGACGGGTCGGGAGAGAGGGAGACGGGTAAGGGAGAGAAGGAGAGACGGGTCGAGGGAGAGAAGGAGAGACGGGTCGAGAGAGAGAAGGAGAGACGGGTAGAGGGAGAGAAGGAGAGACGGGTAGAGAGAGAGAAGAGAGAGACGAGAGAAGGAGAGACGGGTAGAGAGAGAGAAGAAGAGACGGGGAGAGAGAGAAGGGTAGAGACGAAGGAGAGACGGGGTCGAGGGAGAGAAGGAGAGACGGGTCGAGAGAGAAGGAGAGACGGTTCGAGGAGAGAAGAGAGAGATGGAGGGAGAGAAGGAGAGACGGGGTCTAAGGAGAGAGGAGAGAGGGAGAGAAGGCAGAGACTGGTCGAAGGAGAGAGAGGAGAGAGACGGTCGAGGAGAGAAGGAGAGACGGGCCGAGGGAGAGAAGGAGAGACGGGCAGAGAGAGAGAAGGAGAGACGGGGTAGAGAGAGAAGGAGAGACGGGAGGGAGAGAAGGAGACGGGGACGAAGAGAGAGAGAGAGAAGGAGAGAGGACGGCTCGAGAGAGAGAAGGAGAGACGGGTAGAGAGAGAGAAGAGAGACGGGTGAGGGAGAGAAGGAGAGACGGGTAGAGAGAGAGAAGGAGAGACGGGTCGAGAGAGAGAAGAAGAGACGGTCGAAGGAGAGAGGGTCGAGGGAGAGAAGGAGAGACGGGTCGAGGGAGAGAAGGGCCGAGGGAGAGAAGAGAAGAGAAGGAGAGACGGGTCGAGGGAGAGAAGGAGAGACGGGTAGAGAAAGAGAAGGAGAGACGGGAGAGAGAGAAGAGAGAAAGGAGAGACGGGTCGAGAGAGAGAATGGACGGGTAGAGGGAGAGAAGGAGAGGGTCGAGGGAGAGAAGGAGAGACGGGTCGAGGGAGAGAAGGAGAGACGGGTCGAGGAGAGAAGGAGAGACGGGGTAGAGAGAGAAGGAGAGACGGGGGTAGAGAGAGAGAAGGAGAGACGGGTAGAGGAGAGAAGGAGAGACGGGTCGAGAGGAGAGAGAAGGAGAGACGGGGTCGAGGGAGAGAAGGAGAGACGGGTGGAGAGAGAGAGAGACGGGTGGAGAGAGAGAAGGAGAGACGGGTAGAGAGAGAGAAGGAGAGACGGGTCGAGAGGAGAGAAGAAGAGAGACGGGTCGAGGGAGAGAAGGAGAGACGGGTCGAGAGAGAGAAGGAGAGACGGGTCGAAGTGAGGGAGAGAGGGAGAGGAGAGACGGGTCGAGAGAGAGAAGAGAGACGGGTCGAGGGAGAGAAGGAGAGACGGGTCGAGGGAGAAGGAGAGACGAGAGAGAGAAGGAGAGACGGGTCGAGGGAGAGAAGGAGAGACGGGTCGAGAGGAGAAGAAGGGTAGAAGGAGAAGGAGAGACGGGTAGGGGAGAGAAGGAGAGACGGGTCGAGGAGAGAAGGAGAGACGGGAAAGAGAGAGAGGAGAGACGGGTCGAGGGAGAGAAGAGAGACGGGTCGATGGAGAGAGAAGGAGAGACGGGTAGAGAAAGAGAAGGAGAGACGGGTCGAGAGAGAGAGAAGAAGAGACGGGTCGAAGGAGAGACGAGACGGGTCGAGAGAGAGAATGAGAGACGGGTGAGGGAGAGAGAAGGAGAGACGGGCTCGAGGAGAGAAGGAGAGAAGGGGTAGAGAGAGAGAAGGAGAGACGGGTCGAGGGAGAGAAGGAGAGAGAAGGGTGAGAAGGAGAGAGAAGGGAGAGGTAGAAGAGAGAAGAGAGACGGTAGAGAGAGAGAAGAAGAGACGGGTCGAGGGGAGAAGAAGAGACGGGTCGAGAGAAGAAGAGACGGGTGAGGAGAGAATGAGAGACGGGTCGAGGGAGAGAAGGAGAGACGGGTGGAGAGAGAGAAGGAGAGACGGGTAGAGAGAGAGAAGGAGAGACGGGTCGAGAGAGAGAAGGAGAGACGGGTAGAGAGAGAAGGAGAGATGGGAGAGAAGGTAGAGAGAGCGAAGGAGAGACGGGGTCGAGGAGAGAAGGAGAGACGGGTAGAGAGAGAGAAGGAGAGACGGGTAGGGGAGAGAAGGAGAGACGGGGAGAGAGAGAGAAGGAGAGACGGGTAGAGAGAGAGAAGGAGAGACGGGTAGAGAGAGAGGGGAGAGGGGGAGAAGGAGAGACGGGTAGAGAGAGAGAAGGAGAGACGGGTCGAGGGAGAGAAGGAGAGACGGGTAGAGAGAGAGAAGGAGAGACGGGTCGAGAGAGAGAGAAGAAGAGACGGGTCGAAGGAGTGAAGGAGAGACGGGTAGAGAGAGAGAATGAGAGACGGGTCGAGAGAGAGAAGAAGACGGTCGAAGGAAGAAGGAGAGATGGGTCGAGGGAGAGAAGAGACGGTCGAGAGAGAGAAGAGAGACGGGGAGAGGAGAGAAGGAGAGAGAGAAGGAGAGACGGGTCGAGGGAGAGAAGGAGAGACGGGTAGAGAGAGAGAAGGAGAGACGGGTCGAGGAGAGAAGGAGAGACGGCTAGAGAGAGAGAAGGAGAGAGGGAGAAGAGAGAGAGAGACGGGTCGAGAGAGAGAGAAGACGGTCGAGAGAGAAGAGAAGAAGAGAGAGAAGGAGAGAGAGAAGGTCGAGGGAGAGAAGGAGAGACGGGTAGAGAGAGAAGAAGAGACGGGTAGAGAGAGAGAAGGAGAGACGGGTAGAGAGAGAGAAGGAGAGACGGGTCGAGAGAAGGAGAGACTGGTCGAGGAGAGAAGAGAAGAGAAGGAGAGAGGGTCGAGAGAGAGAGGAGAGACGGGTCGAGAGAGAGAGAAGGAGAGACGGGTAGAGAGAGAGAAGGAGAGACGGGTCGAGGGAGAGAAGGAGAGAAGAAGGAGACGGGTCGAGGGAGAGAAGGAGAGACGGGTCGAGAGAGAAGGAGAGACGGGTAGAGAGAAGAAGGAGAGACGGGTAGAGAGAGAGAAAGAAGAGACGGGTCGAAGGAGAGAGGGTCGAAGAGATGAGAGAGAGGGAGAGGGAGAGACGGGTCGAGGAGAGAAGGAGAGAGGGTCGAAGAGAGAAGAGACGGTCGAGGAGAGAAGGAGAGACGGGTCGAGAGAGAGAAGAAGAGACGGGTAGAGGAGAGAAGGAGAGACGAAGGAGAGAAGGAGAGACGGGTCGAGGGAGAGAAGGAGACGGGGTCGAGGGAGAGAAGGAGAGACGGGTGAGAGAGAGAGGAGAGACGGGTAGAGAGAGAGAAGGAGAGACGGGTAGAGAGAGAGAAGGGGAGAGAGAGAAGGGTCGAGAGAGAGAAGAAGAGACGGGTCGAGGGGAGAGACGGTCGAGAGAGAGAAGGAGAGACGGGTCGAGGGAGAGAAGGAGAGACGGGTAGAGGGAGAGAAGGAGAGACGGGGAGAGAGAGAGAGAAGAGACGGGTCGAGGAGAGACGGGGTAGAGAGAGAGAAGGAGAGACGGGTAGAGAGAGAGAAGGAGAGACGGGTCGAGAGAGAGAGAAGAGAATGAGAGACGGGCAGAGAAAGAGAAGGAGAGACGGCAGAGAGAGAGAAGAAGAGGGTAGAGAAGGAGACGGGTCGAGAGAGAGAAGAGAGACGGGTCGAGGAGAGAAGGAGAGACGGGTCGAGGAGAGAAGGAGAGACGGGTCGAGGGAGAGAAGGAGAGACGGGTCGAGGGAGAGAAGGAGAGACGAAGGAAGAGAGACGGTCGAGGAGAGAAGAATGGGTCGAGAGAAGGGTCGAGGGAGAGAAGGAGAGACGGGTGAGGGAGAGAAGGAGAGACGGGTGAGAGAGAGAGGAGAGACGGGTAGAGAGAGAGAAGGAGAGACGGGTAGAGAGAGAGAAGAAGAGACGGGTAGAGAAGAGAGAAGGAGAGAGACGGGTCGAGGGAGAGAAGGAGAGACGGGTAGAGAGAGAGAGAGAGAGAGAGAAGGAGAGACGGGTCGAGAGGAGAAGGAGAGACGGGTAGAGAGAGAGAAGGAGAGACGGGTCGAGGGAGAGAAGAAGAGACGGGTCGAGGGAGAGAAGGAGAGACGGGTCGAGGAGAGAAGGAGAGAGGGTCGAAGAGAGAGACGGGTGGAGGAGAGAAGGAGAGACGGGTCGAAGGAGAGAGGGTCGAGGAGAGAGAAGAGAAGGGTCGAGAGGAGAGAAGGAGAGAGACGGGGTCGAGGGAGAGAAGGAGAGACGGGTAGGGAGAAGGAGAGACGGGTAGAGGGGAGAGAAGGAGAGACGGGGTGGGAGAGAGAGACGGGTAGAGAGAGAGAAGGAGAGACGGGTTCTAGAGAGAGAAGAAGAGACGGGTAGGGAGAGAAGGAGAGACGGGTAGAGAGAGAGAAGGAGAGACGGGTAGAGAGAGAGAAGGAGAGACGGGGAGGAGAGAGAAGACGGGTGAGAGAGAGAAGAAGAGAGGGCGAGGAGAGAAGGAGAGACGGGTCGAGAGAGAGAAGAAGAGACGGGTCGAGGGAGAGAAGGAGAGACGGGAGAGAGAGAAGGAGAGACGGGTCGAGAGAGAAGGAGAGACGGGTAGAGAGAGAAAGAAGAGTGAAGGAGAGACGTAGAGAGAGAGAGACGGGAGAGAGAGAAGGAGAGACGGAGAGAGAGAAGAGAGAGGAGAAGAAGAGAGAGAGGGTCGAGGGAGAGAAGGAGAGACGGGTCGAGGGAGAGAAGGAGAGACGGGTCGAGAGAGAGAAGGAGAGACGGGTCGAGGGAGAGAAGGAGAGACGGGTAGAGAGAGAGAAGGAGAGACGGGTAGAGAGAGAGAAGAAGAGACGGGAGAAGGAGAGGAGAGACGGGTCAAGGAGAGAAGAGAGACGGGTCGAGGGAGAGAAGAGAGACGGGTCGAGAGAGAGAAGGAGAGACGGGTAGAGGGAGAGAAGGAGAGACGGGTGAGAGAGAGAAGGAGAGACGGGTAGAGAGAGAGAAGGAGAGACGGGTCGAGAGAGAGAAGGAGAGAGAGAGAGAAGGAGAGAGGGAGAGAAGGAGAGACGGGTCGAGAGAGAGAAGGAGAGACGGGTAGAGAGAGAGAAGGAGAGACGGGTCGAGAGAGAGAAGAAGAGACGGGTCGAGAGAGCGAAGAGAAGGAGACGAGGAGAGAATGAGAGACGGGTCGAGGGAGAGAAGGAGAGACGGGTCGAGGGAGAGAAGGAGAGACGGGTCGAGGAGAGAAGGAGAGACGGGTCGAGGAGAAGAAGAGACTGGCCGAGGGAGAGAAGGAGAGACGGGAGAGAGAGAGAAGAGAAGGAGAGACTGGTCGAGGGAGAGAAGGAGAGACGGGTCGAGGAGAGAAGGAGAGACGGGTAGAGAGAGAGAAGGAGAGACGGTAGAGAGAGAGAAGAAGAGACGGGTCGAGAGAGAGAAGGAGAGACGGGTAGAGAGAGAGAAGGAGAGACGGGTAGAGAGAGAGAAGAAGAGACGGGTAGGAGAGAAGGAGAGACGGGTTTAGAGAGAGAAGGAGAGACGGGTCGGAGAGACGGGTCGAGAGAGAGAAGGAGAGACGGGTCGAGAGAGAGAGAAGAGACGGGTCGAGGGAGAGAAGGAGAGACGGGTCGAGGGGAGAGAAGGAGAGACGAGGGAGAGAAGGAGAGAGAAGGAGAGACGGGTAGGGAGAGAAGGAGAGACGGGTGGGAGGAGAGAAGGAGAGACGGGTAGAGAGAGAGAAGGAGACGGGTCGAGAGAGAGAAGAAGAGACGGGTCGAAGGAGAGAGAGAATGAGAGACGGGTCGAGGGAGAGAAGGAGAGACGGGTCAGAGAGAGAAGGAGAGACGGGTCGAGGGAGAGAAGGAGAGACGGGTCGAGGGAGAGAAGGAGAAGGAGAGATAAGGAGAGATTTAGAGAGAGAGAAGAAGAGAAGGAGAGACGGGGTCGAGAGAGAGAAGGAGAGACGGGTAGAGGGAGAGAAGAGACGGGTCGAGGGAGAGAATGAGAGACGGGTCGAGGGAGAGAAGGAGAGACGAGGAGAGAAGGAGACGGGTAGAGAAGAAGGAGAGACGGTAGAGAGAGAGAAGGAGAGACGGGAGAGAGAGAGAGAAGGGTAGAGAGAGAAGGAGAGAGAGAGAGAAGGAGAGACGGGTAGAGAGAGAGAAGGAGAGACGGGTCGAGGGAGAGAAGGAGAGACGGGTAGAGAGAGAGAGGAGAGACGGGTAGAGAGAGAGAAGGAGAGACGGGGTAGAGAGAGAGAGAAGGGAGAGAGAGAAGAAGAGAGACGGGTCGAGGGAGAGAAGGAGAGACGGGTAGAGAGAGAGAAGGAGAGACGGGTCAGAGAGAGAAGAAGAGAGAAGGAGAGACGGGTAGAGAGAGAGAAGAAGAGACGGGTCGAGAGAGAGAAGAAGAGACGGGTCGAAGGAGAGAAGGAGAGACGGGGTGGAGGGAGAGAAGGAGAGACGAGAGAGAGAAGGAGAGACGGGAGAAGAGAGAAGGAGAGACGGGGTAGAGAGAGAGAAGGAGAGACGGGTCGAGAGAGAGAAGGGTAGAGAGAGAGAAGGAGAGACGGGTCGAGGGAGAGAAGGAGAGACGGGTAGAGAGAGAGAAGGAGAGACGGGTAGAGGAGAGAAGGAGAGACGGGGAGAGAGAGAGAGAGACGGTCGAGAGAGAGAAGAAGAGACGGGGTCGAGAGGAGAGAAGAGACGGGGTCGAGGAGAAGGAGAGACGGGTCGAGAGAGAGAAGGAGAGACGGGTAGAGGGAGAGAAGGAGAGACGGGTCGAGGGAGAGAAGGAGAGACTGGTCGAGAGAGAGAAGGAGAGACGGGTCGAGGGAGAGAAGGAGAGACGGGTCGAGAGAGAGAAGGAGAGACGGGTAGAGAGAGAGAAGGAGAGACGGGTAGAGAGAGAGAAGAAGAGACGGGTAGAGAGAGAAGGAGAGACGGGGTAGAGGAGAGAGAAGGAGAGACGGGGTAGAGGAGAGAAGGGTCGAGAGAGAGAAGAAGAGACGGGTCGAGGGAGAGAAGGAGAGACGGGTAAGAGAAGGAGAGACGGGTCGAGAGAGAGAAGAAGAGACGGGTCGAAGGAGAGAGACGGGTAGAGAGAGAGAGGAGAGACGGGTCGAGAGAGAGAAGAAGAGACGGGTCGAAGGAGAGGAGAGAGAGAAGGAGAGACGGGTCGAGGGAGAGAAGGAGAGACGGGTGAGGGAGAGAAGGAGAGACGGGCCGAGGGAGAGAGACGGGGAGGAGAGAGAGAGAAGGAGAGACGGGTAGAGAGAGAGAAGGAGAGACGAGAGGAGAGACGGGAGAGAAGGGTAGAGAGAGAGAAGGAGAGACGGGTCGAGGGAGAGAAGGAGAGACGGGTAGAGAGAGAGAAGGAGAGACGGGTCGAGGGAGAGAAGGAGAGACGGGTAGAGAGAGAGAAGAGAGACGGGTAGAGAGAGAGAAGGAGAGAGGAGAAGGAGAGACGGGTAGAGAGAGAGAAGGAGAGACGGGTCGAGGGAGAGAAGGAGAGACGGGTCGAGAGAGAGAAGGAGAGACGGGTAGAGAGAGAGAAGAAGAGACGGGTAGAGAGAGAGAGGAGAGACGGGAGAGAGAGAGAAGGAGAGACGGGTCGAGAGAGAGAGAGACGGGTCGAGAGAGAGAAGGAGAGACGGGTCGAGGAGAGAAGGAGAGACGGGTTTAGGGTCGAGAGAGAGAAGGAGAGACGGGTCGAGAGAGAGAAGGAGAGACGGGTCGAGAGAGAGAAGGAGAGACGGGTCGAGAGAGAGAAGGAGAGACGGGTCGAGAGAGAGAAGAGAGACGGGTCGGTCGAGGGAGAGAAGGAGAGACGGGTCGAGGGAGAGAAGGAGAGACGGGCCGAGGGAGAGAAGGAGAGACGGGAGAGAGAAAGGAGAGACGGGTAGAGAGAGAGAAGGAGAGACGGGTAGAGAGAGAGAAGGAGAGAAGGAGAGAGAGACGGGTAGAGAGAGAGAAGGAGAGACGGGTAGAGAGAGAGAAGAAGAGTAGAGAGAGAGAAGGAGAGACGGGTCGAGAGAGAGAAGAAGAGACGGGGTAGAGGAGAGAAGGAGAGACGGGTCGAGAGGAGAGAAGGAGAGACGGGTAGAGAGAGAAGGAGAGACGGGTAGAGAGAGAGAAGAGACGGGCCGAGAGAGAAGGAGAGACGGGTCGAGGGAGAGAAGGAGAGACGGGTCGAGGGAGAGACGGGTCGAGAGAGAGAAGGAGAGACGGGTCGAGAGAGAGAAGAAGAGACGGGTCGAGAAAGAGAAGAAGAGACGGGTCGAAGGAGAGAAGGAGAGACGGGTCGAGGGAGAGAAGGAGAGACGGGTCGAAGAAGAGACGGGTCGAGGGAGAGAAGGAGAGACGGGTCGAGGGAGAGAAGGAGAGACGGGTCGAGGGAGAGAAGGAGAGACGGGTCGAGGAGAGAAAGGAGAGACGGGTCGAGGAGAGAAGGAGAGACGGGTCGAGGAGAGAAGGAGAGACGGGTCGAGAGAGAGAAGGAGAGACGGGTAGAGAGAGAGAGAAGGAGAGACGGGTAGAGAGAGAGAAGGAGAGAGGGGAGAAGGAGAGAAGGGTAGAGAGAGAGAAGGAGAGACGGGTCGAGGGAGAGAAGGAGAGACGGGTAGAGAGAGAGAAGGAGAGACGGGTAGAGAGAGAGAAGGAGAGACGGGTAGAGAGAGAGAAGGAGAGACGGGTAGAGAGAGAGAAGAGAGACGGGTCGAGGGAGAGAAGGAGAGACGGGTCGAGAGAGAGAAGGAGAGACGGGTAGAGAGAGAGAAGAAGAGACGGGGTCGAGAAGGAGAGAAGGAGAGACGGGTAGAGAGAGAGAAGGAGAGACGGGTCGAGAGAGAGAAGAAGAGACGGGTCGAGGGAGAGAAGGAGAGACGGGTCGAGAGAGAAGGAGAGAGGAGAGAGGAGAGAGAAGGAGAGACGGGTCGAGAGAGAGAAGGAGAGACGGGTAGAGAGAGAGAAGAAGAGACGGGTCGAGAGAGAGAAGGAGAGACGGGTCGAGAGAGAGAAGAGAGACGGGTAGAGAGAGAGAAGGAGAGACGGGTCGAGGGAGAAGGAGAGACGGGTAGAGAGAGAGAAGGAGAGACGGGTCGAGGGAGAGAAGGAGAGACGGGTAGAGAGAGAGAAGGAGAGACGGGTAGAGAGAGAGAGAAGAGAGGGAGAGAAGGAGAGACGGGTAGAGAGAGAGAAGGAGAGACGGGTCGAGAGAGAGAAGGAGAGACGGGTCGAGAGAGAGAAGGAGAGACGGGTAGAGAGAGAGAAGGAGAGACGGGTCGAGGGAGAGAAGAGAAGGGTAGAGAGAGAGAAGGAGAGACGGGTCGAGGAGAGAAGGAGAGACGGGTCGAAGGAGAGACGGGTCGAGAGAGAGAAGAGAGACGGGTCGAGGGAGAGAAGGAGAGACGGGTCGAGAGGAGAGAAGGAGAGACGGGTCGAGGGAGAGAAGGAGAGACGGGTCGAGGAGAGAAGGAGAGACGGGTAGAGAGAGAGAAGGAGAGACGGGTAGAGAGAGAGAAGGAGAGACGGGTCGAAGGAGAGAAGGGTAGAGAGAGAAAGGAGAGACGGGTAGAGAGAGAGAAGGAGAGACGGGTAGAGGAGAGAAGAGAGACGGGGGAGAGAGGAGAGAAGGGTAGAGAGAGCGAAGGAGAGACGGGTCGAGGAGAGAAGGAGAGACGGGTAGAGAGAGAGAAGGAGAGACGGGTCGAGAGAGAGAAGAAGAGACGGGTCGAAGGAGAGAAGGAGAGACGGGTAGAGAGAGAGAAGGAGAGACGGGTCGAGAGAGAGAAGAAGAGACGGGTCGAGGAGAGAAGGAGAGACGGGAGAAGGAGAGACGGGTCGAGAGAGAGAAGGAGAGACGGGTCGAGAGAGAGAAGAAGAGACGGGTCGAAGGAGAGACGGGTCGAGGGAGAGAAGGAGAGACGGGTCGAGGGAGAGAAGGGTCGAGGGAGAGAAGGAGAGACGGGTCGAGGGAGAGAAGGAGAGACGGGTCGAGAGGAGAGAAGGAGAGACGGGTAGAGAAAGAGAAGGAGAGACGGTAGAGAGAGAGAAGAAGAGACGGGTCGAAGGAGAGACGGGTCGAGAGAGAGAATGAGAGACGGGTAGAGGGAGAGAAGGAGAGACGGGTCGAGGGAGAGAAGGAGAGACGGGTCGAGGGAGAGAAGGAGAGACGGGTCGAGGGAGAGAAGGAGAGACGGGTAGAGAGAGAGAAGGAGAGACGGGTAGAGAGAGAAGAAGAGACGGGTCGAAGGAGAGACGGGTAGAGAGAGAGAAGGAGAGACGGGTCGAGAGAGAGAAGAAGAGACGGGTCGAGGGAGAGAATGAGAGACGGGTCGAGGGAGAGAAGGAGAGACGGGTGGAGAGAGAGAAGAGACGGGTAGAGAGAGAGAAGGAGAGACGGGTAGAGAGAGAGAAGGAGAGACGGGGAGAAGGAGAGAAGGGTAGAGAGAGCGAAGGAGAGACGGGTCGAGGGAGAGAAGGAGAGACGGGTAGAGAGAGAGAAGGAGAGACGGGTCGAGGGAGAGAAGGAGAGACGGGTAGAGAGAGAGAAGGAGAGACGGGTAGAGAGAGAGAAGAAGAGACGGGTCGAAGGAGAGACGGGTAGAGAGAGAGAAGGAGAGACGGGTCGAGAGAGAGAAGAAGAGACGGGTCGAGGGAGAGAATGAGAGACGGTTCGAGGGAGAGAAGGAGAGACTGGTCGAGGGAGAGAAGGAGAGACGGGTCTAAGGAGAGAAGGAGAGACTGGTCGAGGGAGAGAAGGAGACACTGGTCGAGGGAGAGAAGGAGAGACGGGTAGAGAGAGAAGGAGAGACGGGGAGAAGGAGAGAAGGGTAGAGAGAGCGAAGGAGAGACGGGTCGAGGGAGAGAAGGAGAGACGGGTAGAGAGAAAGAAGGAGAGACGGGTCGAGAGAGAGAAGAAGAGACGGGTCGAAGGAGTGAAGGAGAGACGGGTAGAGAGAGAGAAGGAGAGACGGGTCGAGAGAGAGAAGAAGAGACGGGTCGAAGGAGAGAAGGAGAGACGGGTCAAGGGAGAGAAGGAGAGACGGGTCGAAGGAGAGACGGGTCGAGAGAGAGAAGGAGAGACGGGTCGAGAGAGAGAAGAAGAGACGGGTCGAGAGAGAGAAGAAGAGACGGGTCGAAGGAGAGAAGGAGAGACGGGTCGAGGGAGAGAAGGAGAGACGGGTCGAAGAAGAGACGGGTCGAGGGAGAGAAGGAGAGACGGGTCGAGGGAGAGAAGGAGAGACGGGTCGAGGGAGAGAAGGAGAGACGGGTCGAGGGAGAGAAGGAGAGACGGGTAGAGAGAGAGAAGGAGAGACGGGTAGAGAGAGAGAAGAAGAGACGGGTCGAAGGAGAGACGGGTAGAGAGAGAGAAGGAGAGACGGGTCGAGAGAGAGAAGAGAGAGGGTCGAGGGAGAGAATGAGAGACGGTCGAGGGAGAGAAGGAGAGACGGGTGGAGAGAGAGAAGGAGAGACGGGTAGAGAGAGAGAAGGAGAGACGGGTAGAGAGAGAGAAGGAGAGACGGGGTCAAGAGAGAGAGAGAAGGGTAGAGAGAGAAGGAGAGACGGGTCGAGGGAGAGAAGGAGAGACGGGTCGAGGGAGAGAAGGAGAGACGGGTAGAGGAGAGAAGGAGAGACGGGAGAGGGAGAAGGAGAGACGGGTAGAGAGAGAGAAGGAGAGACGGGGAGAAGGAGAGAAGGGAGAAGAGAAGGAGAGACGGGTCGAGGGAGAGAAGGAGAGACGGGTCGAGAGAGAGAAGGAGAGACGGGTCGAGAGAGAGAAAGAGAGACGGGTAGAGGAGAGAGAGAGATGGGTAGAGAGAGAGAAGGAGAGACGGGTCGAGAGAGAGAAGGAGAGACGGGTCGAGGGAGAGAAGGAGAGACGGGTCGAGAGGAGAGAAGGAGAGACGGGAGAGAAGGAGAGACGGTCGAAGAGAGAAGGAGAGACGGGTTGAGAGAGAGAAGAAGAGACGGGTCGAGAAGAGAAGAAGAGACGGGTCGAAGGAGAGAAGGAGAGACGGTCGAGGGAGAGAAGGAGAGACGGGTCAAGAAGAGACGGGTCGAGGGAGAGAAGGAGAGACGGGCTCGAGGGAGAGAAGGAGAGACGGGTCGGAGGGAGAGAAGGAGAGACGGGTAGAGGGAGAGAAGGAGAGACGGTCGAGAGAGAGAGAAGGAGAGACGGGGAGAAGGAGAGAGGGTAGAGAGAGAATGAGAGACGGGTCGAGAGAGAGAAGGAGAGACGGGTAGAGAGAGAGAAGGAGAGACGGGTCGAGAGAGAGAAGGAGAGACGGGTGGAGAGAGAGAGGAGAGACGGTAGAGAGAGAGAAGGAGAGACGGGTAGAGAGAGAGAAGGAGAGACGGGTGAGGAGAGAAGAAGAGAGAGACGGGTCGAGAGAGAGAAGGAGAGACGGGTAGAGAGAGAGAAGGAGAGACGGGTCGAGAGAGAGAAGAAGAGACGGGTCGAAGGAGTGAAGGAGAGACGGGTAGAGAGAGAGAAGGAGAGACGGGTCGAGGGAGAGAAGGAGAGACGGGTCGAGGGAGAGAAGGAGAGACGGGTAGAGAGAGAGAAGGAGAGACGGGTAGAGAGAGAGAGAAGAGAGAGAAGGAGAGACGGGTAGAGAGAGAAGGAGAGACGGGTCGAGAGAGAGAAGAAGAGACGGGTCGAGGGAGAGAAGGAGAGACGGGTCGAGGGAGAGAAGGAGAGACGGGTGGAGAGAGAGAAGGAGAGACGGGTAGAGAGAGAGAAGGAGAGACGGGTAGAGAGAGAGAAGGAGAGACGGGGAGAAGGAGAGAAGGGTAGAGAGAGCGAAGGAGAGACGGGTCGAGGGAGAGAAGGAGAGACGGGTAGAGAGAGAGAAGGAGAGACGGGTCGAGAGAGAGAAGAGAGACGGGTCGAGAGAGAAGGAGAGACGGGTAGAGAGAGAGAAGGAGAGAGGGAGACTCTAGGAGAGAGAAGGAGAGACGGGTAGAGGAGAGAAGGAGAGACGGGTCGAAGGGAGAGAAGGAGAGACGGGAGAAGGAGAGACGAGGTCGAGGAGAAGGAGAGACGGGTCGGGAGAGAGAGAAGAAGAGACGGGTCGAGACGGGTCGAGGAGAGAAGGAGAGACGGGTCGAGGAGAGAAGGAGAGACGGGTAGAGAGAGGGAGAGAGGGAGAGAAGGAGAGACGGGTCGAGGGAGAGAAGGAGAGACGGGTCGAGGGAGAGAAGGAGAGACGGGTCGAGGGAGAGAAGGAGAGACGGGAGAGAGAGAAGGAGAGACGGGGAGAGGAGAGAAGGGTAGAGAGAGAGAAGGAGAGACGGGTCGAGGGAGAGAAGGAGAGACGGGTAGAGAGAGAAGGTAGAGAGAGAGAAGGAGAGACGGGTGAGAGAGAGAGAAGGAGAGACGGGTAGAGAGAGAGAAGGAGAGACGGGTAGAGAGAGAGAAGGAGAGACGGGAGAAGGAGAGAAGAGAGAAGCGAAGAGAGACGGGTCGAGAGAGAGAAGGAGAGACGGGTAGAGAGAGAGAAGGAGAGACGGGGAGAGAGAGAGAAGAAGAGACGGGTCGAGGAGAGAGAGAAGGAGAGACGGAAGGAGAGACGGGTCGAGGGAGAGAAGGAGAGACGGGTCGAGGGAGAGAAGGAGAGACGGGTAGAGAGAGAGAAGGAGAGACGGGTAGAGAGAGAGAAGAAGAGAGGGTCGAGAAGAGAGACGGGTAGAGAGAGAGAAGGAGAGACGGGTCGAGAGAGAGAAGAAGAGACGGGTCGAGGGAGAGAAGGAGAGACGGGTCGAGGGAGAGAAGGAGAGACGGGTGGAGAGAGAGAGAAGGGAGAGACGGGTAGAGAGAGAGAAGGAGAGACGGGTAGAGAGAGAGAGAAGGAGAGACGGGGAGAGGAGAGAAGGGTAGAGAGAGCGGGTCGAGGGAGAGAAGGAGAGACGGGGTAGAGAGAGAAGGAGAGACGGGTAGAGAGAGAGAAGGAGAGACGGGTAGAGAGAGAGAAGGAGAGACGGGTAGAGAGAGAGAGAAGAGAGAGGAGAAGGAGAGACGGGTCGAGAGAGAGAAGAGAGACGGGTCGAGGGAGAGAAGGAGAGACGGGTCGAGGGAGAGAAGGAGAGACGGGTCGAGGAGAGAAGGAGAGACTGGTCGAGGGAGAGAAGGAGAGACGGGTCGAGGGAGAGAAGGAGAGACGGGTAGAGAGAGAAGGAGAGACGGGTAGAGAGAGAGAAGGAGAGACGGGGAGAAGGAGAGAAGGGTAGAGAGAGCGAAGGAGAGACGGGTCAAGGGAGAGAAGGAGAGACGGGTAGAGAGAGAGAGAAGGAGAGACGGGTCGAGAGAGAGAAGAAGAGACGGGTCGAAGGGAGTGAAGGAGAGAGACGGGTAGAGAGAGAGAAGGAGAGACGGGTCGAGAGAGAGAAGAAGAGACGGGTCGAAGAGAGAGAAGGTCGAGAAGAGAAGGAGAGACGGGGTCGAAGGAGAGACGGGTAGAGAGAGAGAAGGAGAGACGGGCCGAGAGAGAGAAGAAGAGACGGGTCGAGAGAGAGAAGAAGAGACGGGTCGAAGGAGAGAAGGAGAGACGGGTCGAGAGAGAGAGAAGAAGAGAGACGGGTCGAGGGAGAGAAGGAGAGACGGGTCGAGGAGAGAGAAGGGTCGAGAGAGAGAAGGAGAGACGGGTCGAGGGAGAGAAGGAGAGACGGGTCGAGGGAGAGAAGGAGAGACGGGTAGAGAAAGAGAAGGAGAGACGGGTAGAGAGAGAGAAGAAGAGACGGGTCGAAGAGAGAGACGGGTCGAGAGAGAGAATGAGAGACGGGTAGAGGGAGAGAAGGAGAGACGGGTCGAGAGAGAGAAGGAGAGACGGGTCGAGGGAGAGAAGGAGAGAGGGGTCGAGGAGACAAGGAGAGACGGGTCGAGAGAGAGAAGGAGAGACGGGTCAGAGAGAGGAGAGAAATTGTAGAGAGAGAGAAGAAGAGACGGGTCAAGGAGAGACGGGTAGAGAGAGAGAAGGAGAGACGGGTCGAGAGAGAGAAGAAGAGACGGGTCGAGGGAGAGAAATGAGAGACGGGTCGAGAGAGAGAAGGAGAGACGGGTGGAGAGAGAGAGAGACGGGTAGAGAGAGAGAAGGAGAGACGGGTAGAGAGAGAGAAGAGAGAGACGGGAGAAGGAGAGAAGGGTAGAGAGAGAGAAGGAGAGACGGGTCGAGGAGAGAAGGAGAGACGGGTCGAGAGAGAGAAGGAGAGACGGGTCGAGAGAGAGAAGGAGAGACGGGTCGAGGGAGAGAAGGAGAGACGGGTAGAGAGAGAGAAGGAGAGACGGGTAGAGAGAGAAAGGAGAGACGGGTAGAGAGGAGAGGAGAGGCGGGGAGAAGGAGAGAAGGGTAGAGAGAGTCGAAGGAGAGACGGGTCGAGGGAGAGAAGGAGAGACGGGTCAGAGAGAGAAGAAGAGACGGGTCGAAGGAGTGAAGGAGAGACGGGTAGAGAGAGAGAAGGAGAGACGGGTCGAGAGAGAGAAGAAGAGACGGGTCGAAGGAGAGAAGGAGAGACGGGTCGAGAGAGAGAAGAAGAGACGGGTCGAAGGAGAGAAGGAGAGACGGGTAGAGAGAGAGAAGGAGAGGCGGGGAGAAGGAGAGAAGGGTAGAGAGAGCGAAGGAGAGACGGGTCGAGGGAGAGAAGGGTCGAGAGAGAGAAGGAGAGACGGGTCGAGAGAGAGAAGAAGAGACGGGTCGAAGGAGTGAAGGAGAGACGGGTAGAGAGAGAGAAGGAGAGACGGGTCGAGAGAGAGAAGAAGAGACGGGTCGAGAGAGAGAAGGAGAGACGGGTCGAGAGAGAGAAGAAGAGACGGGTCGAGGAGAGAAGGAGAGACGGGTCGAGGGAGAGAAGGGTCGAGGGAGAGAAGGAGAGACGGGTCGAGGGAGAGAAGGAGAGACGGGTAGAGAGAGAAGGAGAGACGGGTAGAGAGAGAGAAGGAGAGACGGGTCGAGAGGAGAGAAGGAGAGACGGGTAGAGAGAGAGAAGGAGAGACGGGTCGAGAGAGAGAAGAAGAGACGGGTCGAAGGAGAGAAGGAGAGACGGGTAGAGGGAGAGAATGAGAGACGGGTCGAGGGAGAGAATGAGAGACGGGTCGAGGGAGAGAATGAGAGACGCGTCGAGGGAGAGAAGGAGAGACTGGTCGAGGGAGAGAAGGAGAGACGGGTCTAAGGAGAGAAGGAGAGACTGGTCGAGGGAGAGAAGGAGAGACGGGTAGAGAGAGAAGGAGAGACGGGTAGAGAGAGAGAAGGAGAGACGGGGAGAAGGAGAGAAGGGTAGAGAGAGAGAAGGAGAGACGGGTCGAGGGAGAGAAGGAGAGACGGGTAGAGAGAGAGAAGGAGAGACGGGTAGAGAGAGAGAAGGAGAGACGGGTAGAGAGAGAGAAGGAGAGACAGGGAGAAGGAGAGAAGGAGAGACGGGTAGAGAGAGAGAAGGAGAGACGGGTAGAGAGAGAGAAGAGTAGAGAGAGAAGGAGAGACGGGTCGAGGGAGAGAAGGAGAGACGGGTCGAAGGAGAGAAGGAGAGACGGGTAGAGAGAGAAGGAGAGACGGGTCGAGGGAGAGAAGGAGAGAAGGGTCGAGGGAGAGAAGGAGAGACGGGTCGAGGGAGAGAAGGAGAGACGGGTCGAGGGAGAGAAGGAGAGACGGGTCGAGGGAGAGAAGGAGAGACGGGTCGAGAGAGAGAAAGAGAGACGGGTCGAGAGAGAGAAGAAGAGACGGGTAGAGAGAGAGAAGGAGAGACGGGTAGAGAGAGAAAGAGAGACGGGTAGAGAGAGAGAAGGAGAGATGGGTAGAGAGAGAGAAGGAGAGACAGGTAGAGAGAGAGAAGGAGAGACGGTAGAGAGAGAGAAGGAGAGACGGGTAGAGAGAGAGAAGGAGAGACGGGTAGAGAGAGAGAAGGAGAGACGGGTAGAGGGAGAGAAGGAGAGACGGGTCGAGGGAGAGAAGGAGAGACGGGTAGAGAGAGAGAAGGAGAGACGTTCGAGGGAGAGAAGGAGAGACGGGTCGAGGGAGAGAAGGAGAGACGGGTCGAGGGAGAGAAGGAGAGACGGGTCGAGGGAGAGAAGGAGAGACGGGTCGAGGGAGAGAAGGAGAGACGGGTCGAGGGAGAGAAGGAGAGACGGGTCGAGGCAGAGAAGGAGAGACGGGTCGAGGCAGAGAAGAAGAGACGGGTCGAGGCAGAGAAGAAGAGACGGGTCGAGGCAGAGAAGAAGAGACTGGTGGAGGCAGAGAAGAAGAGACGTGTCGAGGCAGAGAAGAAGAGACGTGTCGAGGCAGAGAAGAAGAGACGGGTCGAGGCAGAGAAGAAGAGAAGTGTCAAGGAAGACAGGGAGAGTAAAATTCATGATGATAGACAGACTGTCCCTCCCTGTGGCAAGGTGGAGGGGGACAGGGGAAGGCCCCTGCTCTGACAGCTGGGATGTCAGTCTCACCCTCCACAAGCCTCCGCTTGACACATCCAGACTGACGTTACCACCACAGAGGAAAAACAAAACCCCAGCCATGGTGGCAGACAGGAAGCAGGATGGCAACATCCACCATGTCTACCCAGCATACCTGGTTCATGGAGAAAAGACACTAGACTGATGACCATCGTAGTGGTGTATACTAGCATATGTGGTACTCGAGTAGTGTATATCAGCATAGTATGCTTTAGTGGACTGATGACTATAGTTGTGTATAGTACTGCACAGTATGTGGTACTGGACTAATGACTACAACCACAGAGATAGAGGTGTACTACAGTACAGTATATGTTTCTAATGGAAGAGTCCCATCATGAGGCAATGAATTGCAGCTGCTGTTGCAGTCACATACTATATGATACATACTATGTGCTATGTTCAGAGCAGCAGCCCCAGATCCTCCCTGCTGAATCTCATTAAAACAGGTGGGAATTCTTTCAAATCATTCTGTGCTGTGTTTGCTGGGTCATCTCAGGAATAGCTTATCCTTTACGGAGAACAACTGCACGAGGCTCTGCCCTCTGCTCCACTCTCCAAGCCTGTGTCCCATATGGCACCCTATTCCGTATATAGTGCATTACTTTTGACCAGGAGCCATAGGGCTTTGGTTGAAAGTAGTGCACCAAATATGCAATAGGATGCCATTTGGGAGACAGCCCCAGTCTCCAATCAAGATGCTGCTGCTGTAGTTAATAGCCCACCTTAAGCCAATCAGATCCACCCCAAAACGTTCAACCATCTGAACCGAGAGAAGGAGCCGACCTTCCCTGAACTTGACATTTATGACTAAAATATGGATGTTGCCGTAGTTTAAACTGTCTGCATAGATGGCTGTGCTGCTGCTGAGTGAACGCCCGTGATGTTGGCTCAATATTGTAGGTTTGGTGTGGGACTGGTGACAGCTGGGGCTGTTAAACTCTGATTCATTTTGGTCACCCTCCAAGAGTTTGATAATAATGTGCAAATAGGAAGCAAAAAGAGGGCAAGAGTTAAAAAGGTGAAAACCTATTGCTGTATTACCAGACCAAAGGTTTGTGCACACACTGATTAAATAAACTTTACATGTCCCTATTACCGTCCTATCATTATAGTAGTGACTGTACTGTTAATGACATGGATGGGGTGCTACATAGAATATCAGAATACTACATAGATGCTACATAGAATATGTAACGTAATCAACACTGCTAGCTAGCCAGCTAGCCCCGAATAGCAGCACAGTAGCACAGTAGAAACTATTACACTCAACGGAACGACTTGATTAGTGTAGTGTCAACAACGCAGACACTGCCAGCTAGCCTACATAGTCAACAACGCAGCCTCTGCCAGCTAGCCTACTTCAGCAGTACTGTATCATTTTAATCATTTTAGTCAATAAGATTCTTGCTACGTAAGCTTAACTTTCTGAACACTCGAGACGTGTAGTCCACTTGTCATTCCAATCTCCTTTGCATTAGCGTAGCCTCTTGTGTAGCCTGTCAACTATGTGTCTGTCTATCCCTGTTCTCTCCTCTCTGCACAGACCATACAAACGCTCCACACCGCGTGGCCGCGGCTACCCTAATCTGGTGGTCCCAGCGCGCACGACCCACGTGGAGTTCCAGGTCTCCGGTAGCCTCTGGAACTGCCGATCTGCGGCCAACAAGGCAGAGTTCATCTCAGCCTATGCCTCCCTCCAGTCCTCGACTTCTTGGCACTGACGGAAACATGGATCACCACAGACAACACTGCTACTCCTACTGCTCTCTCTTCGTCTGCCCACGTGTTCTTGCACACCCCGAGAGCTTCTGGTCAGCGGGGTGGTGGCACCGGGATCCTCATCTCTCCCAAGTGGTCATTCTCTCTTTCTCCCCTTACCCATCTGTCTATCGCCTCCTTTGAATTCCATGCTGTCACAGTTACCAGCCCTTTCAAGCTTAACATCCTTATCATTTATCGCCCTCCAGGTTCCCTCGGAGAGTTCATCAATGAGCTTGATGCCTTGATAAGCTCCTTTCCTGAGGACGGCTCACCTCTCACAGTTCTGGGCGACTTTAACCTCCCCACGTCTACCTTTGACTCATTCCTCTCTGCCTCCTTCTTTCCACTCCTCTCCTCTTTTGACCTCACCCTCTCACCTTCCCCCTACTCACAAGGCAGGAAATACGCTCGACCTCATCTTTACTAGATGCTGTTCTTCCACTAACCTCATTGCAACTCCTCCAAGTCTCCGACCACTACCTTGTATCCTTTTCCCTCTCGCTCTCATCCAACACTTCCCACACTGCCCCTACTCGGATGGTATCGCGCCGTCCCAACCTTCGCTCTCTCTCCCCCCCGCTACTCTCTCCTCTTCCATCCTATCATCTCTTCCCTCTGCTCAAACCTTCTCCAACCTATCTCCTGATTCTGCCTCCTCAACCCTCCTCTCCTCCCTTTCTGCATCCTTTGACTCTCTATGTCCCCTATCCTCCAGGCCGGCTCGGTCCTCCCCTCCCGCTCCGTGGCTCGACGACTCATTGCGAGCTCACAGAACAGGGCTCCGGGCAGCCGAGCGGAAATGGAGGAAAACTCGCCTCCCTGCGGACCTGACATCCTTTCACTCCCTCCTCTCTACATTTTCCTCTTCTCTCTGCTGCTAAAGCCACTTTCTACCACTCTAAATTCCAAGCATCTGCCTCTAACCCTAGGAAGCTCTTCGCAACCTTCTCCTCCCTCCTGAATCCTCCTCCCCCCTCGTCCCTCTGCAGATGACTTCGTCAACCATTTTGAAAAGAAGGTCGACGACATCCGATCCTCGTTTGCTAAGTCAAACGACACCGCTGGTTCTGCTCACACTGCCCTACCCTGTGCTCTGACCTCTTTCTCCCTCTCTCTCCAGATGAAATCTCGCGTCTTGTGACGGCCGGCCGCCCAACAACCTGCCCGCTTGACCCTATCCCCTCCTCTCTTCTCCAGACCATTTCCGGAGACCTTCTCCCTTACCTCACCTCGCTCATCAACTCATCCCTGACCGCTGGCTACGTCCCTTCCGTCTTCAAGAGAGCGAGAGTTGCACCCCTTCTGAAAAAACCTACACTCGATCCCTCCGATGTCAACAACTACAGACCAGTATCCCTTCTTTCTTTTCTCTCCAAAACTCTTGAACGTGCCGTCCTTGGCCAGCTCTCCCGCTATCTCTCTCAGAATGACCTTCTTGATCCAAATCAGTCAGGTTTCAAGACTAGTCATTCAACTGAGACTGCTCTTCTCTGTATCACGGAGGCGCTCCGCACTGCTAAAGCTAACTCTCTCTCCTCTGCTCTCATCCTTCTAGACCTATCGGCTGCCTTCGACACTGTGAACCATCTGATCCTCCTCTCCACCCTCTCCGAGTTGGGCATCTCCGGCGCGGCCCACGCTTGGATTGCGTCCTACCTGACAGGTCGCTCCTACCAGGTGGCATGGCGAGAATCCGTCTCCACACCACGTGCTCTCACCACTGGTGTCCCCCAGGGCTCTGTTCTAGGCCCTCTCCTATTCTCACTATACACCAAGTCACTTGGCTCTGTCATAACCTCACATGGTCTCTCCTATCATTGCTATGCAGACGACACACAATTAATCTTCTCCTTTCCCCCTTCTGATGACCAGGTGGCGAATCGCATCTCTGCATGTCTGGCAGACATATCAGTGTGGATGACGGATCACCACCTCAAGCTGAACCTCGGCAAGACGGAGCTGCTCTTCCTCCCGGGAAGGACTGCCCGTTCCATGATCTCGCCATCACGGTTGACAACTCCATTGTGTCCTCCTCCCAGAGCGCTAAGAACCTTGGCGTGATCCTGGACAACACCCTGTCGTTCTCAACTAACATCAAGGCGGCCCCGTTCCTGTAGGTTCATGCTCTACAACATCCGCAGAGTACGACCCTGCCTCACACAGGAAGCGGCGCAGGTCCTAATCCAGGCACTCGTCATCTCCCGTCTGGATTACTGCAACTCGCTGTTGGCTGGGCTCCCTGCCTGTGCCATTAAACCCCTACAACTCATCCAGAATGCCGCAGCCCGTCTGGTGTTCAACCTTCCCAAGTTCTCTCACGTCACCCCGCTCCTCCGCTCTCTCCACTGGCTTCCAGTTGAAGCTCGCATCCGCTACAAGACCATGGTGCTTGCCTACGGAGCTGTGAGGGGAACGGCACCTCAGTACCTCCAGGCTCTGATCAGGCCCTACATCCAAACAAGGGCACTGCGTTCATCCACCTCTGGCCTGCTCGCCTCCCTACCACTGAGGAAGTACAGTTCCCGCTCAGCCCAGTCAAAACTGTTCGCTGCTCTGGCCCCCCAATGGTGGAACAAACTCCCTCACGACGCCAGGACAGCGGAGTCAATCACCACCTTCCGGAGACACCTGAAACCCCACCTCTTTAAGGAATACCTAGGATAGGATAAAGTAATCCCTCTCACCCCCCTTAAAAGATTTAGATGCACTACTGTTCCACTGGATGTCATAAGGTGAATGCACCAATTTGTAAGTCGCTCTGGATAAGAGAGTCTGCTAAATGACTTAAATGTAATGTAAATGTAATATCAGAATACTACATAGATGCTACATAGAATATCAGAATACTACATAGATGCTACATAGAATATCAGAATACTACATCGGTGCTACATAGAATATCAGAATACTACATAGATGCTACATAGGTGCTACATAGAATATCAGAATACTACATAGATGCTACATAGAATACTGCATAGGTACTACAGAATCCTCCCAGATGCTACTAAGAATACTACATACTTTAAATAGCTGCTACATAGAATACTACAATGATACTACATAGCTACTACATAGAATACTACAATGATACTACATAGGTGCTACATAGAATACTACAATGATACTACATAGCTGCTACATAGAATACTACAATGATACTACATAGGTGCTACATAGAATGCTCACTCCACTGTGTCCTCCCAGCTGCACCAGCGATGCTGGTCCAGTTCCTCCATGTCCAGTCTGAATTTCCCCAGACAGAACTCCTCGATGACGTACTCATAGGTCCCACTGCACGCCATCACCGACACAGACTGGCACACTGGGGAGGAGAGAGAGAGAGAGGACAGGGTTAGAATAGCAGTAGACTTGCCTTTTTAGATGCCTTTTTAAACTTCAAACACACACATTTTAATGTTCCTACATCCTAAAATTATCCTGCAACAGGGTGATCAAATTAGGATCCTACATTTGTATGTTCTATATTGAACAGAGGACAACCATTAACATTATATCTCTGACATCCAACAGAGCTCTGGAAAGATCTCTCCTGACAAGGTGCTGACAGTTTAAAACCTAATGCTGGAGTTCCTGTGGAAAGCTGCAGAGCGAGCGGTGGCTTTGAGAGGCTTTCTAAGTGCTGTTTATACCCTACAGCAGGTGGTGGTCGTTTCTCACTGTTTGACAAGGCTGGCTGGATTGGGAAATTGCTTTAAACTGTTAGAAGGGCACAAATACACTCAACTCCAAGCAGCATAGCATCATAGAGCATTACTGCCCCAGGGCTCAGAGCAGGGAAAAGAACACTGTTAGAGGTTCATAGAGAAATCTAAACGGTAGGGGAGGAATTTAACAAATTGGC
Source organism: Oncorhynchus nerka (assembly GCF_034236695.1). Lineage (NCBI taxonomy): Eukaryota > Metazoa > Chordata > Actinopteri > Salmoniformes > Salmonidae > Oncorhynchus > Oncorhynchus nerka. Next base: position 42,738,405 of record NC_088396.1, read on the forward strand.
CAGTTTAGGGTCAGCCCAATCTGAACCTCTGGGAGTGAGTAGAGACTACCCACTGGGCAGGAACTGGTTGAATTAATGTTGTTTCCACTTAATTTCAATGAAATTACACTGAATAGACATTGAATTTCTGCCCTACCCACTGTGCCCAGTGCCCAGCAAGCAAACTTCTTTATGAAAACAGCCCTAATGTTGGAAACAAACATCATTATGTTGTGCTAGAGCACACTATTCTACATACAGGCAGGTTTTTAAAGGATCAAAGAGTTTGGTCTGCTTTGTGTTTTCATTTTTGCCATGGAAAAAATATTGCAATACTGGCATCCTCACAGCCCTTGTAGAAACATAGGGCAAAAAGATGGATGCTGGCTAAAAATATTAATTTGGTCTCTCAAGCTGCCAACTCCATGACACACTGTTAGCTGGCTCCTAAGAAAGATTCATTCATCTACTGTTAAAATAGTATTAATATAATCCTGGGACTAAACACCTCCCTCTGCAACTGGATCCTGTCCCCAGGTGGTGAGGGTAGGTATCAACACATCTGCCACGCTGATCCTCAACACTGGAGCTCCCCAGGGGTGCGTGCTCAGTCCCCTCCTGTACTCCCTGTTCACCCACGACTGCATGGCCAGGCACGACTCCAACACCATCATTAAGTTGGCTGACGACACAACAGTGGTAGGCCTGATCACCGACAACGACGAGACAGCCTATAGGGAGGAGGTCAGAGACCTGGCCGGGTGGTGCTAGAATAAAAACCTATCCCTCAATGTAACCAAGACTAAGGAGATGATTGTGGACTATAGGAAAAGGAGGACCGAGCACACACCCATTCTCATCGACGGGGCTGTATTGGAGCAGGTTGAGAGCTTCAAATTCCTTGGTGTCCACATCACCAACAAACTAGAATGATCCAAACACACCAAGACAGTCGTGAAGAGGGCACGACAAAGCCTATTCCCCCTCAGGAAACTAAAAAGATTTGGCATGGGTCCTGAGATCCTCAAAAGGTTCTATAGCTGCAACATCGAGAGCATCCTGACCGGTTGCATCACTGCCTGGTAAGGAAATTGCTCGGCCTCCGACCGCAAGGCACTTCAGAGGGTAGTGCGTACGGCCCAGTACATCACTGGGGCAAAGCTGTCTGCCATCCAAGACCTCTACACCAGGCGGTGTCAGAGGAAGGCCCTAAAAATTGTCAAAGACCCCAGCCACCCCAGTCATAGAATGTTCTCTCTACTACCGCATGGCAAGCGGTACCGGAGTGCCAAGTCTAGGACAAAAAGGCTTCTCAACAGTTTTTACCCCCAAGCCATAAGACTCCTGAACAGGTAACCAATGGTTACCTGGACTATTTGTATTGTGTGCCACCCCAACCCCTCTTTTACTCTGCTGCTACTCTCTGTCTATCATATATGCATAATCACTTTAACTATACATTCATGTACATACTACCTAAATTGGCCCAACCAACCAGTGCTCCCGCACATTGGCTAACTGGGCTATCTGCATTGTGTCCCACCACCCGCCAACCCCTCTTTTTACGCTTCTGCTACTCTCTGTTCATCATATATGCACAGTCACATTAACTATACCTACATGTACATACCACCTCAATAAGCCTGACTAACAGGTGTCTCTATATAGCCTTGCTACTAACAGGTGTCTGTATATAGCCTTGCTACTCTTTTTTCAAATGTCTTTCTACTGTTGTTTTATTTCTTTACTTACCTACACACACGCACACACACACACACACACACACACACACACACACACACACACACACACCCTTGTTTTTGGCACCATTGGTTAGAGCCTGTAAGTAAGCATTTCACTGTAAGGTTTACACCTGTTGTATTTGGCGCACGTGACAAATAAACTTTGATTTGATTTGATTTAGAATACTTTAAGAGAACCCTGTTATTGTCAACAGAGAATGCTTAAAAATCTCCCACTTCAGATATATTGTCTGTAGTAGAACTTAAATCATTACAGCAGGGTAGCCTAGTGGTTAGAGCGTTGGACTAGTAACCGGAAGGTTGCAAGTTCAAACCCCCGAGCTGACAAGGTACAAATCTGTCGTTCTGCCCCTGAACAGGCACTGTTCCTAGGCCGTCATTGAAAATAAGAATTTGTTCTTAACTGACTTGCCTGGTTAAATAAGGTAAAATAAAATAAAAAATTACCACCACACTTCCACAGAAAGACACCAAGCTCTTTCATGACTTGTTCTCCATGATATTCTATTGTCCTGTGTGCAAGCTGTCTCAGTACTGGCTCTCTAGTCTTGGGTGGGAAATTTCAGCCTTTTAACAATGAAGACAAACTTGTTACTTTAAGTTGATGCGGCTAATGCTGAAACACATTGACACAAGCTGGGGGTACTGACAGCAGAGTGTGAAGCTGGCATAGCACCATGTGTACAGAAGAAAGAAAGGAAAGAGAGAGAACAACGACGACTTCTCTAATTAACGCTGGCAGAATGGGTTTAGTAAGCAGCACCTTTTCAAATGGCGACAGTGTGACTCACCAGCCAATGCTCTTATCACATATTTTTGTCCTTTCTCTATCTCTCCCTTCATAAATGTCTCTAGCTACATCTCTCCATCAATTGTATTCTGGAATGAGGAAAGATTGACTTGCTAGTCAACATCAAGCATGTACCACATACAGACTGGCAGGAGAGTAGGCCTGAAGACCAGACACGGGCTCACGACTGGCCCTCACGACTGACCCTCACGACCGACCCTCACGACTGACCCTCACGAATGACCCTCACGACTGACCCTCACGACCGACCCTCACGACTGACCCTCAGGACCGGCCCCAAAGAGGGAAACAATCAACAACAGATGATGAGAAAGAGAGAGGTTTGTGATTAAATGGTTTGTCAATGTCTTCCACACACACACACATTCATGCTACGCACACATATACACTATCAGTCAAACGTTTGGACACACCTACACATTTATGTCTTTCTTTATTTTGACTATTTTCTACATTGTAGAATAATAGTGAAGACATCAAAACTATGAAATATCACACATGGAATCATGTAGTAACCAGAAAAGTGTTAAACAAATCAACATATATATTTATATTTGAGATTCTTCAAAGTAGCCACCCTTTGCCTTGATGACAGCTTCGCACACTCTTGGCATTCTCTCAACCAACTTCATGAGGTTGGTCACCTATCTCATGAAACCCTGGAGAATGTACAAGAGAAACCCTGGAGAAGGTACAAGAGAAACCCTGGAGAAGGTACAAGAGAAACCCTGGAGAAGGTACAAGAGAAACCCTGGAGAATGTACAAGAGAAACCCTGGAGAAGGTACAAGAGAAACCCTGGAGAAGGTACAAGAGAAACCCTGGAGAAGGTACAAGAGAAAACCCTGGAGAAGGTACAAGAGAAACCCCTGGAGAAGGTACAAGAGAAACCCTGGAGAAGGTACAAGAGAAAACCCTGGAGAAGGTACAAGAGAAACCCTGGATAATGTACAAGAGAAACCCTGGAGAAGGTACAAGAGAAACCCTGGAGAAGGTACAAGAGAAACCATGGAGAAGGTACAAGAGAAACCCTGGAGAAGGTACAAGAGAAACCCTGGAGAAGGTACAAGAGAAACCCTGGAGAATGTACAAGAGAAACCCTGGAGAAGGTACAAGAGAAACCCTGGAGAAGGTACAAGAGAAAACCCTGGAGAAGGTACAAGAGAAACCCTGGAGAAGGTACAAGAGAAAACCCTGGAGAAGGTACAAGAGAAACCCTGGAGAAGGTACAAGAGAAACCCTGGAATGTGTACTGTAGGTGTGTCCACACTTTTGACGGGCACTGTACATGCTACACAAACATCATGACTTATTCTACTAAACGTATATGTGTTACTGTAAATACTGAACACTTTAAACCGTTTGCTCTCCAAATCCCCCCCTTCCCCCAGATGTTTAATAGTGTAAATTGTTGACTTCCTCCCTGTATTTATACTTCTGCTACATGTTTATTCTGTTCCGTTGACCTTCATCTTTACTTAGTCTGTTATTTTTTATTGTCGTCGCATTATCGAGACTGAACCTGCAAGTCAGCGTTTCATTGGACTGGGTACACCATGTGCATCATGGATATGACAAAGTCAGCGTTTCATTGGACTGGGTACACCATGTGCATCATGGATATGACAAGTCAGCGTTTCATTGGACTGGGTACACCATGTGCATCATGGATATGACAAGTCAGCGTTTCATTGGACTGGGTACACCATGTGCATCATGGATATGACAAGTCAGCGTTTCATTGGACTGGGTACACCATGTGCATCATGGATATGACAAAGTCAGCGTTTCATTGGACTGGGTACACCATGTGCATCATGGATATGACAAGTCAGCGTTTCATTGGACTGGGTACACCATGTGCATCATGGATATGACAAAGTCAGCGTTTCATTGGACTGGGTACACCATGTGCATCATGGATATGACAAAGTCAGCGTTTCATTGGACTGGGTACACCATGTGCATCATGGATATGACAAAGTCAGCGTTTCATTGGACTGGGTACACCATGTGCATCATGGATATGACAAAGTCAGCGTTTCATTGGACTGGGTACACCATGTGCATCATGGATATGACAAAGTCAGCGTTTCATTGGACTGGGTACACCATGTGCATCATGGATATGACAAGTCAGCGTTTCATTGGACTGGGTACACCATGTGCATCATGGATATGACAAAGTCAGCGTTTCATTGGACTGGGTACACCATGTGCATCATGGATATGACAAGTCAGCGTTTCATTGGACTGGGTACACCATGTGCATCATGGATATGACAAGTCAGCGTTTCATTGGACTGGGTACACCATGTGCATCATGGATATGACAAAGTCAGCGTTTCATTGGACTGGGTACACCATGTGCATCATGGATATGACAAAGTCAGCATTTCATTGGACTGGGTACACCATGTGCATCATGGATATGACAAGTCAGCGTTTCATTGGACTGGGTACACCATGTGCATCATGGATATGACAAAGTCAGCGTTTCATTGGACTGGGTACACCATGTGCATCATGGATATGACAAACTTGAACTTGAATTAGAACTTGAATGAGTGTGACTTGTGTATTGGTGCGTCCTGTATCTTTGAGTGTGAATGATCCGTAAACTGGAAGTAAACGGAGTGAGAAGGGGATGAGGACATGCCAGTATTAATAGTAAGAATGAGAAATAGACTTGTTTACAACCTCTAAAAAGTGTCCTGACATCACACGACTACATGCAGTGTTGCTGATAACCCACCAGATAATTACACAACACAGCAATGACGAAACCAGATTATGACCATGATCCTCACTGTTGGCACTGTGCTCCCAAATTCAAAGATGCAGTGACAACAAAACACTGTGCTTCACTATGGTTATAGAAATGGATTATAATGGGCCCACCGTCTTTTTAATACACAATCTCTTGGGATGAGTATTTAAACCTGAACTTTACTGCATTATTAGTATTGATTTCACAAATGTTTGTCTTCATTTATCAAAGCCTAGTTGGTAATTACCCTGGAAATAGCAACAACTTATAGAGAGAAAATGACCCATTTGCAATCATCAACCATCAGTATTATCGATCAGATCTCTCTTTCATTAAAGAAAATGTTCGGAGTTGCTTCTCACCTCACAGCAATTTTACCAGAGGACCTTTAAGGTTGCACTGAAGTGTGTTGTGTGAAATCACTGAATGGCTGTTCTAAGAAGAACAGTGTTCTAAGAACACCTAGAACCTGTGTCTATGGGAGGCATGGTCATAGAGGGACAAAGATCTTCCTTCTTCACCTCAACTATTAAGAACAGAAAGATGCTATTTTACATAAGAACACACCCTGCCTGCAGCTAACTCAAGCTGAAGTGTAGTGTAAGACTCAGAAGGCAGTGAATACTAAGAGTGTTGTATTTATCAAATCTCCTCCACCCCCTTCCTCTGGCCAAGGCCTTTAGATTTCTTCAAAGCGTATTGCATATTCAAAGGCTGCATTATGCACACTGCGTAGAGAGACCCCAGATTTGATCAAAACGAATACATCATATGGTGCTTAGGCTCTTGCCCTTAATCTGTGATGGTGTTCAGCAAAGGAAGAGAGGAAACATGCTTACGAAATAAAAATGTAAACAGAAAAATATTTTTTACAGATAAAACATCCAAGCTGAGATTTGTGACAGAGGCCTGAGAACAGATTGGAGAAAGAATAAAACAGAGGAACGACGAAGTAAATAACACCTGATTCACCAATACAGAGAATTAGAGGAGAATAAAAACAGGTTGTTTGAATTAGACTTCATATCATGGCCCACATTGTTGATTACTATTCAGTCTCTTCAAGAAAAATGCCCTGTGCTGTTTTTAATTTGGTGGCAGATAAACGCTCATACATAAACATTCAGTCAAACCTTTCCGTTCATAATCTATCCCTCTCTCCGGTTGCCTTTGTGAATGCTCCACAAGGGGAAAATGACATGCAGTGTTGAAATACAAAACATTTGGACAGCGGATGTTGGCAAGGCACAAACTTAGATAGTCCAGTGAATTATGCCTGCCTCTCAGCAGCTTGAAAACAAGAAACATACTGTATATCACTGGAAAGAAAGTGGTGCATTAAGAGAAAAGCCAGAACCACCAGGACAGGTCCTCTACCCCAACAATGACCACCACCACAGGTCTTCTACCCCAACCATGGTCACCAGGACAGGTCCTCTACCCCAACCATGGTCACCAAGACTGGGTCTCTACCCCCACCATGGTCACCAAGACAGGGTCTCTACCCCAACCATAGTCACCAAGACAGGGTCTCTACCCCAACCATAGTCACCAAGACAGGGTCTCTACCCCAACCATAGTCACCAAGACAGGGTCTCTACCCCCACCATGGTCACCAAGACAGGGTCTCTACCCCAACCATAGTCACCAAGACAGGGTCTCTACCCCCACCATGGTCACCAGGACAGGTCCTCTACCCCAACCATGGTCACCAAGACAGGGTCTCTACCCCCACCATGGTCACCAAGACAGGGTCTCTACCCCAACCATAGTCACCAAGACAGGGTCTCTACCCCAACCATAGTCACCAAGACAGGGTCTCTACCCCCACCATGGTCACCAGGACAGGTCCTCTACCCCAACCATGGTCACCAAGACAGGGTCTCTACCCCCACCATGGTCACCAAGACAGGGTCTCTACCCCAACCATAGTCACCAAGACAGGGTCTCTACCCCAACCATGGTCACCAAGATAGGGTCTCTACCCCAACCATGGTCACCAAGATAGGGTCTCTACCCCAACCATGGTCACCAAGACAGGGTCTCTACCCCCACCATGGTCACCAAGACAGGGTCTCTACCCCAACCATAGTCACCAAGACAGGGTCTCTACCCCAACCATGGTCACCAAGACAGGGTCTAAAAACCCTTCCTGTCTCCTTCTGTGTAAGTGTTTTTGAGGGGAATTCTGAAATTCAAATACCATTTATCACAAGTCTGGATGGTTTTAAAGCGACCAGATTGTCTGTCACTCTCACACACCTTTCAAGACGTTTTTCCGCCACACTTTAGCATCCCGCCAACTTTTTGCAGACTTTTCTTTATACAGTGAATTCGGAAAGTATTCAGACCTCTTGACTTTTTCCACATTTTGTTAGGTTACAGCCTTATTCTAAAATGTAATAAATAAAACAATTTCTCATCAATCTACACACAATACCTCATAATGATGAAGCGAAAACAGGTTTTTAGAATATTTTGCAAATATTCAGACCCGTTGTTATGAGACTCGAAATTGAGGGCAGGTGCATCCTGTTTTCATTGATCATATTTGAGATTTTTCTACAACTTGATTGGAGTCCACCTGTAGTAAATTCAATTGATTGGACATGATTTGGAAAGGCACACACCTATAAGGTCCCACAGTTGACAGTGCATGTCAGAGCAAAAACCAAGCCATGTGGTCAAAGGAATTGTCCGTAGAGCTCCAAGACAGGATTGTGTCGAGGTGAGGCAAAGATCTGGGGAAGGGTACTAAAACATTTATGTAGCATTGAAGGTCCCAAAGAACACAGTGGCCACAATCATTCTTAAATGGAAGAAGTTGGGAACTACCAAAATTCTCTGGTCTGATGAAACCAAGATTGAACTCTTGAATGCCAAGCGTCACATCTGGAGGAAACATTGCACCATCCCTACGGTGAAGCATGGCGATGGCAGCATCATGCTGTGGGGATGTGTTTTAGTGGCAGGGACTGGGATACTAGTCAGGATCGAGGACAAGATTAACAGAATTAAGTACAGAGAGATCCTCGATGAAAACCTGCTCCAGAGCACTCAGGACCTCAGACTGGGATGAAGGTTCACCTTCCAACAATACAATGACTCTAAGCACACAGCCAAGACAACACGGTAGTGGCTTCAGGACAAGTCTCTGAATGTCCTTGAGTGGCCCAGCCAGAGCCCGGATTTGAACCTGATCGAACATCTCTGGAGAAACCTGAAAATAGCTGTGCAGCAACACTCCCCATCCAACCTGACAGAGCTTGAGAGGATCTGCACGGATCTACAGACGTGCCAAGCTTGTAGCATCATACCCAAGAAGACTCAAGGTTGTAATCTCTGCCAACAGTGCTTCAACTGAGTAAAGGGTCTGAATACTTATGTAAATGTAATATTTCCGTTTTACATTTTTAAATACATTTGCACAATTATTTTTTTTTTAACTGGTTTTGCTTTGTCGTTATGGGGTATTGTGTGTAGACTGGTGAGAGGGAAAAAACTATTTAATACATTTTAGAATAAGTCTGTAACCTAACAAAATTGGGCACTGTAATATGAAAGGTATTGCCAGCAACAAAGCCTCTACTTTTATCTCCGCCACCCGGCCTAGTCATGACTGCGGTAAAGTTCTGCCTACGGCTTAGTTTGAAATGTAACCGTTATGCTGAGGCGGCGAACCATCGGTTGGGTTAACAGCAGAAGGCACAGGACTTTGTGTACAATTAACCAAAAAAGGATCTTAATGTCACTTCACCCATCTCTTCTCGTAGCCCACCACACGCATTGTTTTCTTAACCAACATGGATGGATCCGGAATTAATTCATGTGGGAATAAATATTACTGAGTGACAAAAATACCGGAATAAAGTATATGCTTATGCAATCGAAGGCATCACATTTTTGAAAGGCATCTAAGTGTTCTAATACATTTGAAGCAATAGCCTACTTGTGGTAAACTGTTTCTGCACCGCTTGGCACTGCTTTGAGGCTAGTGTGGGGACTTAACAATCTGACATTGACTGATCCTTTTCATTGAATCTCCATTTGGATATTGATTAGGCTACAATTAGGCTGTGGAAATGTTAGCTAAGTTGAGGTGAGTGCTGCTCACGATCATCTTGCCTAGTTTGATCATGTATTATCTCTGATCAGAACATTATGCCAGCATGTTATGTAGCTTAACAAGTGGATTACTTTTCTCTTCACTCGCAGTCGCTTAGTAAGCCTAGGCCTACTCCCAACCCTATGAATTATCTTAACCAATCAATGTGATTTTGTTTCACTAAATGTCTGTATATTTGTTTTTCTCTGGCTGGGCTATTGTTGAAGTGGTATAGCTCATCTACGATCAGAAACATTTAGCATGCTATAATGTAGCCTAAATCAAGTGTAGGGCTATTATTTTTTTGCTCGGTCAGTACAGGAACATTCAAAAGCCTGTGGAGATTGTGAAATATAAACATGAGAAAATCAAATCAAATGTTATTGGTCACTTACACATGGTTAGCGGATGTTAATGTGAGTGTAGCGAAATGCATGTGCTTCTAGTTCCGACCGTGCAGTAATATCTAACAATAGGATAGCTATTATTTCCTGTCAGTATCATGATAGTCTCAATGTAAGACCCCATGCCTGCTCCCTAAGTGGTGTGAGGGTAGGAAAGAGATGAAGCGTGGGTCATAAAAGCATTGGCTCTGTTCCAAAAGATCACATTTTCTTTTCTATGACAGTGGTTCCACATGTTTACACATGTTTACACTAGCCGTGACGCGAATTGTGTGGGAAAAATATGAATTGTATTTTATTCTGTTATATTTCCTTGTATTCGAAGCCTAGTATAAAACACATCTGTGTCGACGTGTAACTATTGATTTCCTGTGCATGGCGCAGTCATGTAGCCTATAGACTGCACAGACCAGTAACATCATTCAACTCAAAATATGCTATTCTATTGTTTTGAAAATACATTTGATTAGTCTTATAATATTTGGTTTCTTTGTAATGGTTTATATTCAATGTATTTACTCAAATAGACACATCGACCCACGTCTAGTCCCACGTCTAAACATGCCAGCGTGTGCACAGGAGATATGTAAGACTTATCCCGGCAAGAATGTGATAAAAATGTTGCTAGTGTTCTTTTTTTAAGGACAACATACCGTAAAGTCTGTCTGTAAAGGGTGTTAAAGTAAAGATAAGATAATATTACCCAAAGCTACTTTATGCAACTGGGTCCTGAGTCTCTTCCCTATCACCCTCAGGCTGCCCAGGGAGAATGGGACCTGGTCATTAAGTTGTACGGAAACTCCGGTACTTAGGGTGTGTAACCTGAACCTGAACCCGCTTCATCTCAAATGGCACCTGATACCTATATGATGTACTACTTCTGACCAGGGCCCATAGTGCACGACTTCTGACCAGGGCCCATAGTGCACGACTTCTGACCAGGGCCCATAGTGCACAACTTCTGACCAGGGCCCATAGTATACGACTTCTGACCAGGGCCCATAGTGTACGACTTCTGACCAGGGCCCATAGTGCACGACTTCTGACCAGGGCCCATAGTGCACGACTTCTGACCAGGGACCATAGTATACGACTTCTGACCAGGGCCCATAGTGCACGACTTCTGACCAGGGCCCATAGTGCACGACTTCTGACCAGGACCCATAGTGCACGACTTCTGACCAGGGCCCATAGTGCACGACTTCTGACCAGGGCCCATAGTGCACGACTTCTGACCAGGGCCCATAGTGTACGACTTCTGACCAGGGCCCATAGTGCACGACTTCTGACCAGGGCCCATAGTGCACGACTTCTGACCAGGACCCATAGTGCACGACTTCTGACCAGGGCCCATAGTGCACGACTTCTGACCAGGACCCATAGTGCACGACTTCTGACCAGGGCCCATAGTGGACTTCTGACCAGGGCCCATAGTGCACGACTTCTGACCAGGGCCCATAGTGCACAACTTCTGACCAGGGCCCATAGTGCACGACTTCTGACCAGGGCCCATAGTGCACGACTTCTGACCAGGGCCCATAGTGCACGACTTCTGAACAGGGCCCATAGTGCACGACTGCCGAAGAGGGCCCATAGTGCACGACTGCCGAAGAGGGCCAATAGTGCACGACTGCCGAAGAGGGCCCATAGGGGATAGAGTGCCATTTGGGACACATTCCTGCTCTAACACTGTCCTCAATCTGACTGAGACTTCATGTTCCTGGACCTTTGAATGCACTGCGCCATTTTTAATTATATATTTTTATTTTTACATTTAATGTTTTGAATTTGACCCCTTTTTCTCCCCAATTTCGTGGTATCCAATTGTTTAGTAGCTACTATCTTGTCTCATCGCTACAACTCCCGTACGGGCTCGGGAGAGACGAAGGTTGAAAGTCATGCGTCCTCCGATACACAACCCAACCAAGCCGCACTGCTTCTTAACACAGCGCGCATCCAACCCAGAAGCCAGCCACACCAATGCACTGATAAAGCTGACAAACTTTTGCCGGTATAACTTTTTCAGTAGTCCATTATACTGTGAAGAAATAGGTAAAACACTGTTCACTCATTGAGACACTCAATGAGACCTACTCCCTATCCAGATTCACCTGGCCCACGCTATCGAGTAACAAATGAATAAACGTTTGATTTTATTTTATTTGAAGGTGCGTAATGGGCTTTGCAGGCGTGGTTCCCTTGCGCGCACTGAATAAATGTAATTCCACTGCTGAAAACTCTACCACTAGCTGCCCAACAGATTTTCTTATGGAGTTTTCATTCAATAGGGTTTTCAGTACATTTAACTTAAGCCTCCCTTTAAATACGGTGTACCTGTTAGTTAGAATTTTGTCATCAGACTCGATAGAATTTATCGAGAGAACAGATTCAGAATATTAGGGTCCAATGAAAGAAAGCCATCTAAATACATGCATATAAGTCTCTGTTTCAGCACCAATTTGGTAGATAAAAAAAAAAAAAACTCTGATCGTGTAGATTATTTAGGGTTAGGAAAGTATTTATGAAAAAAAAATAAAAACTGTTTTTGAGAGCCTTTACGCACGAAAGAAAGAAAAGGGTGGTTTGATTCATTTTGAACATTGCCACATTCAGTTCTTTAACCCATGATAATGTTGGAAGACTAGTGTATATAGAATTATGATAGGGAAAATAGTGTACAATAGTAGGCTATGCTCTATTGCCTGCACTAACCATGGTACTGTGTGATGACACAGCTGAGTATTGTGCCATGCGTCGGGTTCAAACTGTTACGACTTGGTCTGTGCTTTGCTCCATAACAATTTAATTTGCCTACATTTTTTTTGTTATATTTGTCAACTGTTACTAATGACACTCAGCAACAACCACATGGCAGTGACAGAGTTTACAGAGGAAGCTAATGAAGGTAAAGGAAACAATGTAATTATATGGAATGATAATGTAGGCTATACCAACCGAAGGGTAATTATATGGAATGATAATGTAGGCTATACCAACCGAAGGGTAATTATATGGAATGATAATGTAGGCTATACCAACTGAAGGGTAATTATATGGAATGATAATGTAGGCTATACCAACATAAGGGAACTAACAGTAATGGAATGATAATGTAGACTATACCAATATAAGGGAACTAACAGTAATGGAATGATAATGTAGGCTATACCAACTGAAGGGTAATTATATGGAATGATAATGTAGGCTATACCAACTGAAGGGTAATTATATGGAATGATAATGTAGGCTATACCAACTGAAGGGTAATTATATGGAATGATAATGTAGGCTATACCAACATAAGGGAACTAACAGTAATGGAATGATAATGTAGACTATACCAATATAAGGGAACTAACAGTAATGGAATGATAATGTAGTCTATACCAACATAAGGGAACTAACAGTAATGGAACGATAATGTAGGCTATACCAACATAAGGGAACTAACAGTAATGGAATGATAATGTAGGCTATACCAACATAAGGGAACTAACAGTAATGGAATGATAATGTAGACTATACCAATATAAGGGAACTAACAGTAATGGAATGATAATGTAGTCTATACCAACATAAGGGAACTAACAGTAATGGAATGATAATGCAGGCTATACCAACATAAGGGAACTAACAGTAATGGAATGATAATGTAGGCTATACCAACATAAGGGAACTAACAGTAATGGAATGATAATGTAGGCTATACCAACATAAGGGAACTAACAGTAAACTGGCAGTTGAATATGTGGTTATTAGGCCTACTGACGGTCGATACTTATAGTGACTAATATTTAACATGATAGAAATAGGAAGCAAATCAAGTCGGGGTAGCGTATAATTAAGTGTGTCCATCCCTGGAAGTTAAAAGGTTGTACAATGTTATTCTGGCACAGCATTTCATAAACTTCACTGTTGGAAAAGTGATATGTTGATATGCTTCAGTTTGCTGCCATGTGACTGGTTTCACATTTGTCTCCAGTGATTATAAGGTAAAATATATATAAAACAAATGTAATTTATAATTGCCTTATCCAAACGGAATACTCATTTACCTAGCTCTTATCAAGTTGTGCATTACAGTGCATGGAGAATGATGTTATTTCTATCGGAAAAATAAAGTGCTGTTTCTTCTTGGAACTGGTAGAGTCACTAGAACTTATTCATGGTTGCCTCGCACGTAAAGGTAGTGGAATCAGGGTCCGAATCTGGTGTATCTGTAGACCACCTCCGCCACACCTTAATTTATTCCATCTCCACCCCAAACAAATAGCGGGTGTATAGCATGCTATTCTCATGCTTACGTTGGGTCGGAATGCGCCTAGAGAGAAAAGGGCATAAAAAGGGACATTAAGGTCCATTCACACTTGTATAACTCGGGTTGGAATCGGACCCATACATCAGTATTGAAAAAGTGTCCAAATATTTACAGTGGCTTGCAAAAGTATTCACAGTCTCAAATCCCTGGAAGACTGAAACAGGTTTCCTCAAGAATTTCCCTGTATTAGCGCCATCCATCATTCCTTCAGCACGATGCTGCCACCACCATGCTTCACTGTGGGGATGGTGTTCTCAGGGTGATGAGAGGTGTTGGGTTTGTGCCAGACATAGCGTCTTCCTTGATGGCCAAAAATATACATTTTTGTCTCATCTGACCAGAGTACCTTCTTCCATATTTTTGGGGAGTCACCGACATGCCTTTTGGCGAACACCAAATGTGTTTGCTTATTTATTTCCTTAAGCAATGGCATTTTTCTGGTCACTCTTCCATAAAGCCCAGATCTGTGGAGTGTATGGCTTAAAGTGGTCCTATGGACAGATACTCCAATCTCCGCTATGGAGCGTTGCAGCTCCTTCAGGGTTATCTTTGGTCTCTGTTGCTTCTCTGATTAATGCCCTCCTTGCCTGGTCCGTGGTTTTTCACGGCGTCCCTCTCTTGGCAGGTTTGTTGTGGTGCAATATTCTTTCCTAACCCAACCCTTCTCCACAACTTTGTCCCTGACCTGTTTGGAGAGCTCCTAGGTCTTCATGGTGCCACTTGCTTGGTGATGCCCCATGCTTAGTGGTGTTGCAGACTCTGGGGAGCTTTCAGAACAGGTGTATATATACTGAGATCATGTGACACTTAGATTGCACACAGGTGGACTTTATTTAACTAATTATGTGACTTCTGAAGGTAATTGGTTGCACCAAATCTTATTTAGGGGCTTCATAGCAAAGAGGGTGAATACATATGCACGCACCACTTTTCAGTTGTTTATTTGTTTGACATTAAAAAAATAAAATAAAAAAATTCAGTTCACTTCACTAATTTGGACTATTTTGTCCATTACATGAAATCCAAATAAAAATCCATTTAAAATTAAGGTTGTAACGCAATAAAATAGGAAAAACGCCAAGGGGAATGAATACTTTTGCAAGGCACTGTACATATGGACACTTCACACAGTCACAAGCATCCCCCTAAACGTCCAACCACTAGAAATGATTCTCTGAGAACTACTTCTCATTATAAACCCAGCAGTGCCAGAACCACTCCCACCAACATAACCCAGATAGAAGCCTGGCCTGGCAGGAATCACCATTATATCTGATCATTACTTCCTCAATACCTTTTGTTCTCAGAACGGAACTACCAGTTCACCTTCATGACCTTGGCATAGCAACATGTGCCCCCGATTCATCAAGACACCACCAAATGGGATTTTGTCACCTTGACAAGCAATCGTGCTCTGGGTGAAAATAACGACCAAATAATTGGTGGAAGAACTGTCTCCAGTGTTGAATGTCCCCATCGCCCCCACCTCCCCACCCTGTCCTGTGTGTCCTAGAGCATATAGTCTGACAGATAGAGTAATATCAATTCAGCACAGTTCAGTACATGGCCATAGGGTGAAGAACTGAGATGCACTTGTCTCAACACAACAAAATGCATAGGTGCAAAAAAAAAAAAAATGACATTCAATTTAATTAAGGAATTCTCAGGGGAAAGTAGTAGTCTGACTAACAGAATGCTATGGCTGTGTGGCTGGGCTAAACTTGACAAACACATTACTGTTTGAGAGCTGTCATTTATAAGCGAGAAAATGAATTATAATCCATTTTAATTGGTGTTATATTTTATAGGCCAGCTGTTTTGAAAAGAGGCAATAAAAACTACACAACGACAAAGTTAATGTCTATATTTTCAAATGATTCCCATTCAAAATCCTATTTTCCCCAAAACCTAACCCTTAAAACATAAACCCAACCTTAACCCCAAACCCTAATTATAACCCTAAACCTAATTATAACCCTAACCCTAATTATAACCCTAACCCTTAAGCATAAAATAGCCTTTTTCTTTCTGGGAACCAGTGAAATGTCCCCACTCGTCCGAATGTTCCTTGTTTTAAGATCCTTGTGAAGATTTCTGGTCCCCACAAGGAGAGTAAAACCAAAAACACACACAAACAAACAAGCATACAAACAAATCAGTACATCAAATCTCTGTGATGTATACACTATGTGTTACAGTCTCTGTGATGTATACACTATGTGTTACAGTCTCTGTGATGTATACACTATGTGTTACGGTCTCTGTGATATATACACTATGTGTTACAGTCTCTGTGATGTATACACTATGTGTTACAGTCTCTGTGATGTATACACTATGTGTTACAGTCTCTGTGATGTATACACTATGTGTTACAGTCTCTGTGATGTATACACTATGTGTTACAGTCTCTGTGATATATACACTATGTGTTACAGTCTCTGTGATATATACACTATGTGTTACAGTCTCTGTGATGTATACACTATGTGTTACAGTCTCTGTGATATATACACTATGTGTTACAGTCTCTGTGATGTATACACTATGTGTTACAGTCTCTGTGATGTATACACTATGTGTTACAGTCTCTGTGATATATACACTATGTGTTACAGTCTCTGTGATGTATACACTATGTGTTACAGTCTCTGTGATGTATACACTATGTCAGTCTCTGTGATGTATACACTATGTGTTACAGTCTCTGTGATGTATACACTATGTGTTACAGTCTCTGTGATGTATACACTATGTGTTACAGTCTCTGTGATGTATACACTATGTGTTACAGTCTCTGTGATGTATACACTATGTGTTAGTCTCTGTGATGTATACACTATGTGTTACAGTCTCTGTGATGTACACACTATGTGTTACAGTCTCTGTGATGTATACACTATGTGTTACAGTCTCTGTGATATATACACTATGTGTTACAGTCTCTGTGATGTATACACTATGTGTTACAGTCTCTGTGATATATACACTATGTGTTACAGTCTCTGTGATGTATACACTATGTGTTACAGTCTCTGTGATGTATACACTATGTGTTACAGTCTCTGTGATGTATACACTATGTGTTACAGTCTCTGTGATATATACACTATGTGTTACAGTCTCTGTGATATATACACTATGTGTTACAGTCTCTGTGATGTATACACTATGTGTTACAGTCTCTGTGATATATACACTATGTGTTAGTCTCTGTGATATATACACTATGTGTTACAGTCTCTGTGATGTATACACTATGTGTTACAGTCTCTGTGATGTACAGTGCCTTCAATAAGTGCCCTAAATAAGTTTGGGCGGAAATTTACAAGTCACATAATAATAATACAGGCGTTGTTCACTCGTTTGCTATAATTGGGGGAGGGGTGGTTGGAGGGTAATACAGGGGTAAATAGAACAAATTAAGATGTGTGTACATATATGTATGTAAATACAGTGGGGCAAAAAACGTATTTAGTCAGCCACCAATTGTGCAAGTTCTCCCACTTAAAAAGATGAGAGAGGCCTGTAATTTTCATCATAGGTACACTTCAACTATGACAGACAAAATGAGAAAAAAAATCCTGAAAATCACATTGTAGGATTTTTAATGAATTTATTTGCAAATTATGGTGGAAAATAAGTATTTGGTCAATAACAAAAGTTTATCTCAATACTTTGTGTGTGTGTGTGTGTGTGTGTGTGTGTGTGTGTATGTATGTATCTGTATAAATCAAATTTTATTTGTCACATACACATGGTTAGAAGATGTTAATGCGAGTGTAGCGAAATGCTTGTGCTTCTAGTTCCGACCGTGCAATAATATCTAACAAGTAATCTAACAATTTCACAACTACCTTACACACACAAGTGTAAAGGGATGAATAAGAATATGTACATAAAAATATATATGGATGAGCAATGGCCGAACGGCATAGGCAAGATGCAGTAGATGGTATAGAGTACAGTAAATACATATGAGATGAGTAATGTAGGGTATGTAAACATTATATAAAGTGGAATAGTTTAAAGTGACTAGTGATACATTAAATCCAATTTGTAATTATTAAAGTGGCTAGAATTTGAGTCAGTATGTTGGCAGCAGCCACTCAATGTCTCGGTCCAAGCTTTGATGCACCTGTACTGACCTCGCCTTCTGGATGATAGCGGGGTTAACAGGCAGTGGCTCGGGTGGTTGTTATCCTTGATGATCGTTTTGGCCTTCCTGTGACATCGGGTGGTGTAGGTGTTCTGGAGGGCAGGTAGTTTGCCCCCGATGATGCGTTATGCAGACCTCACTACCCTCTGGAGAGCCATACGGTTGTGGGCAGAGAAGTTGCCGTACCAGGCGGTGATACAGCCCGACAGGATGCTCTCGATTGTGCATCTGTAAAAGCATGTGAGTGTTTTTGGTGACAAGCCAAATTTCTTCAGCTTCCTGAGGTGAAGAGGCGCTGTTGCGCCTTCTTCACCACTCTGTCTGTGTGGTTAGATCATTTCAGTTTGTCCGTGATGTGTACGCCGAGGAACTTAAAACTTTCCACCTTCTCCACTACTGTCCCGTTGATGTGGATAGGGGTGTGCTCCCTCTACTGTTTCCTGAAGTCCACGATCATCTCCTTTGTTTGTTGACGTTGAGTGTGAGGTTATTATCCTGACACCACACTCCGAGGGCCCTCACCTCCTCCCTGTAGGCCGTCTCGTCATTGTTGTTGGTAATCAAGCCTACCACTGTCTGCAAACTTGATGATTGAGTTGGAGGCGTGCATGGCCACTCAGTCATGGGTGAACAGGGAGTACAGGAGAGGGCTGAGAACACACCCTTGTGGGGCCCCAGTGTTGTGGATCAGCGGGGTGGAGATGTTGTTTCCTACCCTCACCATCTGGGGGCGGCCCGTCAGGAAGTCCAGGACCCAGTTGCTAAAGGGCGGGGTTGAGACCCAGTAATGACGAGTTTGGAGGGTACTATGGTGTTAAATGCTGAGCTGTAGTCGATGAACAGCATTCTTGCATAGGTATTCCTCATGTCAAGATAGGGCAATGTGCAGTGTGATTGCGATTGCGTCGTCTATGGACCTATTGGGGCGGTAAGCAACTTGGAGTTGGTCTAGGGTGTCAGGTAGGGTGGAGGTGATATGATCCTCGACTAATCTCTCAAAGCACTTCATGATGACAGAGGTGAGTGCCACGGGTGGTAGTTGTTTAGCTCAGTTACCTTAGCTTTCTCGGGAACTGGAACAATGGTGGCCCTCTTGAAGCATGTGGGAACAGCAGACTGAGATAAGGATTGATTGAATATGTCCGTAAACACACCAGCCAGCTGTTCTGCGCATGCTCTGAGGTTGCGGCTAGGGATGCCGTCTGGGCCGGCAGCCTTGTGAGGGTTAACACATTTAAATGCTTTACTCATGTTGGCTGCGGTGAAGGAGAGCCCGCAGGTTTTGGTAGCGGGCTGTGTCGTTGGCACTGTATTGTCCACAAAGCGAGCAAAGAAGTTGTTTAGTTTGTCTGGGAGCAGGACATCATGGTCCGCGACAGGGCTGGTTTTCTTTTTGTAGCCCATGATTGACTGTAGACCCTGCCACATACCTCTCGTGTCTGAGATGTTGAATTGCGACTCTACTTTGTCTCTATACTGATGCTTAGCTTGTTTGATTGCCTTGCAGAGGGAATAGCTATACTGCTTGTATTCGGTCATGTTTCCGGTCACCTTGCCCTGATTAAAAGCAGTGGTTTGCGCTTTCAGTTTTGCACGAATGCTGCCATCAATCCACGGTTTGGGGCATCCGATTGTTTGGGGCATCCGGAAAAAAGCTTGTCCGGAGAAGACAAGGTGAGCGCTACCATCAGTCCTGTGTCATGCCAACAGTAAAGCATCCTGAGACCATTCATGTGTGGGGTTGCTTCTCAGCCAAGGGAGTGGGCTCACTCACAAATTTTGCCTAAGAACACAGCACTGAATAAAGAATGGTACCAACACATCCTACGAGAGCAACTTCTCCCAACGATCCAGGAACAGTTTGGTGACGAACAATGCCTTTTCCAGCATGAAGGAGCACCTTGCCATAAGGCAAAAGTGATAACTAAGTGGCTCAGGGAACAAAACATTGATTTTTTGGGTCCATGGCCAGGAAACTCCCCAGACCTTAATCCTATTGAGAACTTGTGGTCAATCCTCAATAGGCGGGTGGACAAATAAAACCCACAAATTCTGACAAACTCCAAGCATTGATTATGCAAGAATGGGCTGCCATCAGTCAGGATGTGGCTCAGAAGTAAATTGACAGCATGCCAGAGCAGATTTCAGAGATCTTGAAAAAAAGGGTCAACACTGAAAATATTGACTCTTGCATCAACTTCATGTAATTGTCAATAAAAGCCTTTGACATTTATGAAATGCTTGTAATTATACTTCAGTATTCCATAGTAACATCTGACAAAAATATCTAAAGACACTGAAGGTGTCAAACCCGGAAGCCAGCCACACCAATGTGTCGGAGGAAACACCGTGCACCTGGCAACCTTGGTTAGTGCGCACTGCGCCCGGGCCGCCACAGGAGTCTCTGGTGCGCTGGTGTCTTGCTAATTGCCTATAATTTCCACCTGTTGTCTATTCCATTTGCACAACAGCATGTGAAATTGATTGTCAATCAGTGTTGCTTCCTAAGTGGACAGTTTGATTTCACAGAAGTGTGATTGACTTGGAGTTACATTGTGTTGTTTAAGTGTTCCCTTTATTTTTTTTGAGCAGTGTATATTCAAAAAATGATTTGATGAAACATTGAATTTGGCCTTACTGCTTTAGCCCATAGAAGCGTGTTTAATAACAGATTCATACACGGAAAAACAGATACTTCCTTTTGATAGTAAATAAAAGTATGTTTTGAAGTGTCTTTGAATTACCCATCTACCTTTTACGTGGAAATGCCTTATTCATTTCCATTCATTTCTCAGCCCAAGTACCTTCATACAAGTCTCGTGGCACTTGTGGGGTTGTAGAACAAAACGGTGATCTCCTTACTGTTGGTGAGACTCCCCTTCTCCCAGTTCCATAGAGGGGTGTAGAGTGCCGTTCAAAATGAGAAGACCAATTTTGGGAACGTCTCCTGGTCTGACAAACACCGCTGTAGCTCGGCCACCTTACACCACAGATGATGCAGAAGGCAGAGAAATAAAATTTTGTTGTTTAAAATATATATTTGTTTTATGCCCAGCTCATGAGACCCCTTGATGATGTGAGGCAATTGCTTCTTCAGCCTAATGATACGTCTGCCATTGCAAGCAATGATCAACAACCAATGTGACAGAGCTTGAAGAATTTTGAAAAGAATACTGAGCAAATACTGTAAAATCCAGGTGTGCAAAGCTCTTAGAGACTTACCCAGAAAGACTCACAGCTGTAATCACTCTTAGAGATGTACCCAGAAAGAATCACAGCTGTAATCACTCTTAGAGATGTACCCAGAAAGACTCACAGCTGTAATCACTCTTAGAGACTTACCCAAAAAGACTCACAGCTGTAATCACTCTTAGAGACTTACCCAAAAAGACTCACAGCTGTAATCACTCTTAGAGATGTACCCAGAAAGACTCACAGCTGTGGTCACTGCCAAAGGGGATTCTGACATGTATTGATTCAGGGGTGTGAATACTTATGTAAATTAGATATTTCTGTATTTCATTTTCAATCAATTTGTAAAGATTTCTAAAAACATGTTTTCACTTTGTCATTATGGGGTAGTGTGTGTAGATTGGTGAAATACAAAAAATCAATTGAATCCATTTTGAATTCAGGCTGTAACAACAAAATGTGGAATAAGTCAAGGGGTATGAATACTTTCTGAAGGCTCTGTATACCCTGTGTGTTATGGTAATTGTTGTGGCACTGATCTGTCACCTCTGTGTGTTGCTGGTGATAGATCACTCACACCCATTACACCTTCCACATCCCCATTAGGTCCTGCAGCTGCCAGCCAGCGGTAAAACACAGACAGCCTGCCCTGCTCTCTCTCTCTCTCCATTTGTTGCTAATAATTTGTTGGGGGATGGACGATGGACACACGAATACCTACACATGCAACCCAAACACAGCCTCTACAAAGCCTCTGTGTCTATCTCAGAGAGCTGAGCAGAAAGCCAATACTGTTGGGACTCCTGCAGCATTTGACTTCATCTGTATAGAGGTGATTAAACTCATTACTCATACAGCAGCAGCCCAATTTAATGGTTCCAGCACAGCAGTGGTAGATGTTTGACTGAACAATAATAGCCCAAAGCCACTCACTTTCTGGTGTACACAATAGATTCATAGTAAAAAGAAAATAGCTGTCAGAGTTTTTTTTGCTTGCTTGCTGGCTGGCTGGCTGGCTTGCTGGCTTGCTTGCGGGCTGGCTTGCTGGCTGGCTTGCTTGCGGGCTGGCTTGCTTGCGGGCTGGATTGCTGGCTGGCTTGCTTGCGGGCTGGCTTGCTTGCGGGCTGGATTGCTGGCTGGCTTGCTTGCGGGCTGGATTGCTGGCTGGCTTGCTTGCTTGCTTGCTGGCTGGCTTGCGGGCTGGCTGGCTTGCTTGCGGGCTGGCTGGCTTGCTTGCGGGCTGGCTGGCTGGCTTGCTTGCTTGCGGGCTGGCTTGCTTGCTTGCTTGCGGGCTGGCTTGCTGGCAAAGGTAGTTCCCACCACTGGATGAGAGACACCTCACGGCACAGACACAACAGAGAGAGACAGAGGAGAAACAGAGTGGGATGGAGGTGGATGAATACAATTCCACAATGTATCAGAGTTGTTTTGGGAGAGGAAAGGAAAGGGGTGGTGATGTCATGATTAGCGCAGAGCGGAGTAAGCCTGTTCCTGCCCCCGGCCCCTAGCTGTCAGGAGCCCTGTCTGTCTGTTTTCCTCTGTGGAGACCTCTTGATATGATACGAGCTGTCAACAGAAACTCCAACAACATTCACACAGACGCATATATTCATAAGCTTTGGAGTCCTGAGAAAAATGAGGCTTTCATTTTCAGCTAATTTCTATTCCCTTAGTCTTGCGTTGCCATAACTCAAAAATCATGTCGTTGTCGCACCTCCGGGGGAGGTCTGGATAATTTTGTTTTGGAAAAACGGTTTGAGTGGTCCGCTGGCTCCCAGCAGCAAGATTTGGATTGGATGTTAGATTTCAAGGACCTTGCCCCACACGCCCGTAGATGGGCTGCTGAGTGTTATGTGCATCACTGTGTTCCGTGCAGGTTGTTGTTGTAGCATATGCTAGTATCAGGTGCTAGTTTTCAAGTTATTAAAGTGTGGCCGACAGTCTTTCATAGTTATTGAATTTGAAAGTGGATTATGCTGGTAAATTCAAACACATTCTACACATTATAAACCGTTCTGGTGACAAACACTTGTCCTTGTCCACATGGCTGCTGGCTGCACTTTGCTACCACCACAAATATTGTGAAGATTGCCCTTTATTTTGTTTATGTAAGGACACCAAAAAATGGAGACAGTAGGAGAACCTATTCAAGTAAGTAAATAGATTTTTTTTATATAAAAAAAACCCGATGTATTATAAGCTAGCTACAGGAGGCCACTTTGTAGGCTAGGCAATATACTTAATTAATTAGATGAATTAGAATGTATGTTTTGGTGCGATATTCCACATGCCTGTATAGGCCGCTTGTTCTCATGTTGTTTTTTTGGTTCCTCCGCTACTGTGCTTTGTGCAATGACTGTCGGCTGTGTGAAACTTACACATACACCAAGCCCCTACCACAGATCACCTCTTCCTGTCTGACGAGCGGTTTCAACTTGTTTCTTCCTCTGACAGAATCGGTCATATGGACACAAAAACAAAACATCAAAAACATTATTTTACTGCAATAGAGTAGACGTTAACAAAAGTGCACAAAGCTGTCATCAAGGCAAAGGGTGGGTACTTTGAAGAATCTCAAATATATTTTGATTTGTTTAACACTTCTTTGGTTACTACATGATTCCACGTGTTATTTCATAGTTTTGATGTCTTCACTATTATTCTACAATGTAGAAAATAGTTTTAAAAAAGAAACCCTGGAATGAGTAGGTGGGTCCAAACTTTTGACTGGTGCTGTATATTGTGAATCGGCCATAAATTTGAAAAAAATCTAGATATGATTTTTAGGCCCTATTGCCCAGCTCTACTGTAGGCTAACTCAACTGAGCTAACTTTACACACTGTTTAGCTAAGTTAATTAAATGTCATCAGCTAACTAACTTTCTATTAGCTAGCTATCTTGATGTAATCATTGTGAATTAAAATCCAAATGCATTTGTAGATGACAGCCATGGAAGAGGGTGAAATTGTGACTCCCGCTCTCGGTAAATAGAGAGTGTAGGCTACTGGATAGGGCAGGTCATTTTGTGGGAGGACACTATGAAAACATTCTCCAGTTCCAGTCCCTAAAGGGGAAAATGTTGAGGAGATTATAGCAAGATAATATTCAGTGCTGTCTAATTTGAGTATAATGAATCCTGTTTTTGTTTTTTTAATGTTTTCTGTCCTCAGCTGTGGAAAGCTGTGAAAGCCTGTTTGCAGATGAAGAGAGGTCCCAATGAACGTCCCAACAGACGAAGGTTATCTCCTATATGCCATTGGTTATATATGTAGGCCTATACAAAAATACAGGTAAACATCACACATACAATGTATAAAATGCTTAATTCCCTCATTAAAATGCAAATCAATATAACATTTTTGACATGCGTTTTTCTGGATGTTTTTGTTGTTATTCTGTCTCTCACTGTTCAAATAAATCTACCATTAAAATTATAGACTGATCATGTCTTTGTCAGTGGGCAAACGTACAAAATCAGCAGGGGATCAAATACTTTTTCCCCCTCACTGTATCATAATGAACGATATGAGCTAAATGCCTGCGATAAGTGATCTGTATGGTCGATGTCACAAATGTTCGGTTTAATCGTCCTAACTTTAGGCTACACATCAATCCCACCAGGGTAAAGTACAGTTACTGGAGAGGAGAACAGCCAGAGGTGCAGACAAGAGATACAGTATATACACTGAGTATACAAAACATTAAGGACAGGTTTTTAGAAATGTTAGCAAATGTGTATATATATATATATATATATATATATATATATATATATATATAAATAAATAAAAACTGAAATAATACATATGTATTCAGAACCTTTACTCAGTACTTTGTAGAAGCACCTTAGGCAATGATTACAGTCTCGAGTCTTGTCAACAAGCTTGGCACACCTGTATTTGGGGAGTTTCTCCCATTCTTCTCTGCAGATCCTCTCAAGCTTTGTCAGGTTGGATGGGGAGCGTCGCTGCACAGCTATTTTCAAGTCTCTCCTGAGATGTTCTAATCAGGTTAAAGTCCAGGCTCTGGCTGGGCCACTCAAGGACATTCAGGAGACTTGTCCCAAAGACACTCCTGCATTGTCTTGGCTGTGTGCTTAGAGTCGTTGTCCTGTTGGAAGATGAACCTTAGCCCAAGTCTGAGGTCCTGAGCGCTCTGGGGCAGGTTTTCATCAAGGATCTCACTGTACTTTGCTTCACCGTAGGGATGATGCCAGGTTTCCTACAGACTTGATGCTTGGCATTCAGGCCAAAGAGTACGATCTTGGTTTCATCAGACCAGAGAATCTTGTTTCTCATGGTCTGAGTCTTTCGGTGCCTTTTAGCAAACTCCAAGTGGGCGGTCGAGTGCCTCTTACTGAGGAGTGGATTCCATCTGGCCACTCTACCATTAAGGCCTGATCGGTGGAGTGCTGCAGAGATGGTTATTCCTTCTGGAAGGTTCTCCCAGCTCCACAGAGGAACTCTGGAGCTCTGTCAGAGTGAGCATCAGGTTTTTGGTCACCTCACTGACCAGGGCCCTTCTCCCCAGATTGCTCAGTTTGACTGGGCTAGGAAGAGTCTTGGTGGTTCCAAACTTCTTCCATTTAAGAATGATGGAGGCCACTGTGTTCTTGGGGACCTTCAATGCTGCAGAAATGTTTTGTTACCCTTCCCCAGATCTGTGCCTCTTCACAATCCTGTCTCGTAGATCTATGGACAATTCCTATGACCTACATGGCTTGGTTTTTGCTCTGACATCCACTGCCAATTGTGGGACCTTATATAGACAGGTGTGTGCCTTTCCAAATCATGTCCAATCAATTGAATTTACCACAGGTGGACTCCAATCAAGTTTTAGAAACATCTCAAAGATGATCAATGGAAACAGGATGCACACATTTTCAAGTCTCACAGCAAAGGGACTGAATACTTAAGTAAATAAGATATTTTAGCTTTTATATTTAATACATTTGCTAAAATCTGTTTTCACCTTGTCAATCCATAAGGATTGGAAAAGTGGAAGGGGTCTGAATACTTTCTAAATGCCCTGTATTTATCCATCTACACAAAATACCCCATAATGAAAAAGTGAAAACATGTTTTTATACTTTTTTTTAGCAAATGTATTGAAAATGAAATGACAGAAATGTCTCATTTACATAAGTATTCACACCTTTAAGTCAATACATGTTAGAAACACCTTTGGCAGCGACTAAAGCTGTGAGTCTTTCTGGGTAAGTCTAACAGCTTTGGCACCTTTGTACATCTGGATTGTACAATATTTGCACATTCTTTTAAAAATTCTTCTAGCTCTGTCAAGTTGGTTGTTGACCATTGCTAGACAGCCATGTTCAAGTCTTGCCATAGATTTTCAAGTCGATTTTAAGTCAAAACTGTAACTAGGCCACTCAGGAACATTCAATGTTGTCTTGGTAAGCAACTCCAGTACATATTTGGCCTTGTGTTTTAGGTTATTGATGAATTTGTCTCCCAGTGTCGGTTGTAAAGCAGACTGAACCAAGATTTCCTCTAAGATTTTAGCTCTATTACGTTTATTTTTATCCTAAAAAAACTGCCTTGCCAATGACAAGCAAACCCATAACATGATGCAGTCACAGTCATGCTTGAAAATATGGAGTGGTACTCAGGGATGTGTTGTATTGGACTTGTACCAACATAATGCTTTGTATTCACGACATAAAATGCATTTCTTTGCAGTTTTAACTTTAGTGCCTTTTTGGATGCATGTTTTGAAATATGTTTATTCTGTACAGGCTCCCTTCTTTTCAATCTGTCATTTAGGTTAGTATTGTAGAGAAACTTCAATGTTGTTGATCCATCAATGTTTTCTTATCACAGTGACTGGGTAACTCTGACTGTTTTAAAGTCACTATTGGCTTCATGGTGAAATCCCTGAGCGGTTTCCTCCCTCTCCGGCAACTCAGTTAGGAAGGATTCCTGTATCTTTGTAGTGACTGGGTTTATTGATACACCATGCAAAGTGCAATTAATAACATTTACCCATCTACCAATAGGTGCCCTTCTTTGTGAGGTATTGGAAAACCTCCCTGGTCTTTGTGGTTGAATCTGTGTTTGAAATTCACTGCCTGATTGACGGGCCTTATTATTATTGTATGTGTGAGGTACAGAAATTAGGTAGTCATTCAGAAATCATGTTAAACACTATTATTGCACACAGAGTGAGTCCATGCACCTTACTATGTGACTTGTAAATTAAGCACATTTTTACTTATTTAATCTTGCCTTAACAAAAGGTGTTGAAGAATTATTGACTCAAGACAATTCAGCTTTTTATTTTTAATTCATTTGTAAACATTTCCAAATCATATAATTCCATTTTAAATTCAGGTTGTAACACAACAAAATGTGGATAAAGTCAAGGGGTGTTAATGCTTTTCTGAAAGCACTGTATGCTAAGATATGCTATGTAGAAAAAAAAAATCTATTTTTTACATACAATTAGGTCTAATGATTATGGCTTTAGAATGAAGGAAAAAGCTGTTTCATGTGTTTGAAAAATTCAAAATTTTCAGACTTAAGCCCCGCTCCAGACTAACCGTCTACAACAACACGTACTTTGTGCCCCCTCAGATTTTTGGGGTGCATGACACCCCTGCACCAGAGAGTGTGATAAGGGGAGCAGCAGTAGTCAGAGGGTGCCTACTAAATGGTACCCTATTCCCTACATTGTGGGGCTCTGGTCAAAGTAGTGCACTATGTAGAGAATATGGTGCCATTTGGGACACAGACCAGGCTTCACCTTGGACCCACCCGGGAGAAGTAGCTTTTGTAGCACAATGACGATGAGTAATGGATTGGGTCCCATGGTTGGGCACATTCAGCTCTAAGCACGCACACACACAGCTCGCTGATCAAGAGAGAGAAAGTTCAACTCTGTGACAAACAGAGAGAGAGACAGAGAGAGAGACAGAGAGAGAGAGACAGACAGAGAGAGACAGAGACAGACAGACAGAGAGAGAGAGTGAGAGAGTTAAACTGACAAACAGAGAGAGAGAGACAGAGAGAGAGACAGAGAGAGAGTAATAGAGAGAGAGAAAGTTAAACTGACAGAGAGAGAGAGAGAAATAGAGTTAAAGAGAGACAGAGACAGAGAGAGAGAGTAAGAGAGAGAGAGAGAGTTGAACTGACAGAGAGAGAGAGAAATAGAGAGAGAGAGAGAGAGAGAGCGAGAGAGAGAGAGAGAAAGAGACAGAGAGACAGAGTTAAACTGACAAACAGAGAGAGAAAGAGGCAGAGAGAGAGAGAGAGGGAAGAGTTGATGAATCCTGCCTCTCCTTATTTTCTGTCCTCAATAAATTAACAGTGTGCTGCAGCAGCGCTGGTCTGGAGACTGGCTGGGTGAGACCAGATCTGCATAATGAATAATTAGCTAATGCAGGGAGCTGCCAGCCAGGAGCCAGCCCACTGAACTAAGCCTGTCTGTGTCCTAAATGGCACCCTATTTCCTATAGTGCACAGCTTTTGACAAGGGCCCATAAGGGTAAAAGGTAGAGCACTATGTAGAGAAAAGGGTCCTATTTAAGACTCAGCCTACGTCTCCCTCACTACCACCACCTATTGACACTGCGTAGTGAAGCATCAAATATTCACCAGCGGCTAAGCTTACACCTGTCCCTTAATGCAGCTAAAGGAGTCACAGCCCCATCCTGCATCTTTCAGGAGGTCCAATGAGCCTATAAATGCAGGTCACCGCTATAAGCACATAACCTATGGCAGTAACAAATGTACTCTATTTGCATATGGCTTTCTCATTCTGTGGTATTTTACCGGCATAAACTGCTGTTCACTTAAATGTTAACTCGTTAACTCTGTGAGAATATTACAAAGACAGTCATGATCATGACCTTCATGTGCCAAGGGACTCAACATTACATAAATTATGATAATATAGGTCAAAAACAGACCTGTTTTTCTGGTAAAAGCAAAAAAAGCTACACATTGACAAAAATATGGGTAAAACTTCACTTGACACCCAGCGTCATAACCTGTCATAATATGACCATAAGACTGTCATAATATGACCATAAGACTGTCATAATATGATCATAACCTGTCATAATATGACCATAACACTGTCATAATATGATCATAACCTGTCATATGACCATAAGACTGTCATAATATGATCATAACCTGTCATATGACCATAAGACTGTCATAATATGACCATAACCTGTCATAATATGACCATAAGACTGTCATAATATGACCATAAGACTGTCATAATATGATCATAACCTGTCATATGATCATAACACTGTCATAATATGATCATAACCTGTCATAATATGACCATAACACTGTCATAATATGATCATAACCTGTCATAATATGATCATAACCTGTCATAATATGATCATAACCTGTCATAATATGATCATAACCTGTCATATGACCATAACACTGTCATAATATGATCATAACCTGTCATAATATGACCATAACCTGTCATAATATGACCATAACACTGTCATAATATGACCATAAGACTGTCATAATATGATCATAACCTGTCATAATATGATCATAACCTGTCATATGACCATAAGACTGTCATAATATGACCATAACACTGTCATATGATCATAACCTGTCATAATATGATCATAACCTGTCATAATATGATCATAACCTGTCATAATATGACCATAACACTGTCATAATATGATCATAACCTGTCATAATATGACCATAACCTGTCATAATATGACCATAAGACTGTCATAATATGATCATAACCTGTCATATGACCATAAGACTGTCATAATATGACCATAACACTGTCATATGATATGACCTGTCATAATATGATCATAACCTGTCATAATATGACCATAACCTGTCATAATATGACCATAACCTGTCATATGACCATAAGACTGCCATAATATGATCATAACCTGTCATAATATAACACTGTCATAATATGATCATAACCTGTCATAATATGATCATAACACTGTCATAATATAACACTGTCATAATATGATCATAACCTGTCATAATATGATCATAACCTGTCATAATATAACACTGTCATAATATAACACTGTCATAATATAACACTGTCATAATATGATCATAACCTGTCATAATATGATCATAACCTGTCATCATATGATCATAACCTGTCATAATATGACCATAACACTGTCATATGACCATAACCTGTCATAATATGACCATAACCTGTCATAATATGACCATAAGACTGTCATAATATGACCATAAGACTGTCATAATATGATCATAACCTGTCATATGATCATAAGACTGTCATAATATGATCATAACCTGTCATAATATGACCATAACACTGTCATAATATGATCATAACCTGTCATAATATGACCATAACACTGTCATAATATGATCATAACCTGTCATAATATGACCATAACACTGTCATAATATAACACTGTCATAATATAACACTGTCATAATATGATCATAACACTGTCATAATATAACACTGTCATGACCCATATATTTACACGTCGTGACATATACTGCATTATTTTATGGCTGGTTATGACACCTACATAAGTGTCAAAACCCACATTTATTCAAATGTTCTTTCTCCCTGTCAAGAAGTTCCCTTTTCGTTTGAAAGTTTGTTTCTTAAATCCTTTGCTGTTGTTGTAATGAATTATTTACAGTCTTTTTCATCATATTTTACAATGACTTGAATGAAAATACACTTTATGACTCTGTCAAGAAGCATGATGACCAATGTTCCCTCTAAGCTGCAGAAGAAATACCGGCCGGCGCAGAGAAGCACGAGATTGAACTTCACTCAACTTTCTGGAGGTCCTTAGTTATTAACCCTCCTGTTGTGTTCCTTTCATGTTCAATTCATTGTGTTCCCGGGCAAAAATGACCACCCCATTATAGCTGATTATAAATCCATAATAATACATATATTATCGCCTAATGTTGTGTTAGATCTTTTTATCAACTTAAGTTCTTGTGAACATTACAAGTTTTGACCTTATATTTTCTATTTATGGCCTATAGGCCTCATTGACCTGAGCTCAAACGACTCATTTTTAAGTAAAAACTTTGCCATGACAAGTCATTTTTCCAACAATTGTTTACCGACAGATTATTTAACTTATAATTCACTGTATCACAATTCTAGTGGGTCAGAAGTTTACATACACTAAGTTGACTTTGCCTTTAAACAGCTTGGAAAATTCTAGAAAATTATGTCATGGCTTTAGAAGCTTCTGATAGGCTGATTGACATCATTTGAGTCAGTTAATGCGAGTGTAGCGAAATGCTTGTGCTTCTAGTTCCGACAATGCAGTGATAACCGACAAGTAATCTAACTAACAATTCTAAAACGACTGTCTTATACACAGTGTAAGGGGATAAAGAATATGTACATAAGGATATATGAATGAGTGATGGTACAGAGCAGCATACAGTAGATGGTATCGAGTACAGTATATACATATGAGATGAGTATGTAGACAAAGTAAACAAAGTGGCATAGTTAAAGTGGCTAGTGATACATGTATTACATAAGGATGCAGTCGATGATGTAGAGTACAGTATATACGTATGCATATGAGATTAATAATGTAGGGTAAGTAGCATTATATAAGGTAGCATTGTTTAAAGTGGCTAGTGATATATTTACATCATTTCCCATCAATTCCCATTATTAAAGTGGCTGGAGTTGGGTCAGTGTCAATGACAGTGTGTTGGCAGCAGCCACTCAATGTTAGTGGTGGCTGTTTAACAGTCTGATGGCCTTGAGATAGTAGCTGTTTTTCAGTCTCTCGGTCCCAGCTTTGATGCACCTGTACTGACCTCACCTTCTGGATGATAGCGGGGTGAACAGGCAGTGGTTCGGGTGGTTGATGTCCTTGATGATCTTTATGGCCTTCCTGTAACATCGGGTGGTGTAGGTGTCCTGGAGGGCAGGTAGTTTGCCCCGGTGATGCGTTGTGCAGACCTCACTACCCTCTGGAGAGCCTTACGGTTGAGGGCGGAGCAGTTGCCGTACCAGGCGGTGATACAGCCCGCCAGGATGCTCTCGATAGTGCATCTGTAGAAGTTTGTGAGTGCTTTTGGTGACAAGCCGAATTTCTTCAGCCTCCTGAGGTTGAAGAGGCGCTGCTGCGCCTTCTTCACGATGCTGTCAGTGTGAGTGGACCAATTCAGTTTGTCTGTGATGTGTATGCCGAGGAACTTAAAACTTGCTACCCTCTCCACTACTGTTCCATCGATGTGGATAGGGGGGTGTTCCCTCTGCTGTTTCCTGAAGTCCACAATCATCTCCTTAGTTTTGTTGACGTTGAGTGTGAGGTTATTTTCCTGACACCACACTCCGAGGGCCCTCACCTCCTCCCTGTAGGCCGTCTTGTCGTTGTTGGTAATCAAGCCTACCACTGTTGTGTCGTCCGCAAACTTGATGATTGAGTTGGAGGCGTGCATGGCCACGCAGTCGTGGGTGAACAGGGAGTACAGGAGAGGGCTCAGAACGCACCCTTGTGGGGCCCCCGTGTTGAGGATCAGCGGGGAGGAGATGTTGTTGCCTACCCTCACCACCTGGGGGCGGCCCGTTAGGAAGTCCAGTACCCAGTTGCACAGGGCGGGGTCGAGACCCAGGGTCTCGAGCTTGATGACGAGCTTGGAGGGTACTATGGTGTTGAATGCCGAGCTGTAGTCGATGAACAGCATTCTCACATAGGTATGGGACCATGGGACCACGCAGCCGTCATACCACTCAGGAAGGAGACATGTTCTGTCTCCTAGAGATGAACGTACTTTGGTGTGAAAAGTGCAAATCAATCCCAGAACAGCAGCAAAGGACCTTGTGAAGAGGCTGGAGGAAACGAGTCCTATATCGACATAACCTGAAAGGCCACTCAGCAAGGAAGAAGCCAATGCTCCAAAACCGCCATAAAAAAAGCCAGACTACGGTTTGCAACTGTACATGGGGACAAAGATCGTACTTTTTGGAGAAATGTCTTCTGGATTGACGAAACAAAAATAGAACTGTTCGGCCATAATGACCATTGTTATGTTTGGAGGAAAAAAGGGGGAGTTTTGCAGGCTGAAGAACACCATCCCAACCGTGAAGCACCGGGGGTGGCAGCATCATGTTGTGGGGGTGCTTTGCTGCAGAAGGGACTGGTGCACTTCACAAAATAGATCTCATCATGAGGATGGAAAATGATGTGGATATATTGAAGCAACATCAAGACATCAATCAGGAAGTTAAAGCTTGGTCCCAAATGGGTCTTCCAAATGGACAATAACACAAAGTCAAGGTATTGGAGTGGCCATCACAAAGCCCTGACCTCAATCCTATAGAAAATGTGTGGGCAGAACTGAAGAAGCGTGTTCGAGCAAGGAGGCCTACAAACCTGACTCAGTTACTCCAGCTCTGTCAGGAGGAATGGGCCAATATTCACCCAACTTATTGTGGAAAGCTTGTGGAAGGCTACCTGAAATGTTTGACCCAACATTTTAAAAGGCAATGCTACCAAATAATAATTGAGTGTATGTAAACTTCTGACCCACTGGGAATGTGATGAAAGCAAGAAAAGCTGAAATAA
Organism: Oncorhynchus nerka; assembly: GCF_034236695.1. NCBI lineage: Eukaryota > Metazoa > Chordata > Actinopteri > Salmoniformes > Salmonidae > Oncorhynchus > Oncorhynchus nerka. The sequence goes on from NC_088396.1 coordinate 42,772,501, forward strand.
ATGACTCTACTATTATTCTGACATTTCACATTATTAAAACAAAGTGGTGATCCTATTTTTATTTTTATTTCACCTTTATTTAACCAGGTAGGCTAGTTGAGAACACCTTTATTTAACCAGGTAGGCTAGTTGAGAACAAGTTCTCATTTGCAACTGCGACCTGGCCAAGATAAAGCATAGCAGTGTGAACAGACAACACAGAGTTACACATGGAGTAAACAATTAACAAGTCAATAACACAGTAGAAAAAAAGGGGGAGTCTATATACAATGTGTGCAAAAGGCATGAGGAGGTAGGCGAATAATTACAATATTGCAGATTAACACTGGAGTGATAAATGATCAGATGGTCGTGTACAGGTAGAGATATTGGTGTGCAAAAGAGCAGAAAAGTAAATAAATAAAAACAGTATGGGGATGAGGTAGTTGAAAATGGTTGGGCTATTTACTAATAGACTATGTAGAGCTGCAGCGATCGGTTAGCTGCTCAGATAGCTGATGTTTGAAGTTGGTGAGGGAGATAAAAGTCTCCAACTTCAGCGATTTTTGCAATTCGTTCCAGTCACAGGCAGCAGAGTACTGGAACGAAAGGCGGCCAAATGAGGTGTTGGCTTTAGGGATGATCAGTGAGATACACCTGCTGGAGCGCGTGCTACGGATGGGTGTTGCCATCGTGACCGGTGAACTGAGATAAGGCGGAGCTTTACCTAGCATGGACTTGTAGATGACCTGGAGCCAGTGGGTCTGGCGACGAATATGTAGCGAGGGCCAGCCGACTAGAGCATACAAGTCGCAGTGGTGGGTGGTATAAGGTGACCTAAACACAGGGAATTTTTACTAGAATGAAAATGTCAGGAATTGTGAAAAACTGAATTTAAATGTATTTGGCTAAGGTGTATGTAAACTTCGGACTTCAACTGTAATATTGAAACCATGTTACGATTGTTTGTGAGAATGCCAACAGGTGTGGTTCCCGTGGGAGAAAGATTCTATTGGGGAAAGGTTCCTGTAGGGGTTGCCATGGAAGCCAAGAAGGGGAGTGAGGTGTGTGTGTGCTCAAACACAAATGCATGTGGGGGTCTGGGAGAGGAAGCATGTCCATCTGATGAATGGGCATGTGCCTGAACTAAAAACGTTATACACTAATTGTAGTCTCACCCATTATATTTCTAATGACCGGTCATTATTGACCGGGAACACCACAGGTATACAAAAGTTAAATAAAACACCCAACATTTTATGAAAATCATCCAAATATATTTTGTGTGTTCAGATGCCCTGCGTGGACAAAGTCAGAGAACCTTATGACAATCAGATTAAATTAGAGAAAACTTGTAAAATCGGTCCAATTCGACCGGAACACAGCAGGAGGGTTAACACTATCAAGTTTTCCCTTTAATGTGGGAATTGTGATTGAATAAATGCAATATTAGTCACCTTCAATGCAACATACCAAAACATAAACTGAGCAAGACTTAGTATGTAAAACTAACTATGCAAGAGATTTTGTTGTAGGCAGAACGCATCAGAGAAGGATTCTATTACATTAACAGACACGACTCAGGCCTGTACTCTACACAGACTGGTGACACCATAACATAACCAATCAGAGCTGCAGTAGGCCTATATGCAAATAGACCATTGCCATAATGGATCTGTGCCATTCACTTTGAACTGGACTGCGTTTACAGCATGAGCAGTTGAGAGTAGATGTGCTTGTTTTGAGATCAAAGTGAGAGTTGCATGTAGCCACGTGTGCACGTGTTCATATCCTTTACTAGTTAGTGAGTTATTAGCCCAGTTTTAGATAAGATGTAGTCAGCAATAGCGGAGGTAATAATGGTATGGGAATAATACATGTTTTTTTATTTTGTAAAATTGTTTCTTGAATCAAACAACATTTTCAGTGGATAAACAGGTTCATGTCAAGCCCTGCATGTTTTTTTTTCAAAAGTCTCAAGGAATGTAGGCCTACATTGAACACCACACATTGGCTGCTACTGTAGGCTGAATGATAGCGCAGCTATTTCCATGTTATGGGATGCATTTTCGCCATTGTTTTTGATGGTAGGCCACTCTGGTAGGTCTACATTATCATCATCCACAGCAGCCTAGTTGACCACTGTCTGAAACTGTAGATTAAAGCGGGTACAGCCTGCCATGGTTCACAGTAAACACATGCTGGAAGATGCACAGGATTTTCACAACGTTCAAGTTTGTGCTCAGCAGACCTGAAATTTGCTCAGTGACGAAAACAATTAGAGGGAACATTTATTATGACCACTTTGCTTGGACTAAGAAAACACCCTTTATAACACTGTCAAGAAGCATTATGACTATACTGTGGAACTTTAATTGAACTAAGAAAACACCCTTTATAACACTGTCAAGAAGCATTATGACTATACTGTGCAACTTTAATTGAACTAAGAAAACACCCTTTATAACACTGTCAAGAAGCATAACTATCAGAATTATGTAAGCCAGATAGAGCTGTCAAGTACACTCCATTATATCAGTCAAAAATAGTGTGTCTTGTCCTTCTGCTGAAATCCCAGTCATCAGCAACAGAGCATTGGTGTAGGTACATGTCTGACATCATAGGTGTGCGCAATTACAATGATAATTTAATATGGTTCATTTTAGAAAACATATATCATAATAATACTGTTGAGAAGTAGGCTATGTTGTAATGGAATGGTTTTCCTCATATGGTAGGTTTTGTGGATTTTGACACTTATGTAGGTGTCAATCATCCATAAAATAACGTAACATATGTCACAACAGGTCTAAATGCGTGCATTGTCAGCTGTTATGACATTCCATGACCATGTCATAACGCAAGGTGTCAAGTAAAGTGTTACTGAACTGTGTGTGAACGACAAAAAGAAATGTGATAAAGTAAAAGGCATGTAATTTAACTAACATTTTATTGTGCCAAGAACACAACCAGATGTTTTCATCTAATTGATAAGTGGCTAATCTGCCCTTGCCTTCCGTTCTGCTAGCTAACGTTCAATCACTGGAAAATAAATGGGACGAACTGAAAGCACTTATATCCTACCAACGGGACATTAAAAACTGTGATATCTTATGTTTCACCGAGTCGTGGCTGAATGACGACATGAATAACATACAGCTGGCGGGTTTTACACTGTATCGGCAGGATAGAACAGCAGCCTCCGGTAAGACATGGGGCAGGGGCCTATGCATATATGCAAACAACAGCTGGTGCACGATATCTAAAGAAGGCTCAAGGTTTTGCTCGCCTAAGGTAGAGTAGCTCATGATAAGCAGTAGTCCACACGATCTACCTATAGAGTTTATCTGTATTTTTTGTAGCTGTCTACATACCACCACAGACCGAGGCTGGCACTAAAAACACACTCAGTGAGCTGCATTCCGCCATAAGCAAACAGGAAAATGCTCATCCAGAGGCAGCGCTCCTAGTGGCCGGGGAATTTAATGCAGAGAATCTTAAATGAGTTTGACCTCATTTCTATCAGCATGTTAAATGTGTTCCTTGGCATCCACATCACCAATAAACTAACATGGTCCAAGCACACCAAGACAGCTGTGAAGAGGTCACAACAAAACCTATTCCCCCTCAGGAGACTGAAAAGATTTGGCATGAGTCCTCAAAAGGTTCTACAGCTGCACCGTCGAGAGCATCACTGCCTGGTATGGCAACTGCTCAGCCTCCAACCGCAAGGCACTACAGAGGGTAGTGCGTACGGCCCAGTACATCACCAGGGCCAAAGTTCCTGCCATCTTAGGACCTCTATACACCAGGCCATGTCAGAGGAAGGCTCTAAACATTGCAAAAGTCTCCAGCCACCGTAGTCATAGACTGTTCTCTCTGCTACCGCAAGGCAAGCAGTACCGGAGCGCCAAGTCTTGGTCCAAGAGGTTTATAAACAGCTTCTACCCCCAAGCCATAAGACTCCTGAACAGCTTATTAAATGGCTACCCAGACTACTTGCATTGCCCCCCACCTCCCAGCTACTCTCTGTTGTCATCTATGCATAGCCACTTTAATAACTCTACCTACATGTACATAAGTACCTCGACACCGGTGCCCCCGCATATCCCACTCAGTGGGATTCAAATTTAAACGGATCGAATTGTAATTTTTTGTCAACAATCTAGTCAAAATATCCAAAGTGGTACAAAAAATTTGAACATGTTTTCATGGTTAATAAAAATTTGCTAACTTAAAATAGTAATTGCATAAGTATTCGGACCCTTTTTTCATGCAAGCCTAAATAGTAGTTCAGTAGTAAGATAAGTCGCTCTGGATAAGAGCGTCTGCTAAATGACTTAAATTTAAATGTAAATGTAGTAAAATTTGGCTTAACAAGTCACATAAGTTACATAGACTCTCTGTGTGTGAAATAATACACTGCTCAAAAAAATAAAGGGAACACTAAAATAACATCCTAGATCTGAATGAATGAAATATTCTTATTAAATACTTTTTTCTTTACATAGTTGAATGTGCGGACAACAAAATCACACAAAAATGATCAATGGAAATCAAATTTATCAACCCATGGAGGTCTGGATTTGGAGTCACAGTCAAAATTAAAGTGGAAAACCACACTACAGGCTGATCCAACTTTGATGTAATGTCCTTAAAACAAGTCAAAATGAGGCTCAGTAGTGTGTGTGGCCTCTACGTGCCTGTATGACCTCCCTACAACGCCTGGGCATGCTCCTGATGATGTGGCGGATGGTCTCCTGAGGGATCTCCTCCCAGACCTGGACTAAAGCATCCGCCAACTCCTGGACGGTCTGTGGTGCAACGTGGCATTGGTGGATGGAGCGAGACATGATGTCCCAGATGTGCTCAATTGGATTCAGGTCTGGGGAACGGGCGGGCCAGTCCATAGCATCAATGCCTGCAGGAACTGCTGACACACTCCAGCCATATGAGGTCTAGCATTGTATTGCATTAGGAGGAACCCAGGGCCAACCGCACCAGCATATGGTTTCACAAGGGGTCTGAGGATCTCATCTCGGTACCTAATGGCAGTCAGGCTACCTCTGGCGAGCACATGGAGGGCTGTGCGGCCCCACAAAGAAATGCCACCCCACACCATGACTGACCCACCGCCAAACCGGTCATGCTGGAAGATGTTGCAGGCAGCAGAACGTTCTCCACGGCGTCTCCAGACTCTGTCACGTCTGTCACGTGCTCAGTGTGAACCTGCTTTCATCTGTGAAGAGCACAGGGCGCCAGTGGCGAATTTGCCAATCTTGGTGTTCTCTGGCAAATGCCAAACGTCCTGCACGGTGTTGGGCTGTAACCACAACCCCCACCTGTGGACGTCGGGCCCTCATACCACCCTCATGGAGTCTGTTTCTGACCGTTTGAGCAGACACATGCACATTTGTGGCCTGCTGGAGGTCATATTGCAGGGCTCTGGCAGTGCTCCTCCTTGCAAAGGCGGAGGTAACGGTCCTGCTGCTGGGTTGTTGCCCTCCTACGGCCTCCTCCACGTCTCCTGATGTACTGGCCTGTCTCCTGGTAGCGCCTCCATGCTCTAGACACTACGCTGACAGACACAGCAAACCTTCTTGCCATAGTTCGCATTGATGTGCAATCCTGGATGAGCTGCACTACCTGAGCCACTTGTGTGGGTTGTAGACTCCGTCTCATGCTACCACTAGAGTGAAAGCACCGCTAGCATTCAAAAGTGACCAAAATATCAGCCAGGAAGCATAGGAACTGAGAAGTGGCCTGGTCACCACCTGCAGAACCACTCCTTTATTGGGGGAGTCTTGCTAATTGCCTATAATGTCCACCTGTTGTCTATTCCATTTGCACAACAGCATGTGAAATTTATTGTCAATCAGTGTTGCTTCCTAAGTGGACAGTTTGATTTCACAGAAGTGTGATTGACTTGGAGTTACATTGTGTTGTTTAAGTGTTCCCTTTATTTTTTTGAGCAGTGTATATTTTTTATGACTGCCCTTCCCCTGTCCCCTATACATAGAACATCTATAAGGTCCCTCAATCAAGTATTGAATTTCAAGCACACATTCTACTACAAAGACCAAGGAGCTTTTCGAAAGCCTCATAAAGAAGGGCAGTGATTGGTAGATGCGTAACAATAAATCAGACACTGGATATCTCTCTAAGCATGGTCTTGTAAATAATTATGCTGTGGATTATGTATTAAATACCCCCTAGAGTAATGACCCGGGGGTGGTTTTCAACAGAGCTAACATATAGAATTGTATTAAGGTGGTCATACCAAGGATCATTTAGCTATTTGATTTCAAATTTTAGGACGTCTGTAGGTATGAAAAAATATATACAAAGATTTGATTAAAAATTCGGCCTTAGTGCTATTAGCCCACATAAATCCATTTAATAACAGATGCATACATGGAAAAACAGAAACAAAATGTAATGAATCAAAAGGAATTAAGTGTCTGTCCTATATCAGAGATACCCCCGAGTATACAAAATATTAAGAACACCTGCTCTTTCCATGACATAGATGGACCAGGTGAATCCAGGTGAAAGCTATGATCCCTTATTGATGTCAATTGTTAAATCCAATTCAAATCAGTGTAGATGAAGGGAAGGAGACGGGTTAAAGAAGGATGTTTAAGCCTTGGAGTGTGTGTATGCCATTCAGAGGGTGAATAGGCAAGACAAAAGATGTGCCTTGTGACACTGGTGGGGTTGTCGAGCAAAAGGGAGCACACCATTGTGTTCATGAGAGTTACAACTTCCTATAGAAGGGTATAGAGTGCCACCCAAAACGTCCCGGATGCTACAGATGTTTTCGGGATGTCTCCTGGTCAAATCAAATTTTTAATTTGTCACATACACATGGTGAGCAGATGTTAATGCAAGTGTAGCGAAATGATTGACAAATGGTCTGACAAACATCGCTGTAGCTCAGCCACCTTCCACCGCAGATGTAGAAGGCCGAACAACAACAGATGTAGGATTGAGACACAGCCACTAGCTCAAACAGACGGATTTTGAGGGGGATTTTGTATTATTATTTTATGATGCCTCGAGCGGAGCATGAGGAGGCCTCGAGCGGAGCATGAGGAGGCCTCGAGCGGAGCATGAGGAGGCCTGGAGCGGAGCATGAGGAGGCCTGGAGCGGAGCATGAGGAGGCCTGGAGCGGAGCATGAGGAGGCCTGGAGCGGAGCATGAGGAGGCCTGGAGCGGAGCATGAGGAGGCCTGGAGCGGAGCATGAGGAGGCCTGGAGCGGAGCATGAGGAGGCCTCGAGCGGAGCATGAGGAGGCCTCGAGCGGAGCATGAGGAGGCCTCGAGCATAGAATCTTTTATTGGTTTATTTGTATTTCTTTTTTTATGGCCAGCTCATGATGCCGCTTGATGACATGAGGCCTGAGGCAATTGCCTCTTCTGCCTAATGGTAAGTCAACCAGTGCGTATGTACGTGTGCGTGTGTCCCTCTAAAATCGTACTTCTGTGAGCGGTTTGCACTTCCTTAACATGCAACACGCAGCTCAGTTGGATCAGAGAGTCGTTGGTACACAATGAGTTGTCCAGCTGAGGGCTTGAAGCGGTGCTACACACAGGGGGCTTCAATGGGAAACAGCTCCACAAATACTTGTAATTACCGTCACGGCCCTAGATATGTGGCTGGCTGCTCACTGAATGACTGGCCCCTGAGAGCAATTGTCCTCACTCTCTCGCTCAGACTGCCGTGACTAGTGGTTAAAAGGGCGATAGGTAGTCTAGCGGTTAGAGCATTGGGACGGTAAACGAAAGGTTGCTGGTTCGAATACCTGACAAGGTAAAAAAAAATCTGCCGATGTGCCTTGTGGCACTTACCCCTAATTTACCCACGGTTGCCATACTACTATGGATGACCCAGTAAAACAACAAATGTCACTGCACCTATCAGGTGTGTGTGACAATAAAACAAAGTGTGGAGAGAAATGCATCCCAAATGGCACCCTACACCCTATCTCCACTGGTTAAATGTAGTGCACTATATTAGGGAATAGGGTGCCATCTTGGGGACAGCCATACTGCAAAGTATTCAGACCCCTTGACTTTTTCCACATTTTGTTACGTTACAGCCTTATTCTAACCCACAAATGCAGATGCTTCAGATACTCGCCTACTCTAAAGAAGGCCAGTTTTATTACTTCTTTAATCAGAACAACAGTTTTCAGCTGTGCTAACATAATTGCAAAAGGCTTTTCTAATGATAAATTAGCCTTTTAAAATTATAAACTTGGATTACCTAACACAATGTGCAATTGGAACACAGGAGTGATGGTTTCTGATAATGGGCCTCTGTACACCTATGTAGATATTCCTTTAAATGTCTGCCGTTTCCAGCTACAATAGTCATTTACAATGTCTATACTGTATTTCTGATCCATTTTAAAATATCAAATTGACAACAAAAAAATTTGCTTTTCTTAAAAACAAGGACATTTAAGTGACCCCAAACTTATGAGAGATAGATAGATAGAGAGCTTAGATAGCGCTAGATATATAGATACATAGAGATAGAGATATGGATAGACATAGATATATATATATATAGATGGATAGAGAGATATAGATACATAGATGGAGATAGATACATATAGAGAGATATATAGATAGAGACAGAAATAGGTAGAGATAAAAAGCTAGCTAGAGATATAGCTATAAAGATGGAGAGATATATGTAGATATAGAGCAAGAGATATATATATATATATATATATATATATATATATAGATGGATAGAGAGATATAGATACATATAGATAGAGAGCTAGCTAGAGATAGATACATAGAGAGATATATAGGTAGAGATAGATGGATATATAGGGAGCTAGATAGAGCTATATAGATAGAGATATAGATATATATATATATACACAAATACTTATTTTCCTCCATAATTTGCAAATAAATTCATTAAAAATCCTACAATGTGATTTTCTGGATTTTTTTTCTCATTTTGTCTGTCATAGTTTAAGTGTACATATGATGGAAATTACAGGCCTCTCTCATCTTTTTAAGTGGGAGAACTTGCACAATTGGTGGCTGACTAAATACTTTTTTGCCCTACTGTATATATATGAGATAGAGAGAGAGCTAGAAAGATATATAGTGATATAGATATAGATGAGATAAAGATACATAGAGAGAGATAGAGAGAGATATATAGATAGAGCTAGATAGAGATATATATATATAGAGAGATAAAGATACATAGAGATATATAGAGAGAGATATAGATATATAGAGATATGCATAATGGAAGAGAGGAGTGTATTTTCATATCTTCACTCCCTGGATTTTGGGTCACTAATGAGAAGCCATTGGTTGTCTCTGTCTGCAGCCAGCAGGGATGTGGTGCCTTTGCTATACAAGGTTAAATGTGCTTTATAAGACAGGCATGAAAACCAATGGCCTGTAAAATCAGCTCTGCTGCCCACAGAGTGAAATAAATAATGCTGCTGTATGTAGGTTGTGGGGCGCCATGAACAGAGTTAAAGCAAAAAATATTGGCCTATTGCCATGCTACATTTGGCAGAAGTCCGCTCACTGAATATGGGAGGCTGACCATAGAAAGAGTTGTAGATACTGTCGTTTTTAAAGAGAAATCCAGATATTTATCATGTTACACTTGAGTACAACTACATAAAAAAAGGCAAGGTTTCCATCCTGATCTCTCCAGACATAATGTAGTTCACGACAGATGGCTCCAATCAGTCCAATCACAAGTGAGTGGTCCTGTCCCACCAGTCCAACTGGACCTGAGAACACAGCAGAGCTGACAACTGTAGTCATAAAACAACCAAAACACCAATCTCCACTTTTTCTTCCTGCCTACCTCGGCCCCGCCTCCACAATTTCTTATTAATCTCTCTAAGTAAGAGGAATTCTCTTCACCAAACAGGGAGATTTATTTGATTATTTCTCCTATGAATGGTGACGTTTAATGTCCTGTTGGAGAGGGGCAGAGTATGTATCCAAAACAAATGAAAAGAATGACTGACCAACTTTAACTGTATGTCTGCAGTATGTGTGTTGGAGAGGGCCAGAGAGAGGGTGTAAGTCTATGTGTGTTAGAGAGGGCCAGAAAGAGTAGTGGTGAGTCACCTGTGAGGGTAATGAATCTCAGAGGATCCGTGTTGATTGCCACACAAAGCCAGCTCTGAAAAAGGGGGGAGGGGGACAAACTTGACACTTCTCTCCCTGCTTCCGTCATCCCATGGGGTCATTGTTTTCCCCCTACCAGCGGTAGACCATCGCTCTGTCTCTTAAGCTACATAGCCAACTCCAATAGGTCTTCCTCGTCCGCTCCTCCCTCACCTCCTCCATTTAATTCCTTACCAGCGGTACACATCCACTCTGTCTCCTAAACTACTTAGCCAACTCCTCTGGGCCTCCTCTCCTTTTCCCACCACAAGTCAATACTTCAGCCTTGTTGTCAGCACCTCTGATTGAATGCTCGATAAACTCCCTCTGAGTGACATTATGTAATGATGAAAAACAGGGTTCACAGGAGGTCAGAGTTCCAAAGAAACAGAACTGACAAAACAGGAAACACAGCATTGCAAACAAGACAAACTTTGTTCAGTTTGTAGATTTTAGTCCTTGCCAGAGAATAACCTCATATAGGAAAAGCATGCTGGTGCTTCATGGGGAGGAAGTGTTGGCGTCACCCAAGAATGTTCCCTATAATCTGGCACCCCTACAGTCACTCATTATTGAGGAGCCCTCTGTTAATTGTACATGTTTAATTAGAACAACACTGCAGCTAAGCATGCCTCACTGGATCAGAACAACACTGCAGCTAAGCATGCCTCACTGGATCAGAACAACACTGCAGCTAAGCATGCCTCACTGGATCAGAACAACACTGTATCTAGGCATGCCTCACTGGATCAGAACAACACTGTATCTAGGCATGCCTCACTGGATCAGAACAACACTGTATCTAGGCATGCCTCACTGGATCAGAACAACACTGTATCTAGGCATGCCTCACTGGATCAGAACAACACTGCAGCTAAGCATGCCTCACTGGATCAGAACAACACTGTATCTAGGCATGCCTCACTGGATCAGAACAACACTGTATCTAGGCATGCCTCACTGGATCAGAACAACACTGCAGCTAAGCATGCCTCACTGGATCAGAACAACACTGCAGCTAAGCATGCCTCACTGGATCAGAACAACACTGCAGCTAAGCATGCCTCACTGGATCAGAACAACACTGTATCTAGGCATGCCTCACTGGATCAGAACAACACTGCAGCTAAGCATGCCTCACTGGATCAGAACAACACTGTATCTAGGCATGCCTCACTGGATCAGAACAACACTGTATCTAGGCATGCCTCACTAGATCAGAACAACACTGTATCTAGGCATGCCTCACTGGATCAGAACAACACTGCAGCTAAGCATGCCTCACTGGATCAGAACAACACTGCAGCTAAGCATGCCTCACTGGATCAGAACAACACTGCAGCTAAGCATGCCTCACTGGATCAGAACAACACTGTATCTAGGCATGCCTCACTGGATCAGAACAACACTGCAGCTAAGCATGCCTCACTGGATCAGAACAACACTGCAGCTAAGCATGCCTCACTGGATCAGAACAACACTGCAGCTAAGCATGCCTCACTGGATCAGAACAACACTGCAGCTAAGCATGCCTCACTGGATCAGAACAACACTGCAGCTAAGCATGCCTCACTGGATCAGAACAACACTGCAGCTAAGCATGCCTCACTGGATCAGAACACTGCAGCTAAGCATGCCTCACTGGATCAGAACACTGCAGCTAAGCATGCCTCACTGGATCAACCAGCAGGGATAACACAACTATAAAACATACTGCTAAATGTATTGTATTTTGTAAGAGAGTGAAATTACACCCTCATTTAAGCCATTTAAAAAAAAGAAGCTTAATTAGACAACAGGGAAATAGAGAGACTGAGACAAGCTATGTAAATGCTCTTTGAGCTTGTTTTAAATAGTATTTTCTTGTGATTTTTAGCCAGGGCTCTTAGTGTACAGTAGTGTGGACCGCATTTTGCACAAAGGGTTGTGTATTGATTGAGATTCTGTTATGAACAAAACAAAATGGAGGAATGTTTTAGCATGACAAGCTCCCATTTCTATACTCAGTTTTGAGATAAAAAATAAAAAAAAGAGTTCCCTCATTTAAAAGTCAGAGCTGCTGTATCATATGGGTCCTAACACAGTGGCCTTCTGCAGTTATGACTCAGACTCTCACAGTTAAACACCACAGACCATTACAGTACTATGCGAAGCATCCACAATTGCCGGGTTTATCCGGGAAACAAATCATATTAATCATATAATATTGAATGATGTGAACTATCATTTGAAAATGATTATCACCTCAGTTAGGTAGGTCAAAATATTCCATCTGTTTTAACAGTAGGTCAGACAGCGCCAAAAACCTAGCTTTTTAATAGGCAAAGTGAACGCTAGCCTATTCGTAGACAGAAATAGTTATGTAGAGCCATGTCTTGGTCCTGTGAGTCGGTGTGTGTACAGGAAATATAGAGAGGCTCCACGTGGAACGTGCTGATGGGGAGCGGAAAACTAGGGAGCAAAGTGAAGCGTGTGCACAGACAGCAACACCCCTCATCAGACCTTAGCACAGCAGGCTGGTTAAGAGAAGTGTCAAATACATTTCTCAGCAGGAGGGAGCTTTGCATGATTCATTAAAACCGATAATTAACTTGTGTGGATGGGTCCGTTTTGAGCACCTCCAACTTGCTGGAAAGTCTAAATGTAATATTGACATGACATTTTTAAAAGCCACTTAGACCTTCCATGTCTGGAGCGTCCTTTCACGAAATGATTTGAAAATGCCCTTAGGATATGTCATAATTGGGATTCATGACGACGACTTTCCATATATACACAAGTCAACCCTCCGGCTCAGACAAGCACGTTTATTAGTTACGATGAATATTATTTTTCATGGTTTACTAAAATGATTGAATTTATGAACCTCTAAAAATATTAACATGATATAATAATATTTATATTACTAATGAATCAATGCTTTTACATGATGAAAGGGATGGTCATTATTTTAATGTCAATACTTTATCATCTTTCTATCTTTCTATCGAATAATGTTATGGTCATCATTCCGTAATGAATGATAAACCATCATGCCCAGGCATCATTTGTAGAACTGGAATTAAAGAAAGCCTCGAGCGGCATCAGGGATAGCGGTGCGCTGCGCGTCTCTCCAAAACTTACCTACAACCAGCCACAGGAGCACCTGTTTCGAAAACACTGGTGTGGTATCCGATGCCATGGTCTTCTTTAAAAACGACTATCCAATGCAAGAAGTTGGAGAAGCGTTAAGATGAAACAGACGATAAAAACGTCACAATTCTCCTCCCTAATGTATCCACTAAGAGACGACCCTGTCACAGAATCACGGAGTTGTAATCCATAAGCATTCGACTCGTTCCTCTCAGCCAACTATAAAGGCAGCTCAACTGTCGTCACCGTCACTATCACCTTGCGCAAAAACTCGGAAGAGGTACACTTGGTTCGGGTCGTCGGGAGTTTTGCTTTCGGAGTAACCTATCCCGCCAGCTTTCTTTACGAAATAGATTCGCTATCATTTAAATAAATATGCAACCAACATAGAGTCTTGACAATTCAAAAAATTGTAAGTTCCATTAGAGTCCAAAAACCTTGCGTACAATACGAGGACATACTTGGCAACTCCAACCAACCATGCGCAAGCGAAACATACTGAGCCAGAGTAGAGCCACCAGTGAACTGCTAGGTCTCGAGCGTGCGTTCTCTTGACTGACACCAACAGAGTGCGTGAGAGAGCTAAGGGACCATAACCAGAATGTAAACCAGGGTTCCCCAACACGACGCAGGTGATTTGATTTTACGCCCCACGTTCTGAGCAAAACAAATATATTATTTTATTTTTGGGGGAAATAAAACACCAGCAAATCAGCTCAAATTCATTTTAATTTTGGAAATCTGTTCCAAAGTATTCCCAAGCATACAAATGTCAGCAAGGTTTAAAATAATTAGGTTTTAGGCAAATGTATATGTTTGTGCTTCTTGGGGTCAATTTGCAGTCTATCAATTATTTTAAAATATGTTCCGGCCCCCTGAAATCGGTACGCAGCTGTATCTAGTCGATTATCCCCGATGTCGGTAAACTATTCTGGGGGTAATGCCACGTTCAAAGCAACTGGGAAATCTCGACTTCCTACTTCAGTGTATTCAAAACACGTCTGGGGAAAAATATCGATTTGATCTCGCGAACTCGGGCCTCTTTCTAGAGCTCCGACTTTCCGACCTGAAGATCACTGACGTCATGATTTGACCTCGCATTGTTCGAGTTCCCAGTTGTTCATAACGCAGCAATAGGCAGAGGCCTACTTTACTGCAGGGACTACATTACATTCAGTACTGTACATGAAAAAAATTGTGACCAACTGGTGCCTGTTACATTCAAAATGAACACTTCCTTCTGGGAAAAGTGATCAGTATCATCCTGGTGTCATTGTTGACATAATAAATATGACTTCCATCCTAGCCTACTACACAATGTGATGTCAAAGTTCATAGGCTTCAACATATATATATTTTTTAAAGATAATACGTTTGACCTATGGGATTGGATTGAAGGGGTTAAACCAGACAGGTTGCGCAAGTTTTGACGATAAAGTAGTTCGGTCCAACCTCACCTAATGTTGCCATCTAGCGTTAGAATATATACACGCAGAATTACAGCTCCCGCAGTCCCAACAAACCGCTACAGTTCCTCATTGGCATAGATTATTAATCTCTCCACTCGATAGTTGATGTGTGGTGAGCGTTCTGGCAGAAATGGTTGCTGACCATGCACCCCCCCAAGTGGGTGCTACACATTGGTGGTGGAAGAGGTGATTCTTCGAGCATCTGGAAAGGCTCTATAGGAAATCAATGAATCGATGCCGATGGACATATAGTTCATGATAATACTGCATGTACAGGAAGATAAACATTTTCTCAAAGACCAGAGATCTTAAATGGAAGAATTCACGCGTTTTTTATATTTTTTATAATACTATTTTTTACTTACAGAATTTACTACATTGTACAAAATTACTACTGGCATACATCTCCTTTAAAAAGCAATGACGTTCAATGTACATACAAGATACAAAATCGGTATGGTGACTATCTAGAGCAGTTTTTTTTTTTACATCTACAATACACTTAAATACAGTGCGAATAACAAGGGTGCCCTTACAAAAAGAGGAATAAATTAAGGTACGAGAGCTACAGCACAATTGCACTTACATGGTGAAGCACAATTTCTAACAGCAGAGAAAAAAAGTGGTATGTTTAAACTGAAAAAAGTTTCATCTCAGAGCTTTAAAAAAGACCACTCATTTTGGTCAATCACCATCTCTACAATCTCTGATGCAGATGCAATTCAATAATATGACAAAGAATGTTCTTGCCAGGAAAATTAGTTTATAAACCCAGCAAAAAAAGAAACATCCCTTTTTTCAGGACTCTGTCTTTCAAAGATAATTCGTAAAAATCCAAATAACTTCAGAGATCTTCATTGTAAAGGGTTTAAACACTGTTTCCCATGCTTGTTAATGAACCATAAACAATTAATGAACATGCACCTGTGGAACGGTCGTTAAGGGACTAACAGCTTACAGACGGTAGGCAATTAAGGTCACAGTTATGAAAACTTAGGACACTAAAGAGGCCTTTCTACTGACTCTGAAAAACACCAAAAGAAAGATGCCCAGGGTCCCTGCTCATCTGTGTGAATGTACCTTAGGCATGCTGCGAGGCATGAGGACTGCAGATGTGGCAAGGACAAAAAATTGCAATGTCCTGACTGAGATGCCTAAGACAGTGCTACAGGGAGACAGGACGGACAGCTGATCATCCTCACAGTGACAGACCACATGTAACAACACCTGCACAGGATCGGTACATCCGAACATCACACCTGCGGGACAGGTACAGGATGGCAACAACAACTGCCCGAGTTACACCAGGAACGCACAATCCCTCCATCAGTGCTCAGACTGTCCGCAATAGGCTGAGCGAGGCTGGTAGGCCTGTCGTAAGGCAGGTCCTCACCAGACATCACCGGAAACAACATTGCCAAAGGGCACAAACCCACCGTCGCTGGACCAGACAGGACTGGCAAAAAGTGCTCTTCTCTGACGAGTCACGGTTTTGTCTCACCAGGGGTGATGGTTGGATTCGCGTTTATCATCAAAGAAATTAGCGTTACACCGAGGCCTGTACTCTAGAGCGGGATCGATTTGGAAGTGGTCTGGGGCGGTGGGTCACAGCATCATCGGACTGAGCTTGTTGTCATTGCTGTCAATCTCAATTCTGTGCATTACAGAGAAGACATCCTCCTCCCTCATGTGGTACCCTTCCTGCAGGCTCATCATGACATGACCCTCCAGCATGACAATGCCACCAGCCATACTGCTCATTCTGTGCGTGATTTCCTGCAAGACAGGAATGTCAGTGTTCTGCCATGGCCAGCGAAGAGCCCGGATCTCAATCCCATTGAGCACGTCTGGAACCTGTTGGATCGGAGGATGAGGACTAGGGTCATTCCCCCCAGACATGTCTGGAAACTTGCAGGTGCCTTGGTGGAAGAGTGGGGTAACATCTCACAGCAAAAACTGGCAAATCTGGTGCAGTTCATGAGGAGATGCACTGCAGTACTTAATGCAGCTGGTGGCCACACCACATACTGACCTTTACTTTTTGATTTTGACCCCCCCTTTGTTCAGGGACACATTATTCATTTTCTGTTAGTCACATGTCTGTGGAACTTGTTCAGTTTGTCTCAGTTGTTGAATCTTGTTATGTTCATACAAATATTTACACATGTTAAGTTTTCTGACAATAAATGCAGCTGACAGTGAGAGAACGTTTCTTTTTTTGCTGAGTTTATATTCATGACACAGAGAGAGAACACTTCACATCTTCTCAGAGTGGCTATTTTAAGTTAAAAAACTAAACGTGATGTGTTTTAAGTCTTTCCGTTGAGATGGGTGTTGTTCACAGATCACTTGTTCAAATGAACTGTATTTGAAAATGTCTTCTGCTTTTACCTCTACTGCACATCGTCTCGCAAATACCTACTTCTGATCTACCGCCCATCTGATACCTAAAATACATTTAATTACATCTTACGTTAGTGAATAATACAGTTGACTGACAACTTCCTACCACCAGAGATCCTGTATGTGATTGGCTTAGTGTGGAAAAGAACCAATGGAGAGAGTTTGTGATAGGCCTATTTCCTCTGTCAGCCTATGAGTCATGTCACCTGTCATTGATGACCACAGCCAGAAACAGTGGTAAGACTACATGATTAGATATTACCATCACACACAGACACTCCAGTCGTAAGCAGTGGACTCAGTAAGATGAAAAACTAAAGTACAGTTTAGGCCTAGATACAGTAGTAATAGTGGTAGTATAAGTATTAGTAGTGGTAGGATTAGTAACAGTAGTGATAGTATTGGTAATAGTAGTGATAGTATTTCCTTACTGTGTAAAGTTATGCGATCATAATTTAACATTCTGCTAGCTTAAGGCAGGTTGTAGCTACAGTGTTTTTATATGGATACAAAATAGGAATAACATTTTAGATGTGGCTAAATTCAGGTCTGCATTCTACATATTGCTGTTGTCTCTGATAACTGAGTCTTAATCAGATTCAGGTCCTAACTGAACACTGGTACTTGATTGATTCACTCTGTATGACTTTAAATAAACATTTTTTTTTAAAAACAGGACAAAAAAACGTCAGTAGAAAGTCATTGTTTCATATCTTCTCAGAGTCCAGGTGCTCCAGTGTTTCATATCTTCTCAGAGTTCAGGTCCAGGTGCTCCAATGTAATTCAGTGGCTTGAGGAACAGATGTCCTCTTCCTTAGCACTTATTGCAGTCCCTTCCTGCTTTAAACATTTCTAAAAGGGAGTCTGTGCACTTTGTAGGAATGCTTATGACAAGAAGCAGTGAACCAACGGTGGTACTAAAATAAAAACACTGTTCCAAACTGGAATATAGTGAGACGAGGAATTCCAATGATCCAATCTCTTGATTGCTGCTGGTTTGGGAATTGTTTGGGAACGCAGTAGGAGATACTGGTTGTCACTAGGGCAGGAACTTCCCCCAGGTTTGGGAACGCAGTAGGAGATGAATGTGCTCAGGGTAGGAAGTAGTCCCCTAGTTTGGAAACACCAGGAGTAGGAAGTATTCGTTGTGAGGAGGGTAGAAGCTAGCTCCCTCCCTGGTTCCCACTCAGAGCTCAGTGGTCAACAGACCTTTGTGCTTGGTGCCGTGCTCTTTGGGTGGCTGGGCCACAATGCTGGTGAGGAGAACAACTAAATCAAAAGCCCAGAACACCTACTTTTCAGTGTGTACAACATAAAGTAATGTACCGTAGTAATATTCTAGTAGAATAGGAATAATGTATTGCTAGCCAGTATGATGTGATGCATGGGAACGTCACAACATAATGAGAAACTGCACAAGACGGTTCACATCCATCAATCTATGCATATTGTTCCAGGAGACCTGCCTGCACCATTCATCTTTCCATTTACCTGATGTGATCACTACTAACTTGTAGTGGTCACAACATTCATCTTAACGAACAGACTTTATTCAGCAGTACAGCCAAACTTTATAACTTCTGTAGCGATGTAGTAGGAGATTAAACATTTAGCTCCAGCTTTCACCAAGCTATTTCAAGAAGCTCATCAGGACCATAATTAGTAAATGGGGATGTTAATCACTACAGGCTTCAATTATTAAACAGGATGGAGAATTATATTGTCTACTCTTTACAACACAGCATAAGGCATGGCACCAAAAACACATAGCAACGATGACCACCATGTCCAGATGAGATGACCTAAAGAACATTAGGACAAGGTAGAGATGACGACGTGCCAAGACGGAGTTACCTGGTGTCAATCACATTGTGCATTTGAGAGGAGAGATGGGGGTGCAGGGCTGGGGTGAGTGCCCCCCCCCCTTCAGGTTGGAGAGGGGCGGCGGTCTTTGCAGAGGGGTCAAGGTCAAAGAGGCCGTTAGTAAAGATGGCAGCGAGTGGCTGTGTTAGAATGGGAGAAGGAAAGTGGACTGGCTGTTTCAGTCTCTGAGGCAGCTACAGTAGGGATGGTAGACTGACGTACAGACAGACTAAAATACAGACATACTTAAACACAGGCCAGAAAGACAGGCTAAAGACAGACAGGAGCATTAAAGCCTGGAGGACAGTGAAAGTCCATCAGTACTCACTGCAGCAGCAGGGATGATCCAGCGAGGTGATATCATGGGCTTGGATTGCACTGATGGTGGCGGTAACTACAAGAGAAGAATGTTGAAGAGTTACACTCAAACACCTATCACTTGGCACAATGAGGCCAAAGTAAATAGGTGACCTGTCAACGTACAGTAGGCCTATTGGGTTTAAACTTGAAAGCGAATCATACTTATTTTTGGTAAGTTTGATCTAGTCAAGGCAACAGATAACAGCAGCTGAAGCGTGAGGCAGCAGACGGGGTCTATAGACTTACTACTGGGGTTGGGTCTGAGAAGTCTATCAGGTTACTGCTCAGCGGGGCCCGCAGTGACGGAGGGGTGGGAATCTTCAGCTCCTCAGGTTCGGCCTGCATAGTGACAAGCCAATGGCTACGTTACAAACAGCTATCACATTCCCACAAAAAAGGCATACAATTCTCTGTGCATTCAGATGTAGTTTCCATTCTAATGCACGAGAGTAACGGGAAAAGCAAAACACAGATTAATTGATTACCTTTGTTGGTTGCCCTCCGTCAAGTATTTCAAGGGGCATCATAGGTGCTGATTGCATGAGATCCACAGCCAACATCTCAACACTGATGAGGAAAGGGGGACGAGGCAGAAGACAGAGGGACGAGAGTTTAATTCATTCCTATGGGGTCTGATGAGGAAGTACTGAACAATAGCAAGGCTAACATACACATTATCAATGGACACAATCCTCACAAGTGCTTAATATGCAAAGACATGTATCCAGGCAGAATTGAGTCATGTCACATTAGCAGGAGTGTGATACCCATGCTCAATCAGATGGTATCAGAGAGCTATGATTCCCATAATCCACAAGATGGAAGCAGAGAGCTGTGTAAAAACACTGTCTTGGTCTTGAGTGCTGCAACCTATAGCCTAGTAGACTAAAGAAGGCTTGCTAACAATGCTGACTAGAATCTAAGAAGTGACATATATCCTTAAATGAGTGTCAGATGGAGCTGTAGTCCTGACTGCTGGACAGGTGGCCCCCTCTAACCTGGGTGTGCCCCACTCTTAGCCTCACATAGGGCTGGGCGATATGGCCAAAATATCTCCTCCTCATGAGGTGATTTTTGACAGTATGACGGTATTTAATGTTTTTGAATAATAAAAGTTGTAAATGTGCTTTATGAGTTGTGTATGACCCAGGGTGGCAACACACAGATTCTACAAGTTATTTCAATGGAGCTTCCTCCATTCTGATTGAACAGTTTAAAACAAATCAAGCTTAAACCAAAAGTCCATCTCATTTTACAATATATCATTTCCACACTGGGACATAGGGCTGCACGATATGTGCAAAAAAATAGAGGCCTTATTTTTAACCAAATATTGCAATTTGGATTTGACTTCCGATTTAGATCAACTGTTGGAATCATGGAAATATAACAATGACCACAGATGAAAAAGCCAGGGAGGCATTCGTATTACTATTCATTAGAATACTAATAGGATCTCTATGTAGGTATTATTGTGACAGGGTAGGAACCAAAGTGTTGGACAGTGTTTCCCAGGGGAGTGGGACCCTAGAATGTTTGGCTACATTGAATACTCTCTCTTACTTCATGTAGCTAACATATTCACTTTGTTTGAAGCTCAACATAAGAGGTCACTGGAGAAGGGCAAAACAAAGGTCCACGAACTGCTGTTTTTTGTGTGTGCAGGGATGCAGTGGTGGTATTTAGGTTTGTTTTACAACAACAAAAAAGGGGTGATTTTCTTTCAGAGGAATTATCACCTTAACACATTTTGGCTTTTGTCTTAACTTCACTACAGCTGCTGCAAGTATCCCTCCTGTCAATTAACACCAAGAGTCCTGCCCACAGAAAAGTGGGCAGCCCCTGGGAATGAGCCGTTGATGTCATAACAGAATTATGCCAAGAACCCTCATAAATATTCTAGCTGTTAATGAGCTTTGGAGGAAGGCTGTGATTGGCTTAGGCTGGCTGTGGAGTGTTGGGGTGACTCCAGGGAGATGGAGACAGGGGAGGCTTGGTGACATTCCAAGATTGAGGTTTCCTTTGTCATCAAATACTGTACAATGAAGCGTGATCATCCAATGCTTTGAATGGTAGAGACTAGGAACACAACCGTAGTGACTCTTCACAATGCTTTGAATGGTAGAGACTAGGAACACAACCGTAGTGACTCTTCACAATGCTTTGAATGGTAGAGACTAGGAACACAACCGTAGTGACTCTTCACAATGCTTTGAATGGTAGAGACTAGGAACACAACCGTAGTGACTCTTCACAATGCTTTGAATGGTAGAGACTAGGAACACAACCATAGTGACTCTTCACAATGCTTTGAATGGTAGAGACTAGGAACACAACCGTAGTGACTCTTCACAATGCTTTGAATGGTAGAGACTAGGAACACAACCGTAGTGACTCTTCACAATGCTTTGAATGGTAGAGACTAGGAACACAACCGTAGTGACTCTTCACAATGCTTTGAATGGTAGAGACTAGGAACACAACCGTAGTGACTCTTCACAATGCTTTGAATGGTAGAGACTAGGAACACAACCGTAGTGACTCTTCACAATGCTTTGAATGGTAGAGACTAGGAACACAACCGTAGTGACTCTTCACGGTGTCCTCACTCACCTGGCTGCAGCTTCCTGTACATTGGTGTTCTTGTCCCCCATCACAACGTGCTCCTCCAGGGAGCTCTATAACATACAGAACATCAGTGGAGGTATAATACAATCAATGTGTAAGGTTGCGTGTATTTCAAAAAGAAACTTGCCACTGTACCCAACTTCCTGGTTATCCAAAAGTTTACAGTACTTATACAATACTTCCTCGTCTACATGTAAGACTCCAAAGCAGCCCTGTACCATTTATATGTGGCACCAAGATGATTTCTGAGTGTCCATCGACAAAGTGCTAGCAGAGACAGGCAGAAACTGCTCCTCCAATAGAAATCCCTGATCACGCTTGTAGGCGATGTCATGGCGACGGTGGCTAGCTAAGCTTATGGGCAGAAACATGTAAATGGGTTTTAAAATTAACAGCTAAGAAAGAATTTCTCACTTCTCCCACTGACTTCCCAACCCCGTCTTGGTCTGTGGAACCTGCCTCGAAGTGTTCCTGGAAGTATCACAAAACTCTGTGGTGCTGGTGTTCAGTACCTAGAGGACAGTACAGCTAAACTCTGTGGTGCTGGTGTTCAGTACCTAGAGGGCAGTACCGCTAAACTCTGTGGTGCTGGTGTTCAGTACCTTGAGGACAGTATCACAAAACTCTGTGGTGCTGGTGTTCAGTACCTAGAGGACAGTACCGCTAAACTCTGTGGTGCTGGTGTTCAGTACCTAGAGGGCAGTACCGCTAAACTCTGTGGTGCTGGTGTTCAGTACCTTGAGGACAGTACCACAAAACTCTGTGGTGCTGGTGTTCAGTACCTAGAGGACAGTACCGCTAAACTCTGTGGTGCTGGTGTTCAGTACCTAGAGGGCAGTACCGCTAAACTCTGTGGTGCTGGTGTTCAGTACCTTGAGGGCAGCCTGTGCCTGGGCTTTGATAATGTTCCTCTTCAGGTCCTCTGGGGGGCGAAGTGGAGAAGGCACAGAGCTGCTAGCCACACTGTTCAGACACTCCTCTGTGAGCTTCACCACATCCTCCTTGTGGGGGGGACCAACACACACACAGTTAGGCTACAGTATCTTCCTGTAAAGGCTGTAGTTACAATATCTCTGCCCTCCACCTTCCTTAAAGATAAAAAACACCCCACCCCCACAATGGCTCCCCACCCCACCCCCACAATGGCTCCCCACCCCACCCCCCACAATGGCTCCCCCCCACCCCACCCCCCCCAATGGCTCCCCACCCCACCCCCACAATGGCTCCCCACCCCACCCCCCAATGGCTCCCCCCCACCCCCCCACCCCCCCCCCACAGTGGCTCCCCACCCCACCCCCACAATGGCTCCCCACCCCACCCCCCACACCCCCCACAGTGGCTCCCCACCCCACCCCCCACAGTGGCTCCCCACCCCACCCCCCCACAATGGCTCCCCACCCCACCCCCCACAATGGCTCCCCCACCCCTCCCCACCCCACCACAATGGCTCCCCACCCCACCGAATGGCTCCCCACCCCACCCCCCACAGTGGCTCCCCCCACCCCACCGTGGCTCCCCACCCCACCCCCACCCCACCGTGGCTCCCCACCCCACCCCCACAATGGCTCCCCACCCCACCGAATGGCTCCCCACCCCACCCCCCCACAGTGGCTCCCCACCCCACCCCCACAGTGGCTCCCCACCCCCCCCCACAATGGCTCCCCACCCCACCCCCACAGTGGCTCCCCACCCCACCCCCACCATGGCTCCCCACCCCACCCCTACAATGGCTCCCACCCCACCCCCCACAATGGCTCCCCACCCCACCCCCCCCCACAGTGGCTCCCCACCCCACTCCCACAATGGCTCCCCACCCCACCCCCACAATGGCTCCCCACCCCACCCCTACAATGGCTCCCCACCCCACCCCTACAATGGCTCCCCACCCCACCCCCACAATGGCTCCCACCCCACCCCCCACAATGGCTCCCCACCCCACCCCTACAATGGCTCCCCACCCCACACAATGGCTCCCCACCCCACCGAATGGCTCCCACCCCACCCCCCCCCAGTGGCTCCCCACCCCACCCCCACAATGGCTCCCCCCCACCCCCCACAATGGCTCCCCACCCCACCGAATGGCTCCCACCCCACCCCCACAATGGCTCCCCACCCCACCCCCCACAGTGGCTCCCCACCCCACCCCCCACAATGGCACCCCACCCCACCAATGGCACGGCCCCCACCCCACCCCCACAATGGCTCCCCACCCCACCCCTACAATGGCTCCTCCCCACCCCACCCCACCCCCACAATGGCTCCCCACCCCACCCCTACAATGGCTCCCCACCCCACCCCTACAATGGCTCCCCCAATGGCTCCCCCCCCACCCCTACAATGGCTCCCCACCCCACCCCCCACAATGGCTCCCCCCCCTGTATGGCCCCCCCCACAATGGCTCCCCACCCCACCCCCTACAATGGCTCCCCACCCCACCCCTACAATGGCTCCCCACCCCACCCATACAATGGCTCCCCACCCCACCCCACCCCACCCCTACAATGCGCCCCCACCCCTACAATGGCTCCCCACCCCACCCCCACAATGGCTCCCCACCCCACCGAATGGCTCCCCACCCCACCCCCACAATGGCTCCCCACCCTACCCCCACAATGGCTCCCCACCCCACCCCCACAATGCCCCCCCCACAATAGCTCCCCACCCCACCCGAATGGCACCCCACCCCCCACAATGGCACCCCCCCCACCCCCACCCTGGCCCCCACCCCACCCCTAAATGGCCCCACCCCACCCCTGTTAATGGGCCCCCACCCCTACAATGGCTCCCCACCCCACCCCTACAATGGCTCCCCACCCCACCCCTACACAATGGCTCCCCCACCCCTACACCCCCACCCTTAAATGGCTCCCACCCCACCCCTACAATGGCCTCCCCACCCCACCCCTACACGGGCCCCCCCCTACAATGGTGTGTCCCACCCCACCCCTACAATGGGCCCCCACCCCTACAATGGCTCCAGCCCACTGAGTTGCTCCCTGTCTGCCATTGCGTCCATACATTAGCCTGTCAAAGTGGCCTACTGTCTTCCTCAGCATATGGAGCCAATTAGGGTCCCTGTGAAACTAAAACCAACACTCCTGGCAAGCCCCCTGCCTTTCAGCACACATAAATCAAAAACCATCACACATTAACTTTTTCCCAGAGAGACGGTCCATGCAGCTCTCTGCCTCTTCCCATACAACGCAGCGCTGACACTAACCAGGCTTTGTTCCCTGTAGAGGGCGGTGTGTGTGTGTGTTCCCTGTAGAGGGCGGTGTGTGTGTTCCCTGTAGAGGGCGGTGTGTGTGTGTGTGTGTGTTCCCTGTAGAGGGCGGTGTGTGTGTGTGTGTGTTCCCTGTAGAGGGCGGTGTGTGTGTGTTCCCTGTAGAGGGTGGTGTGTGTGTTCCCTGTAGAGGGCGGTGTGTGTGTGTTCCCTGTAGAGGGTGGTGTGTGTGTTCCCTGTAGAGGGCGGTGTGTGTGTGTGTGTGTGTTCCCTGTAGAGGGCGGTGTGTGTGTGTGTGTTCCCTGTAGAGGGCGGTGTGTGTGTGTTCCCTGTAGAGGGCGGTGTGTGTGTGTTCCCTGTAGAGGGCGGTGTGTGTGTGTTTCCCTGTAGAGGGCGGTGTGTGTGTGTGTGTGTTCCCTGTAGAGGGCGGTGTGTGTGTGTTCCCTGTAGAGGGCGGTGTGTGTGTGTGTGTGTTCCCTGTAGAGGGCGGTGTGTGTGTGTGTTCCCTGTAGAGGGGGTGGTGTGTGTGTGTTCCCTGTCCCTGTAGAGGGCGGTGTGTGTGTGTGTGTTCCCTGTAGAGGGCGGTGTGTGTGTGTGTGTTCCCTGTAGAGGGCGGTGTGTGTGTGTTCCCTGTAGAGGGCGGTGTGTGTGTGTTCCCTGTAGAGGGCGGTGTGTGTGTGTGTTCCCTGTAGAGGGCGGTGTGTGTGTGTGTTCCCTGTAGAGGGCGGTGTGTGTGTGTGTTCCCTGTAGAGGGCGGTGTGTGTGTGTGTTCCCTGTAGAGGGCGGTGTGTGTGTGTGTTCCCTGTAGAGGGCGGTGTGTGTGTGTGTGTTCCCTGTAGAGGGCGGTGTGTGTGTTCCCTGTAGAGGGCGGTGTGTGTGTGTGTGTGTTCCCTGTAGAGGGCGGTGTGTGTGTGTGTGTTCCCTGTAGAGGGCGGTGTGTGTGTGTGTGTGTGTTCCCTGTAGAGGGCGGTGTGTGTGTGTGTGTGTGTTCCCTGTAGAGGGCGGTGTGTGTGTGTGTGTGTGTGTTCCCTGTAGAGGGCGGTGTGTGTGTGTGTGTGTGTGTTCCCTGTAGAGGGCGGTGTGTGTGTGTTCCCTGTAGAGGGTGGTGTGTGTGTTCCCTGTAGAGGGCGGTGTGTGTGTGTTCCCTGTAGAGGGCGGTGTGTGTGTGTTCCCTGTAGAGGGCGGTGTGTGTGTGTTCCCTGTAGAGGGCGGTGTGTGTGTGTGTGTGTGTTCCCTGTAGAGGGCGGTGTGTGTGTGTGTTCCCTGTAGAGGGCGGTGTGTGTGTGTGTGTGTTCCCTGTAGAGGGCGGTGTGTGTGTGTTCCCTGTAGAGGGCGGTGTGTGTGTGTGTTCCCTGTAGAGGGCGGTGTGTGTGTGTTCCCTGTAGAGGGCGGTGTGTGTGTGTGTGTTCCCTGTAGAGGGCGGTGTGTGTGTGTGTGTTCCCTGTAGAGGGCGGTGTGTGTGTGTTCCCTGTAGAGGGCGGTGTGTGTGTGTGTTCCCTGTAGAGGGCGGTGTGTGTGTGTGTTCCCTGTAGAGGGCGGTGTGTGTGTGTGTTCCCTGTAGAGGGCGGTGTGTGTGTGTGTTCCCTGTAGAGGGCGGTGTGTGTGTGTGTGTTCCCTGTAGAGGGCGGTGTGTGTGTGTGTTCCCTGTAGAGGGCGGTGTGTGTGTGTGTTCCCTGTAGAGGGCGGTGTGTGTGTGTGTGTTCCCTGTAGAGGGGCGGTGTGTGTGTGTGTTCCCTGTAGAGGGCGGTGTGTGTGTGTGTCCCTGTAGAGGGCGGTGTGTGTGTGTTCCCTGTAGAGGGCGGTGTGTATGTGTGTGTTCCCTGTAGAGGGCGGTGTGTGTGTGTGTGTTCCCTGTAGAGGGCGGTGTGTGTGTGTGTTCCCTGTAGAGGGCGGTGTGTGTGTGTTCCCTGTAGAGGGCGGTGTGTATGTGTGTGTTCCCTGTAGAGGGCGGTGTGTGTGTGTATGTACACAGTATTCATGTCTCTTTTGTGCATGTAGAGTATCCCCCTTTCATTTTCTCTCTCCCTACCCCCTCTCTCTCCCCTACCCCCTCTCTCTCCCTACCCCCTCTCTCTCCCTACCCCCTCTCTCTCCCTACCCCCCTCTCTCTCTCCCTACCCCCTCTCTCTCCCTACCCCCTCTCTCTCTCCCTACCCCTCTCTCTCTCCCTACCCCCTCTCTCTCCCTACCCCCTCTCTCTCCCTACCCCCTCTCTCTCTCCTACCCCCCTCTCTCTCTCCCTACCCCCTCTCTCTCTCCCTACCCCCCCTCTCCCCCTTCCAGCTGAGTGCATTGACCTGGTTGTTCATGTTGAGGTTGGCTCTGGAAGGGACAGGGAGCGAGAGACTGTGTAGTTCCAGCTGCTTCAGCCGCGTTGCCGCCTCTGTTGAAGAAACACGGACACGTCTTTACTATCAGTAACACTCCTGGTGAAGCACACAGAACATTTAACTGTGGAATACATTTCACAGTTCTATTCAGCACGTTCAATAACACCAGTGACTGCGTTTGGTGTACCAAGCCTCCCATAACAAACATCCTGTGTTCGGTAGGCAGGATATTTGCAAGGCAGTGCTCTTCTTTTTGACATTATACAACCTTACCGAACACAACTTCCTCTGCAGGGGGAGTACTTTTAACGAGGCAAGTACTACTACTAAGGTTACCTACTAAACATATGACATGACTGGTGTTATACAGTAAGTCCAGCCTTGGCATGACTGTGTGAAAGCTCACCGGCAAGAGAGACTTTCTCCTCCCCTGTGAGGCTGGAGGCGGAGGCAGCCATGCTTAGCCCCGCCTCCTCAGACAGGCCTGCTGTCGCCATGGGAACGGGTGTATGGGTGACGTCATTAACGCATGTCTCCAGCAGATCGGCTACGAGTGGCAAGGCCATGCTGCGGACACACACACACACACACACACACACACACACACACACACACACACGAGGACAGATACAGGCATGAGAGGGAGACACTGCTATACAAGCAGAGTTTTTCCAGAGCATTTGATCTGACAACAAAATGAACAACCTCCAGGGTATATATCCCTGGGCCCAGGTCCCCCCCCCCCCCTGATCAAGTCACCTGGTACAGAAAGACAGGGTCACAACATGAGTATGACTTACCTGTGAACACTGGAATAAGAAAGACGGAAGAGTCTGCCCCACTGTGACAGTTAATGAATGAGGCTCAGAGCCAGCACCATGCACGACTAATCCTGAAATCAACTGACCATATCCATAATAACACTTGTAAGTCAACAGCTGCTTTATCAGGCCTCGAGTTAGCTCAGGTAACTGTATGGTAATGAGGAAGTAGATTGTTCTCTACATCAAAGAGGGCCTTGACGTGAGACCAGCAGGGCGTAGCTTACACTTGGCTGCAGCCTGAGGACAAAGACACGGTGAAAGCTGAGGGAAATATTACCACCTACTGCCTCAAGTCCTGTAGACGTGACACACCACACATCATGTAACACGACAACGGCATCATCTATACAAACTGCATGTATGGAGAACAACAACGGTCTGAGAACTCTTTTACACACAGTTTGGGAGGGAAAGGGAGACTGGTGGGAGAAGGGAGTTGGAGAAGGAGGGAAGGGGATAGAGGGAGTAGAGAGAGGGGGCGGTGTACTAGCTAGCGGATTACATTCCATATGTGACTGCAGTGAGATTACAGGCTGAGAGGCTGTGTTTACACAGGCAGCCCAATTCTGATATTTTTTTCACTAATTAGTCTTTTGCGCAAAACAGATCAGCTCTGAAAAAGATCTGATGTGAAAAGATGTGACTGGGGAAAAGACCAATTATTGGACAAAAGAGCAGAATTGTGCTGCCTGTGTAAACGCAGCCTAAGAGGCTTTGATACAACTGGTTTCAGTTGTCAGAGAGACGACACCTGCCTCCTTCATAGTAAATAAGATGCTGCCAGCTACTAATAATTACACCTCAGGGACTAGTGACATCACTGGCCATAATACAGCCAAACAGCACTTGTTGCCTCTACAGAATGAACAAACAAGTATACAAATGGCTGAGTGCAGTGCACTGAAACTATATAAAACAACAACTGCCTACTCACTTCCCATCTGGAGTTGGGCGCTTTATTTCTGTTCATTATCAGAAGTCTCAATAAATTACAATACGGAGACAACCTTTGTCAACACGACTTAATAATGTAAACAGGAAGTTAATTTAAAATGAAATGAAAAAAAAAAAATCATTGGTAGAGCTGTGTAAGAGTACTGTCAATATATAGAAATAATATAGAATTATTAGACTACATTCAAATGAACCAGTGAGGAGTTTACAAGCAAGTACACTGTTAGGAATCCATCTTCTATCTGTATTCATAGTTTGTGCATTAACTTAACACCGATTAAGGCGAGACTGAAACATGTGCAGATCCATAAAACGTACCATAAACAGATTCAAATCAACAATGATAAAAACGTGGGTTGAATCAAATCATTGGATGATTGAGACACAAAGACAGCCGGCAGCAACATGATATGTAACAGATAAAACAACTGGGGAAGTGAGGACAAGAGGAACACCTCATATCCCTGGAAATATCATATAAAGTCATTCTTCAGAGACATAAGTCTTTCAGTCTGTCTATAATTGAACAGAACAGTGGTTCAGTGGGTTCATGTTCCCTCTCTCCTCTTGGTTCCTGTCTACAGACTGGTTTTGGTTTCGGTGGGGGGGGGGGGGGGGGGGGGTCATGGCAGTGGTTGAGTGAGGAGGAGGAATGGGCAGGAGTAGAGAAAGAATCGTCCAGGTAAGGTGTCACTGAGACACACAGAGCTCTGTCTGGTCTGTCTCTTGTTGAGTATTAGCCTAGTGTCCCAGGGTGGGACAGGGGGAAGGTCCAGTGGTGTCCGTCCACTCACCCACATCCAGGAGACGGGTCAGCATTGCGTGGTGAAAGGGTGAGGCCTGGACAGGAAGGGCAGAGGAGAGGAGAAGGCAGGGGGTATGGGGGAAGGAGTCAAAAAGAGGAGTGTCTGGAAGAGAAGGAGTGTCAGAGCAGACGAGGAGAGAGGACTGGAGAGGAGATACAGCAGAGCGTACAGAGAAGGACTTGACCTGCCTGTATTAGGTGTTCAGTGACTAATCAGCTGTGGGTGACTATTCTTTCTGCAAACTAAAATCTGTGTACCTACCAAGTGCAAAACAGAGGTAAACGGGAGGTCCTGAAGTCAGCATTCCCTTACATGATAGTATTACAACAGCATTGAGAAAGAGAGACCTAACTATGGTGTCACCATTGCTGTTGAAAATAACTTATGGAGTGATGGAAGGTCCCGATATAATTCACTACAGACATTAAGATGTTGTGACATCACTCCATTATGATCTCAAAAGAGACATGAATAGTCGTGCCACTCTTTAGAGTGTGGTTGACTAACACAACTACATCAGTGGACTTGAAGACCGCATTTCAAATCACAGATTAAAAATGGGCAGACCGTAATCTTTTGAGGAAAGTGAGATAATCTGTTGGGACTGAATGGGATGTGTATGATAAGAGCAGCAGTATTTTGGGTTCTTCTATCACTGGTTAATTGGACAAATCACAATTTCGCAGGTGTTAGCGTCTTTTGAATTTCGCAGGTGTTAGCGTCTTTTGAATTTCACAAGGGGACATTAGTGGAGCACCTCGTTCCAGTTCCGCTCACCATTCTAGTATTTCTTGAGATCTTCTCCTAACATGTATGGACCAAGAACTTAATCGAGCAGATGACCAATTACATTAAACTTTAGTTCAGGGTTAGCTGAGATTAGGCAGATAGGAAACATCTCTTCCAATGTTGACTGTTTCACAAAGTCAATGTGAGTGGAGAGTGTTTGTCATACTTATGCATGCCTAGGGGATTGCAAAGCTACCGTTTATTTACCAAAGTTAATCAAACCTTCTGTAATTTTGGTAATTAACAGGTACTCTATGGCAATCTATAGTATCTTGGGTCATTTTTATAGAGTATATAGTATACATTTTTTATATATCTGTGTCTATATTGTCCATGGGTTTCTGTCCTTGAAATTCACCAAAACTCTATACCCGCATAACTAGGCTAACCGCTCTTTAATAAATCCAGTTAAGGCTAGGCAGAATTACTGCCCCCTTTGGAGGAATTGCGTGCCCATAGTAAACTGAAAAGAAATCTGTCCAAAATTGCTAATATATGCATATAATAATAATTATTGGATAGAAAACACTCTAAAGCTTCTAAAACCATTTGAATTATGTCTGTAAGTATAGCAGAACTCACAGGGCAGGCAATCTCCCAAACTATTTTTGGGAGCCTCAAACTTGGGGCAACTTTGACGTCATCGCCCCCACCCTTCCCAACCAGCTGGATCTGGAGACACTTTCTATGTCTTCCACTAGATGTCCTCATTCAGTACAGCGTTTAATTGTGCAAATCCCGCGTGTTTTGGTAGGCAAAAGACTGAGTGTCGCGAGAAAATTCAATGTTACGAGAGCGAGCTTTATGGAGACACGTTCCTTTGTTCCAGATCGCCTGCCAAGAAGCACGTTCGTCCGAGAGATTAGATAATAGTTTTGTACGTTTAGAACATCCTAAAGCTTGATTCTGCACTTAGTTTGACCAGTTTAGTCGACATATAATATGTAATTTTGAAGTTTTGATGCGCAACTGTTCGTGACCAGAAGTAAGTTTTGGTAGTATTTCAGCTGGAACTTGCAGCATTTGCTAATACAAAGACACACGAATTGAAACCAAACTATGTTTTGGGTAAGTATGACTTCTTCCTTCTTCGAAGACCATCAAAGGAAAGGGAATATTTATGTTGTAATTTTGTGTTTCTGTTGACTCCAACATAGCGGAGAAATATTGCTTATGTCTGAGCGCCGTCTCAGATTATTGAAAAATGAACGATTTCTGTAACGTTAAAAAGAAATGTGACAAAGCGATTGCATTAAGAAGCAGTGTATCTTTCTAACTATATGTAGAACATGTATATTTAGTCAAAGTTTATGATGTGTATTGCTGTTATCTGGCGGAGTTATATATAATTTCTCCGGACATTGTTTAGCATTTTCTGAACATGGCGTCAATGTAAACGTTGATTTATGGATATTAATGGCATATTATTGAAAAAAACATAAATGTACTGTGTAACATGTCCTATTACTGTCATCTGATGAAGATTTTCAAAAGGTTAGTGAATTATTTTTCTTTTAATCCTGCGCTTGTGATTGCATATTTTGTTCGACAAAACGGCTATATATTGGCTGTGTCTTTGGTGGTGGTTTGACATAAATATGTGCTATGTTTTCGCCGTAAAACATTTTAGAAATCTGACTCGCTGGGTAGATGAACAAGGTGTTTATCTTTCATTTGAGCTATTGGACTTGTTAATGTGTGGAGGTTAAATATTTCTAAGAATATTTTTTGCATTCTGTGCGCCATCTTTTGAGTTGAGCGTGGGGGTGCCCTAGGGGAACGTGGTAGCGTGAACAAGTTAAAGACCGCTGAAGAAGGAATGCTAGAGGTGTACTAATCAGAAATCTTAATATTGATGTCCGCAGTACTTCTATAGAAGGTGGATGATGAGGTGTGTATAGATGAGTGTGAAACTGAGGTCACAGAGGTGGTAACAGGAACATTTACATCAGACAGACATGGAGGACAACTTCACATCAATGAAACATTTTTTTTTTTAAAGCTACTGTGGCTAGCTAGCTAGAAATGTGCTTGTTGTCATGCATTTGTTAGGTTAGTGGGAAGGCAGGCAGATGATTGGTTAGTGGGAAGGCAGGCAGTTAATGGTAACTGGAGTGATTGGGAGTGTGTTTGGTGGAGGTTAATGAGGGTAAACTGAGGGAGAGGAGAAGAGGTTAGCATGCAGAATCATCCACGGGTTGGGGTGGAGAGGGGTGCAACCTAAAGACCAATTTAACACGACTCCTATGCTTCTGTAAAAGTCTATTTCTTAGGGCTTGAAAATGAACACTGGCCTTCACCTGCATCGTTAATCCTCAACAACTGAAAACGGAATCGAAGACGTTATCTTCAATATCTTCCGAGGTACAGCCAGGAAAGCTAAGCAGTCAGCAAAGAGCCTAAGGAATGTGTCTAGCAGGTCTAGTTCATTGCCAGTAACTGCACAAACAAATAATCTGATCTCAACATGAATCAATGCAAGAGATGATCAAATTACAGGAAAGAACAAAACCAAAAAACACAAAAAAAAACTATTCAGCGAGTCCGATGTCAGGCTCCCATCAGTATAAACGCAGTCATAATACTGGTCCTTAAAGACTCTGCTCTGGCCCTGGTCTGTGTCGCAGTCAGATCCACAGGATTAGGAGCAGTGTTACTCCAGAACTCCAGCCAAATCCTTGCCTCATTTATTCATGTGAATTCCCCACTTAACACTGTGCTATTATGGGTCACAGCTGCTATTAACACACGGTGAGTAAAAGCTACATGGAGTGTACAAAACATTAGGAACATCCTTCCAAGAGGCTTCTAAACAGCGTCTACCCCCAAGACATAAGGCTGCTGAAGATCTAGTCAAATGGCTACCCAGACTATTTGCATTACCCCCCCATGCTTCACGGTTGGGATGGTGTTCTTCAGCTTGCAAGCTTCCCCCTTTTTCCCTCCAAACGATGGTCATTATGGCCAAACAGTTCTATTTTTGTTTCATCAGACCAAACAACATTTCTCCAAACTGTAGCTTGGCTTTGTTATGGCAGTTTTGGAGCAGTGGCTTCTTCCTTGCTGAGAGGCCTTTCAGATTAGGTCGATATAGGACTCGTTTTACTGTGGATATAGATACTTTTGTACCCATTTCCTCCAGCATCTTCACAAGGTCCTTTGTTCTGGGATTGATTTGCACTTTTCACACCAAAGTACATTCATCTCTAGGAGACAGAACGCGTCTCCTTCCTGAGCAGTATGACGGCTGCGTGGTCCCATGGTGTTTATATTTACGTACTATAGTTTGTACAGATGAACGTGTTACCTCCAGGCGTTTGGAAATTGCTCCCAAGGATGGACCAGACTTTTTTCTGAAGTCTTGGATGATTTCTTTTGATTTTCCCATGATGTCAAGCAAAGACGAACGGAGTTTGAAGGTAGGACTTGAAATACATCCACAGGTACACCTCAAATTATGTCAAATTATCCTATCAGAAGCTTCGAAACCCATGACATCATTTTCTGGAATTTTCCAAGCTGTTTAAAGGCATAGTCAACTTCGGAACCACTAGAATTGTGATACAGTGAATTGTAATTGTAATAATCTGTCTGTAAACAACTGTTGGAAATATTACTTGTGTCATGCGCAAAGTAGATGTTCTAACCGACTTGTCAAAACTATAGTTAGTTAACAAGAAATGTGTGGAGTCGTTGAAAAACGAGTTTTAATGACTCCAACATAAGTGTATGTAAACTTCCGACTTTCAACGGTACCTGCATATAACCCTCTACTACACCACTGATGGGGAACAGGCCTAGATGCAGGGAGGATGGTGTGCCATTATCTTCAGTTCTACAGCCTGATCTGATCGCATGACAACGTGAGTCTCTTCCCTGGCCTGTGTGAATTGGCTCTGAAGAGATCTTCTGGCCTAAAGATCTTCTGGCCTAAAGGAAACTTTCATTAAATCGTAATCGCCAGCTGGCAGAGACCTTCAAGCTTGTTCACTCAGTGCCATGAAATATGCACCCAGTGTGATTTAAGCGTTTATAGGCTGTGGGCTGACATTTTGATCTATCCTCAGTGGCTGCTTTAATCAAATCAAACAACTAGCCTACAGTACTGCATAATCATTATAATCAAGTTTGTTTTTCATTACTCTTCCTCATATGGCTAGGGACTGAGCCAATAAGGGAAAGGGATTTAAAGTGTAGGGAGGATACAGTACCATTAGTAGATCACAACAAGTGGTGGTCGTGAAAACGGGACAGAGGCCAAAGGTCACCTGAGTATTTGGGTTGGTATTGAAGGAGGATCAATGCAGAGAGCAACCATTACCATGGATGAAGATGATTTGTTTACCCCAGGAGAAAGTCCCCAGCCCTGAATCACAGGACCCAGTTCCCAGCCCTGAATCACAGGACCCAGTTCCCAGCCCTGAATCACAGGACCCAGTTCCCAGCCCGAATCACAGGACCCAGTTCCCAGCCCGAATCACAGGACCCAGTTCCCAGCCCGGAATCACAGGACCCAGTTCCCAGCCCGGAATCACAG